>NC_046313.1:56265261-56583505 GCF_009819535.1 Lacerta agilis
AAAGGAATGTATGAAGGAAAATAAATCAGGCCGTTCCTCTACATTAGTTTTAAAAAAGTGTAGGGTACAATCTAGTCCCTTCTGTGTATCTAACAATAGACTGTGCAAGCAACTGCAGAATCATGTTCCTGATAGAAACCTCAAAGGCTAGCAAACAATATAGCAGACCCAAAATGCAGGTGCACAAATAGCTCCCTTTGGTCTTGTTGTTGGGTCTTTTGTACTTTGCCTCGGCTGCCCTTTTGACATCCTCTGGGGTGTTTCTAATCATAGCCGGTCTTATCTGCAGGCTGCTAGGCAAAAGGAGATGCTAGTTTGTTTTCTAAAAGTCACCCAAAGATTTCAAAATGGCCTGTTTTCAGCATTGTACTCCTGGCCTCCACTGCAAATCCCCTCAGCCGCTTTTTGAGGCTATATAAAAATGTCATGCTGGGTCAAACAAGTGGGTCACCTTAGTTGACATTTTAGTGTTGGTAAAGAGAGGAGACTAGCCTCAAACTATTTGGGAATCTAGATCCTCACCCTGGAAGCCCTGAACCACATTTCAAGATATGGAATTGTTGAGACTGCATATTACTGAAATTTGTATGTTCCTACTATGAAAACTAAATGGCCTTGATGATTCCTGGCTCATCTATGGACAGTGGCAAATCAGGTGCTTCAGAGTGGTTCACCTCAGTTTGCCTTCATACACTCTGAATTCCCTTCTTAATATATGGACAAAACTTTTGACTCCCTGGAAAACATAATCTGAAAAGAGGTTTAGGCACACACATTTCTGAAGAAAGCAGCTGTTTCCATTGTGGGAAAAGGCTCCATTGAAAGTCTCTATTCAGCAATTCTCCAGCCACCTGTAATTGCAAACTCTTGTTACAACCACCCAAATAAAACAGACCAATCAGTCTTATTCAGGTAAGATTCAATTTTATTTCTTCATTTTTCTTCATGAAGCAAGGCCTCCTTTTATTTAAGTGGAATAGCAAGAAATCATTGCTTGTTTGCCACAAAAGAACCACGGCTTTAGCAAAATCATATCATTTTTTAAACAAATCATTAAATTCAGGTTTTCAAAGGTGATAGTTCTTTTTTTGGCACAGACTGTTAGAAAGTAACTGTTGCATGCTTATTTTTTTAAAAGGTTATGATCATTCAGAATTGGGTTTGTGTCATGGCTACTTGGAGATCCGGGTTGCCAGGAAACTCAAAAAGAAGCAAGCAAGCAAATCAAATTAAGTGACTTTGGATCTAGACTTGCTGATCTGAGAAGGGACAAATTCATTTACAGAAGAGTCTTCAATACATTGAAGCACCTCATATTTGTAAAGTAATGGGGAAATTTTCCCAGATTCCCCCTACTCCCTGCAGCCCCTCCCTGACACCAACTACCAATGAAATAAATGGAAAACTATGAACTGAAGTACTGATTAATGAGTGGCAGGGAGCTGCCTGGATTGCATTAGCCGATGGTTTTTGCATGCCAAAGAGCCCAGGGCGCTTTGGAGCCTTGAGTTAGTGAGGTTCCTTTGACAGCAGCAAGAAACTGAGCCTTTATTGCTACAGGCCCAGTCCCATGGAATCTTCCTTCTGATGTTGATGCATTGACATGGCCGCCAATGTGTTTCTTGAAGAAATGACAATTCACCTCAACTCAAGGTCTTGTCTTGATTGTCTTGAATAGCAATCAGTACTAAAATCAAGAGAGGCTATGCTCAAGAAATATGAACGACATGGGAGTGATTAAAGTGTTTGTCAGTTTTCGGGAGAGCCTCCTTCACTTTCCTTCCCATGGTTATACCCAACAGCTATTATTTGCCAGATCCTCATTTTCTTTCCTTATGGTGTAATCCACAACAGGGTCACTATCCAGTATCTTTTTCAATATATTACCATTCCTACAAAGTGATAATTCCTGCAAGATGACTGTTATTGACGTGATAGTTGTGCCTATGAACAGAAAAGTAGAATCGCAGGCCGAATTTGGAAAAGTGGAAGTAACCTTTGATATTTCATTGTCTCAGTCCTATAGATCCAATATTTCAAGAAGATGAGTGTCAGACTAAGCTAAGAAAAAGGTTCTTCTCCTTCCCAATGCTGAAAGATGTACAAGTCAGGATGACTGCAGGTGCCTGGGGCTAAGTGCCATCACCAGTTCATGCAGAGCATGCGTGCCATGTCATCATGCCCCCTGCCATGCACATGCATGTCATCACACTGATGTCACTTGCACATGCCAGGGGCGTGAAGATAGTTGCACGCACACCAGGGGGCGTGCATGTGCAGCCGTACCACACTTTGTGGATGCCTGGTCCCCTCATTTAAAATGTTGTGGAAGCCACAGCACCCAGGGCACCTGGGACCGGGTGCCTATGGCCACAGCCTTGGATTCAAACAGAGATCTGGCATCTCTCTCTCTCTCTCTCTCTCTCTCTCTCTCTCTGTCTCTCTCTCTGTGTGTGTGTGTGTGTGTGTGTGTTTTCCAGTCTGCTACTTTTGCATCCAGCTCACATAACCGCTAACTCTCAGCTCTGGCTTTATTCCTTCTGCGAGTTAAGGGTGGGGCTCCACTGGGCCCCACCCATTTGCCATCTCCCACAGAGCCTCTTAATGCCTCATCGCCCCACAGGAAGCTAGTTTGGCTTGATTAGATTTTAACACTTGCTGGATCCAGGGATTAAATGGAACTGGCACCCACAAACTCATAATGTGTAACTATAATCCTCATATGGCCTCTGGTTTTTTTTTTATGTAACCAAACTTTTGAGCCAGACTTCATACTAATGATGATTAATACATTAATAAGTGCACACAATAGCTGGAGGCAAATCATTGGTGCAAAGAAAAGGACAGAACTGTGGGTGACGTTTGCTGTTAACATCTTTCATGTCATGTGTATTCATGTTTGACTCCAAAACAACCCCCCAACCAAACACACACACACACACACACACACTCCAGTGTAGCATGCTTTCATACTGCAGTACATAAGGTAGAATCAAAAAGCAGGAATGAACAAAAAGGTAATCAAGTACCCCACCACACAGGTTCCATACATCAGAAGTATTAAAGGTAAGTCACATCTTTCTGCAAACAATAAACAAGAGTAAACACTGCGTTCCATACCAAAGTGCCCAACGAGCAGATTCCTCCATCAAAGTTGAGGAAGTGAGTCAATGAGTCAAGCCACATTGTACATAAGGAAACAAAGTCTCTGAAAAAGATCTCAAAAGCCTACTGCACAGTAGCTTTCTGTGGAATAGCATGTACTCACAATCTACACATTCTAGAATCAATTGAATACATTTTTGTTCTGACAGGCTCTCTCAGGTGGATAAATGGGTCTTGGCCATGACCACCTATTTTGTATAGTTTCAGTTTAAATATATCAGCCTGTTTTTTTGCTTTAACTGTTTTTTAATCGTATGTAACAAAACGAAAGGTAAAAAGTGGAAAAATTCAAATGTACTATTTATATAATTTGAGAATGCATGAAATTAAAACTTTTCTAAACATAAGCCTATGTTTAAGTTATCTTAGCCAGCCTCTCTCTTCTAGGCAGGGAAACACAAGTATTATTTGTGGGGTTAAATTGTGGAGCCATGAGTAACTCAACCAAATGGAATGCCTCATGTTGGAGCAGGAGGAGAAGGCATCCCATGAAGATTTAAAGATCTTTTAAAAATCACTTTTAAAGAGGTTCAAGATGAGTGATTTCTTACCAGGTTCATCCTCTTCACTTCCCACTATGGCGGGGGGCAAGCCCGGCCACTGGCTGTGGCTATGAGAGAAACAAAAACCTTTGGGCATGTTAATGCTGTGAACCTCTCCATCGTAGGCTAAGGTTGTGTGTGTGTGTTTGTGTGTGTGTTTGTAAATAAACCATATATCATAAAGACACCTCATTATTCACTCTGCCATATTTCCAAACCTCTGAAATTTCACACCACTTAGAGATTGGGATGGCGTGAAACAATACGATGCATATTAGCACATTGTCTAGAATTCTTCAAAGTTTACACAGTAGATTTTAATGTGTATTAGAGCCAGAACATAATGGGTAAAAAGGGGGGTGGCATGACTCTGATTGACTTTAAGACATTCTTAGATGCATATTTGAACCACCTTATAAATTTTTTTTGGGGGGGGGTATTAGGGGAAATACCCAGAAACTGACAGTGAATTTTATAATTGTAGTGTGTTCGTTGTTTACACAGGGAATATTCAATATGGGATTCAACATCTGCATTGTAATGTACTACAGTACTTAATGCATAAGTATTAAAGCTGCAATCTCTCTCCCTCCCTCCCTCCCTCTCTCTCTCTCTCTCTCTCTCTCTCTCTCACACACACACACACACACACACCCCTGGCAGAAGATACCACTTAATGCAATAGGGATTACTTTTGCTAGTGAGTATAGAATTGTAACAGAAGCCTCAAGATAGGCAAGAGAGCCAGTTTGGTGTAGTGGTTAAGAGCAGCAGACTCGTAATCTGGGGAACCGGGTTCGTGTCTGCACTCCTCCACATGCAGCTGCTGGGTGACCTTGGGCTAGTCACACTTCTTTGAAGTCTCTCAGCCCCACTCACCTCACAGAGTGTTTGTTGTGGGGGAGGAAGGGAAAGGAGAATGTTAGCCGCTTTGAGACTCCTTCGGGTAGTAAAAAGCGGGATATCAAATCCAAACTCTTCTTCTCTCTGGCTTACTTCAGTTTTCAGGCAATTTGAGGTTTGGAAAATGACAGCCCAGCTCCCACCAGCTATCCCCATCCCCCAAACACCCCTGTTTTCCTTTACTTGCTCAAATGAAAGCAGGAGTGGATATTTAGTTTTCCTGAGGGCTACTCCAATTATGGATTTTGATACAGGTGAGTGCCGAATTCAGGGACTTGTGAAGCTCATTTAAGGAGGGGAAAAAATTACCAGCATCTCTAGTTTAGCCTTTTGCCTACACATAGCAGCTTCCAATATATTCCCACCTAGATCCATTTTTGGCCACTAAAAGGATTGATAATGTTATTTGGCGGGGGGGGGGGAGAGGAAAGAACTAATTTATAATGTATTTTAGCTTGGCTCAGCACAGAGAGATGCTGTATTTCAGAGAAATAGAAATGAAAGAAGGAGAAAGTTGTAAAGGCTGAGCTAAGCCAGAAGGAAATGGTTATGGTTTCTTGCACAAATAGTACTTTGCCCCTATTCAGAACAATAAGAACACTCTTTTCATAGGTCAAAGCAAAAGATCAGCAGAAAAAGCTTAACAAAGACATGTGCAGTGATGCTCCCAATTTTTTTTTAAAACTAACCAAAGTGTTTCTCTTTCTTTTTAAAATAATTAAAAGAATGTAACCAGTAGATGTTATCTACTGTTATAAGGTGGAATGCGGCAGCTAGACTGGTGACTGGGAGCGGCTGCCAAGACCACATAACACTGGTCTTGAAAGACCTACCGGTACATTGGCTCCCAGTACGTTTCCGAGCACAATTCAAAGTGTTGGTGCTGACATTTAAAGCCCTAAACAGCCTCAGTCCAGTATACCTGAAGGAGTGTCTCCACCCCCATCGTTCTGCCCGGACACTGAGGTCCAGCTCTGAGGGCCGTCTTGCAGTTCCCTCACTGCAAGAAGTGAGGTTACAGGGAACCTTCTCAGTAGTGGGGCCCACCCTGTGGAACACCCTCCCAACAGATATCAAGGAAATAAAAAACTATCTGAGTTTTAGAAGACATCTGAAGGCAGCCCTGTTTAGGGAGGCTTTTAATGTTTAATAGATTATTGCATTTTAGTGTTCTATTGGAAGCTGCCCAGAGTGGCTGGGGAAACCCAGCCAGATGGGCGGGGTATAAATAATAAATTATTATTATTATTATTATTATTATTATTATTATTATTATTATTATTATTGTTGTTGTTGTTATTATTATTATTATCAAGCAAAAATCTGGAGTATGTTGTACAAACAGAACTCCTTGAAAATTTATCTCCTATAACCGTGGGTATGCAATATATACATATGCAATATATACATAGTATATTTATAGTATTATATTATATTTATATTCTATTAATAGTATAGTATATTTTAATAAGAATAAAGAGAAATAATTGGACAGTAGGGATATAACATTTATATACGCTGCAATGAATATTCAAAATGAGATTAACTGCAGACATGAGGGCATATTAGGATTCCAGATGAATGCCAAAAATTATAGAGTTACACTAACAAATGTCGGCAGCAGACAATGACCTTTAGGTAATATGCACATTCACTGATCTTTCAGTGTTATATCTTTGGGCATTTCCCAGATAGATAAATGATAACCGGTACTTCCTAATGATGGTTGACCTTGTCTATATTTCACTTGAAAATATATATTGGCTTATGTCTAAAGGAGTCTCACGTGAGCAGAAAAGCATATCTGCTTGTGCCTGGTGCCACCATCAAACTTCCTCATCCTCCTGTAGCTTCAGTGCCCCATCCCACACCATCACAGAGGACTTTGCAAGCAACTGAACTCAGGACTTAGCTTGCGGACTTAGCAAGGACCTTGTAAGCAAAGAACCTTCTCTGGGCTCAGAGAATGAAAACTACTTGTAACATCTGATAATACTGTTATAAGAAAAAAATCTGCTATGTATGTATATAATGTGTATGTGTTGGCCTAGTAAAGATAACTCTTCCAAACAGTTGTTTCCTTTGGTGAGCTTAGCCACTTGACTGAGCACCCAACAGAGGTCCACTCAATCTTCTCTCGATCCAAATCATAATTAGTAAATTTTTATATGTTAGTGCATGGCATGCTATGACAGAATTTAAATATCAGGCAAGTAGCCAGGCAACAGAAAGCTGTTCTTCAGATTCATAGCCCCCTCCCTAGCCAAATATGGTCCCATGTTATTAATAACTCATTCTCATGCAATGAGCTACATTATTTGTGGACATAGTCACATTTATTTAGGTGAACTAATCTGGTCCCTGAAACAGCTTACAAATTCATAAAACAGATGCAAATATGTTTTCAGAACCAATTAAAATAAACCAAGTTGATGACTGATTTAGGCTGATGGTGACCAAAATGCTTTTCACTTACTGGAGCATAAACAAATGACATAAAGAAGTGGCAACCACACTATGAAGTGATATGAGAAGCGCTCATTGACTTTCAGGTAAGCGTGCTCTCAAAAACATAGCCTTACAAGAAAAGTGCATGCAAACTATGGCAGTTCTTAAAATATGAAAAATTGCAATCTTTTCTATTTTGCTTGTTGCGCGAAGAAAATTGTAATTAAATTTAAAAAGAAAAGATTGATTCCCTGCCACGTTGCATTTACAGTGTAATAGTTCTGTAAACCACTCAAGTCTTCTAGGCAATATGTAAACAAAATCCATTGAAATCAAAGCCTGATGAATCAAAAACATCAAGTTATAGCATCCACATTCAGGAACATCCCACTAGTAATTACCCTGCCCTTGCCCTTTCTCTTCCTGCCCTGCCTATAGATACACAGAATGAATGTTCCCCACATCAAATGGGGTGCGTGATTTGCGTGGTCACGAGTAGCCCCCTTGGATCACGGTGCAGCTCCTGGCAGTTGGTCCTGGCACAGCCTTCCCAGGTTGGATACCTGTGGATTCCACCTACTCCACCAATCCCGGCTGGGGAGGTGTTGCCAGGGGCATTGGCAGGTAGAAGGAGGGATTATACAGTACACACAATAGAACTTGAGTCATACCTGGGAAGCAGCCGTTGGATTCAGAGCTTCCCCACCCTCCACTCCCTCAATTGACGTTTACATTGCAGGTTAACCACCTTCTTTTTCCACAGCCACACAGGCATGCAGGCGCTGCTATGTCAAGGTCGCTGTTGAAGGGCCGGAAAGGACTTTCCCTGCATTGACAGGTTTCACCTTTCCAGTAGCAATTCATCAAAACTTTGGCGGTTGCAGGCCTTGGGCGGAATCCTTTAGTCATCTACAAAATTGGGGCTGGGGGGTGAGGCGGTGACCCCCACCCCCATTGCGGCGTCGGTAACAGGGTTCCCATTAAAGGGGTCTCAGAGGGAGGCATTGACCATATGCCCTCAGGTCGTCACTGCCCTCCCCCTCCAGCGGCGGCGAACGGGGGGGGGGGCTATCTGCTTGAACATATGTTCTCCAGAGCTAGCCCACTCTCCACACATGCTGGATAACCCTGAAATTACCCAGAACCCCGGCTGGGGGGGTGGGAAGGATAAACGCCCAATGCCTGAGCCAAGGTCTCCCTACATCTGAATATTAATAAAGTAGTGGCCAATTTAATCCCATAGAACGTTGTCAGGTGTCGTTATTTCCCTCAGGGACTGCCGGGGTTCAGGGGACTCTGCCTGGCCACGCAACAAGGGAAGACATGCAAGCTAAATGAATACGAAGGGGCTTTGCCTAAGCTTCTCTGATCAGACTGAGCTAAGATTAGAGATTGCAGAGCTCTCTCACTTGAGCAGCTCAGGCATTTGCCAGAGCTGCGTGCTGCCTGTTAGCTTAGGAATTTCATAGTGCCTCAGAAAAATAAGCTTTTGTGTGCTTTTGTGCAGCTCCCTCTCAGCTGTGATTTGTCCCCAGAACTTGGATGGAAAAGAGAGGCTCACCATTGATTTTCAGGCAATTTGTTAAGCTGTGAAAGGTTCACCTTCACTGACTATACAAATGACAGCAGAAAAACCAAAACTCACCTGAGTGGTAACCATCACCTTCTTTTCAAAATACAGAGGGAAATAAGTTAACATACTGGGAAGAACTTGTATGGGGTGGCCACTGTGGTACCCTCCAGCTGTTGTTGAACTGCTAGTCCTATAGCCCCAGCCAGCATAGCCCATGGTCAAGGAAGATGAGTGTTGTAGTCCCAGCAACATCTGGAGGGCATCCACCATAGACCATAGACATGTAGAGTTGGAGGGCAGAACAGGGGTCATCTAGTCCAACCCCCTGCAATGCAGGAATCTTTAGTCCAACACGGGGCTCGAACCTGTGACCTTGAGATTAAGACTCTCATGCTTTACCGACTGAGCTATCCCAAGCCTGCCTATCACTCTATCTCTCCCTCTAGCTTAGAAATACTAGAATGAAGTAAGGGTGGGTTAGTAGGTTAAGAACATAATTGTTTAACCACTATTTATTACAATATTCCTTTCATGTATCAAAGTATTATTCATCATTTAAAACAATGACAAATATATATACCATAACAGCACAGCAGTAAGAGAAATAACTAGCAAGATAGTTCATGATCAAGGGTCTGCAAATGGCTGGGTAGAATAAAAACGTCCCCAGTTTCTGACAGAAACACATCACTAGAGGTAAAAAATAAATTTTTAAAAAGGTAAAGGACCCCTGGACGGTTAAGTCCAATCAATGTGACTATGGGGTGCAGCGCTCATCTCACTCCAGGCTGAAAGAGCCGGCATTTGTCCACAGGCAGCTTTCTGGGTCATGTGGCCAGCATGACTAAACCACTTCTGGTGCAACGGAACACCGTGACGGAAGTCAGAGTGCAAAGAAACAGTTTACTTTCCTGGTGTGCTTTCAAACAGCTAGGTTGGCAGAAACTGGGACAGAGCAACGGGAGCTCACCACCATCACATGGATTCGAACCGCTCACCTTCCTGTAGGCAAGCCCAAGAGGCTCAGCGGTTTAGACCTACATTGCTAGAAGGTTCTCACTTAGACCTGTGTTTTGGGGAGGAAGTTATATTTTTCAGAGAACAGTGGGCCTGCATAGTATCCACAGCTGGTACCTTGCATTTTAGGATTAGAACCACTTGTAAGATTCAGCCCCAAACATAAAACCCAGTCACCTTTGACTTTGCAAATAACCTCTTTGACGTGTACAAATAACACCCTAATAATCAATCAGCACCATCAATTAGCAAACAACACTGGATAAGGGGAAATTACCTCAGAAGTTTGGTAAGGGGAAATTACCTCAGAAGTTGGTGGACTCTCCTTCATTGGAAGTTTTTTAAGAGAGGTGGGGTGGCCATCTGCCAGGGGTTCTTTAGCTCTGATTCCTGTATTTGAGGGGGTTGGACTAGATAATCCTATGAGTCTTTCCCAGCTCTACAATTCAATGATTCTATGATTCATGCATACACACACACACACACACACACACACACACACACACATACTGCTGGGTATATATGGATCGGAGAAAAATATATTTAGAATGACAAGTCTCAGAAAAGTCATACTTTAGGTATTTTATAGGAAAATACTAATTCATAGTTTATAGGGAAGAAAATTAGGCACTAAAATAATTTTGCTGAGCAGAAAATATGCACGGCCAAAAATATAATTCACAGTACTTTTGCCAACAAACATATTACAGACAACAGTAATATGCCAAAACCATTTAAATGCCACTCAGTTCAAAGCCAAGCAAAAACTCATGATGTGTTTAATTTGCCAGAAATTTAATGAGACAATACCGGAAGCTAATATTATCTATTTAAAAATAGAGAGACGGTCATAGTGGCAGGGGCCCTACCACTGAGTGAGAGTCCTCCCTCTAATAAAACATGGTGACTCTATAAGATTGTCACCTGGAGGCAGCCACTCCATTAAGTACCTCAGTGGGAGAAAAGGGAAGCAGGGCTTGTTCCATCTGCTTTGTTGAAACAACAGCTCCATCAGACACCTCCTACCCCAACCCCCTGTGCCAGGGGGTTGATCTCCCCCTTCTTCATTACCTGTCCTTTTTCCTTTGTGTGTCTTTAAAAAAAACTATAAGTTTGTAGGCAGGGACTGTCTTGTTTTAATTGTTTGCAAGCCACTCTGGGAGATGCGGGTGTCGCTGTGGTCTAAACCACTGAGCCTCTTGGGCTTGCTGATCAGAAGGTCGGCAGTTCAAATCCCCACGACAGGGTGAGCTCCCGTTGCTCGGTCCCAGCTCCTGCCAACCTAGCAGTTCGAAAGCATGTCAAAGTGCAAGTAGATTAATAGGTACCGCTCCGGCAGGAAGGTAAACAGTGTTTCCGTGTGCTGCTCCGGTTCGCCAGAAGCTGCTTAGTCATGCTGGCCACATGACTGTACATGCTGGCCACAGCTGTACGCTGGCTCCCTCGGCCAGTAATTGAAGATGAGCGTCGCAACCCCAGAGTTGGACACGACTGGGCCTAATGGTCAGGGGTCCCTTTACCTTTACCTTTAAGCCACTCTGGGAGCCCTTTTTGGCTGATGAGTGGGGCACATAAATAAACAAATATTTCCAGGAGTCAGAGCTCAAATAATTCTTATGATAGCTTAAAGGAACCATCTGCAGGGAACGCTGTCAGGTTTATATTTTTCCACTTTTAAAATTCAACATTGATTTTTTTTATTTAAAAAACCTGCACATTTTCTTGGAATAATGCCCACACATCTTCTTGATGTACTAGTACATAAAACACTCAGACATCCACAATGCAATAGTTTCCGCCCCCGCCCCCCCCCCACATTATCCATAGCCTATTCTGAGGAGACAATCCTAGTAGGGCTGAGCCTAAATTACTCACTGTTTTCCATGAGCAAGTTTGAAATGTTGAGCACCATTCTTTGCACAATTCTCCCTTCCTATTGTCTAGAAGGTGCTGGCTTGTTTAGGGAGCACTGCTTCCACTTTGAATTGATTTTATTCGCTATTGAGCGATATCAGCATATACTCAAAACTAACTGGCTAGGTAATGTTATGATATCATCAAGTTCACCACACAATGCCTGATTGCCCTGGATCACCCATGTAAGTAAAGTAGGAAGGAGAAAGAAGACATTGCTTGGGTAAATGGTGTCTAAGGCAGAAGAAATGTTTCATGTGGATTTGGAAGATAGCAAACTGATGATCTGGCCAGCAAGGAGAGGGCATCTCTACCTATGAGCATCATATTGTCACTTGTCTTCAGTCTGCTGAAGCAGGACATTAGTTGGTGGAGAGGAAACTGAGAGGAACTGAGCACCATCCTTTATCCCCAGCTCCACAGAAAAGGTAAGGCATGACCATGAGAGTGGAGAGATGGGCAAATCTGCCATTATAAGTTTCTCATTTTTTCTAGTCTTAAGTTCTCCACATTTCTGCATCAATCCGCTTTAACAATAACAATAACAATAAAAATTTATTATTTCTATCCCGCCCATCTGGCTGGGTTTCCCCAGCCACTCTGGGCGGCTTTCAACAGAACATTAAAAACAGAATAAAAATTCAAACATTAAAAACTTCCCTAAACAAGGCTGCCTTCAGATGTCTTTAAAAACCATACAAGTCCTCATGAGAATTTGTCAGCATTTTAGTGCAAATCTATGCTTATATTCTCATTTTTGTATGCCATCTTGCCCAATATACACATTTTTGAAGCAATTTCCCCCTAACGTAATGCATTTTGTACATTATTTTCACTCATATGTGCATTCCCCTAATACACACTTTATTGCATAAATTATTAGGTTGGGAAACTGTATCGCAAAGTTTTTGAAAAGTGAATTTTGAAGGCTCACTATGTTTCAGTTTGTGCATGGTTCCAGAAAGCACAGATTGGTATGTAGGTTTGTCTTAGACTCATAACCAATCTAAAGGAGGAAAGGAGAAATGTGGGTGGGGAACTTATAAGAGGAAGGGGAGATGAACTGGAAGAAGGGGAAAGAGGCTGAGTAAGGAAAGATGGCAGTGGGAACAGGGAAGAGAAGGATATAGTCCTTGTTTGTCATTTATTAATAAACATGAATTCCTGTCACTTGATTCTTAATCCTTAGCTGTAGCACAGATAGTCTTCAGCTAGGAAGCAAATTCAGCTGGGCAATAATTAGACAAGATATCACAGACTTAATTATGTCTGGTCCCAGATTCTCTTTAATGTTTAAACATAAAATATACTTTTAGGCAGAACATTTTATCTGTGTTACTTTTGGAGTTGCTCCCAATTCCAGCTTTCAAAAAGACCTAAAGGGCAACACTATAAGCAATAAACATGACCATAGAACTTATTTGAAAAATATTTGCTGCTACTTATTTGCTGCTGCTGCTGCTGCTGCTGCTGCTGCTGCTGCCCCTTGAAAAGCAAACTGCATGGTCAAAGAGCAGGCGTTATGGATAATCAGTGTAAAACAGAATGCTATTTTTGCAAAAGGCCCTTCAGGGTAATTAACCCCCTTGGGGCACTTTAAATTTGAAAGCTATCTTTGCTCACAACACTGCGTGTGTGAGTGTCTGTGTGCACGCACACATATACACACTTGGGGGTGTGAAACTGCTTGCTGTGCTCACCAACTGCCCTGGCATCCCCCCTACATTAATCCCCTAGAGCAGGATTCCTCAACCTCGGTCCTCAAGATGTTTTGAGACTACAATTCCACAGGGGGGTGACACTCAGCGCCACCCCCCGCAACTCCCAAGCTGCCACCCGGCACCCTTTCCATGTGGCAGCTGCTCGCACGGCAATTCGCAAGGCTAGAGCTTCCTCATCCCACTGCAAGCTACTAAGCATGCTATTGATTTCCTCAACCCCATTTCTGAAGCCACTTCTCTCATCTGTTCTGCAGTCTGACTGCATCCGTTTTCACCTTCATCCTATGGCCATGCCTTCTCCTTCCTTCTTTTGTACAAACTTGCTGGCACACAAACCACCCCATGGTGACCTCCTGCATCTTTCACTTTCCATGCATTGCATCTGCCCAGCTATGAAGCCACAATCACTTCCTGTTTCTCAGACCCTTTTAAGCCCCTTTCAAGAGCTTTCATCTTCACCCCCACTCCCTTGCCTCCTGCTCCCACCTGTTTTGCAACCCCGTTGCTCCCCCATTTTTATATTCACTCCCTTTTTTCTTCCACCCTTCTTATTTAAACAATGCCAGATGTTTGAGTAAACCAGGGATGGAGGCACATTGAGGGGTTGTGGTTCTTGCTGTTTTAAATAAAATTAACAAGGAAAAAGCAAAGATTGGTATAACACAGAAGCCAACACCAAAAAGCTAATACAAAGCCTTTCCAAACTCATTTCTTGCTGCATTCAAACCTTGTTTTAAACCGTCAGTGGCTCTCCCATGTCACCCCTGCCAACTCTACTCCAATCTCTCTGCCAGTTTAAACATGTCACTTTTCCCCTCTCAGTTTTACTCTGTCCTTGCTATATTCAAACCTCTGAAGTTGTTTGAAACCACCATTGCTGCTTTATTCAAACCTCTACCATTTTCATCTGTCTTTCCACCCTGCTTAATTCTAACCCCTGCTTCTGGTCATAACCACCATTTTCTATAACTTTCCTCCATTCGTGCTTTACTCAAGCTTTTGCTGTTGTTTGAAACCACCTCTTTCCCAGTTAGTGTCTCTCCCTTCTCACTCCCATGCCATGGCCACTGGTGTTGTGCATCCTGTCTTCTTTTATGCCCCATTTACCCCATCCTAACTTCAAGCAAATCCAGGATTGCAATGCTGCACCAAGGCTCCAATGGCAGCTGCCCAGTGACAGTCCTACATATTTATGTATATAGAAAGATATATGCATTTAAAAATGGCCTCACCTTACTAATTGACCGTGTGTGTTCTAAGCAGTCACAACACGTGGCCTAGTAAAAGGAATTTCCCACAATGGCAAAGATTTGATCACGTAATGTGTTGTCGCAACAATGAACTTTATAACAGGCAATTCATAACAAACTTCACATTTGTGTACTGTACAGTACAGTGCAACCTCGGAAGCCGAACACCTTGGTACTCATACGTTTCAGCTCCCGAATGACTGAAACTCAGAAGTGAGTGTTCCATTTTTCGTATGATTTTCGGAAGTCGAATTTCCAGTGCAGCTTCCGTGGCTTCCGAGTGGCTGCAGGACACTCCTGCAGTCAATCAGAAACCGCGCTTTGGAAGTCAAATGCTTTGGAAGTCGAACGGACTTCTGGAACGGATTCCGTTTGACTTCCAAGGCACGACTTTATTTATTTATTTATTTATTTTAAGAAACCTTCTGTGAAGAAACTTATTTCCTTTTATCTTAGGGCTTTTGTGCGTCATCAAGTACAAAAGTTATCCAGATAATATTTATAGTACTCTCCAGGTGAGAAAATGATTTCTGGAGAGCCTTAGGAAAAGAAACCCAGCAAGAAAGATGCAAGCAAACGCTTGATGTTTTGCTGTAAAAGCTTTCAATTACTTTGTTTATGAGGCATAAAGTATCAGAAATGTAGGTTTATGAAGAGCAACAGTCATGTTAGAGCATTTAATTTCATTTAGAGATTTGATGAAGGAAGGTGAACTGAGTAACACAAACAACCACTGTGTTTATTGTATATGTGACATTATCTTTCTATAGCATTAAGAAACATGGCCTACCTGAAAATACATTGAAATCCCTAGAATGATATCCCTATTCACCCTTTAACTTTCTCCTGTGCAATAATTTTTCTGTACCAGTGCATTTATTTGTAGAGGGAGGGCAGGAACTCAGTGGCATGCAAGACGTCTCAGGTACAATCCCTTGCATCTCTAGGTCACTTCTGCCTGAACTCTGGAGGAGCCACTGTCACTCAATGGGGACAGTACTGAGAGCAGCGTTTGGAAAAGTCATTTTCAATAGCAGCTAGGACTTGTTCCAGTTCACCCTGTGCAAAAAAAGGAACTAGCTCAAGTTTGTCTTTTTTATAAAACGAGCATGTTTATCCAAATGAACTTCTTAAGTTTATAAAAAGTTCATCCTTGGCCAATTTATGTCGCTTCAGCTTTTAAAGGACACCGGGGTTTTTAACTGGCTTTCCTATCTACTCAGAAGTAAGTGCTATTGAATTCAGTGGGCCTAACTCCCAGATAAGTGGGTTTTAGGATTGCAGCCTTAGCAAAGGGATCAGAAGCTGGATTGCAGCAATGATCCACCTCCTCTTTCAAACAGTATAATCTTATGTGCCTGGCATTTTGAGCAGTACAATAGTACATTACTAACACTTGAACATATGTAACAACCTCCTTTGATGGGGCACTTCTGGTGGTTCTCCATGCCCCTGAGGTTTGGTTGGCTTCCACTAGGTATTGAGCCTTCAGTGTAAGTGCCCCTGCCCTGCTTACAGCTTTGGCGGGGACTGCCCTTACTTTCTTCCAGACATTTTCTGAAAACTCCACTGTTTAGAGAGGCCTTCACAATATGGTTTTCTTTAAACCAAACAGTGATGTTTGCAATTATGTTTTATGGATATTTATAGACTGGTTTTATTGTATTTCACATGTTGCAATCTGCCTTGCTATATTTTACGAAAGAGCGGATTATAAATTTCCAAATGAGCAAATGTCCTGTGCCATACAAACTATGTAGATGTGGGCAATACAATAGAATACCCCCACACACACACACACACACCCTTCCTTTGAAAGCGGACACAGGTCAAAAGTGCATCCTGTTTAGTTTATTAGTTATGGGGAAGGGAATTGTAAAAGTATGAATTTCACCTAAAACATTCATGAGCTTAAGACAAAGATAGCCAGCGTGGTGCCCTCCAGCTGTCATTGGGCTCACAAGTCCCACCAGCTCCAGCCAGTATGGCCAGAGGCCAGAAATGGGAATTAGCTCCCCCTACCTGCTGATTTAGGGCCAAAAAAGTGACCTCGCCAAACTGGTTAGAAATGAAAAGCCATCCCTTCAAAAACATTTTAATGCGGCTGAAGAAAGAGATAATATTCATGACACATCCTGCCATCCATGTTTTCAGGGAAGAAAAACCGAAAAAGTTGAGGTCACATCTGTTCTTTCTCTTGGCAGATATTCTGTCAAAGTATACCGCAGCTGAGGGGAATTCTTCACACCGAAATCAAATTAAAACTGGCTTTGTGATGGTTTGTTCCCCTTCCCTGCTTTCATTTTTCTTTCTTTGCTTTATATGTTTCCAGATTTGGGAGGGATTTTTCTCCCTCTTTTTACAGCATCCTGGAAGTTGCCCAGGGAAGAGAGCGCTACATTACTTCGTAACCATTTCTTCATTTGCTCACTAGTGGCTTCCTCACCCTACACACGTGTCCTACATATCTGACCCTCATCGATCATATAAGAAGCAGATGGGGGCCTTGACAAGTATATTCTTTACCACCAGGTGAAATGGACATTGATCTATCTATAAGCAGTTCTCCAAAAGGAACACTCCACGAATGGGGGCCCACAAAATCTATTTGCAGATACAGAAGGAAATAACTGCTGCTTGAAGCTGGGAGACTGAGCTAGAAACAGAGAGGGCAAAAATCTGAAGAAAGATACAAAACCTAAGAATCTGCTATTAGTCTGCAAACTCCATTGTCACCTGTTTAGATCCAAGGGGATATTTTTTGGGGGTGCATCTCATAATTGGCAGCTAGGAACAGCTTTTTAAAAAGCCTCCTTCGTGTTTATTTCAGAGGGTATTATGGGAATTTGGTGGATTTTGAGAATTAAGCAATTTTGGCACAGCTGACATGTTCAGTGTGGTAAGGAAAGAAGATGAGCAATGGTTACCCTGGTGAACACTCATTTATCTGTATGGTGAAGAGCCATTAATACAACTGACTTCTTATGGAAGACCAGAGCAAGAGGCTATGGGAAAGTTGGTCTTTAGCCCTGGCAAACACATGTAAAACTGACATGCAGCATAAATTAGTAACACAGAGTCTTCTTCAGTAAAAGAATAAAAGCTTTACTGAGTTAAAATAAACTTGTTTGCAAATAACAGCATAGTGAACAGAAGGTTAAACTAGCTTCAGAGCATACACAGAGTTACTGAGTCACACGGAGTCTCCATTGAGCACAGGCTTCACAGAGCACAGGCTCCACCTTCACACACACACACACACACACTGACTGAGTCTGCCTGCAAGCAGATACAATACTTATACAGAGAATGAGTCATCCTCAAGATGAGTCACAATGATTCAACATGCTAAATGATTCTGCAGCTTTTCAGCATTTCACAACATTTCTAGACTCCTTTACTGCTTCCTTTACGGCTTCTGCTCTCAAATACCTTTGTCACATGACAAAAACATCTTAATAATAATAATAATCTGGCTGGGTTTCCCCTCTAGGCGGCTCCCAACAGAATACTAAAAACACACTAAAACTTTAAAAACTTCCCTAAACAGGGCTGCCTTCAGGTGTCTTCTAAAAGTCAGGTAGTTGTTTATTTCCTTGACATCTGGTGGGAGGGTGCCACTACCGAGAAGACCCTCTGCCTGGTTTCCTGTAACCTCACTTCTAAGAGCCAGTATGGAGTCAGCCATGCCAGAAATACAGTGGAACAGGTATGTTCTGCATTTGCAAGAACTCGATCGCTTAGTGTGGCAGCATCTGCACTTTGGAATTCCCTGCCTATTGAGATCAAGCAGGCACCTTCACACTGTACTCTTTTCAGCACCTGCTAAAAACATTCCAGCTTAGACAAGTCTACCCAGATACTTAGAAAGCTGAGGTAATTTTAATCTGTTTTGGTATTTTAATTTTGTATGTTTTAAAGCAGGGTGGTGAATTTTCCCTCAGTTTTATAGTTTATCTCTTTGTAAACCACTTTGGGGTTTTTATGATCAAGCGGTGTATAAATTTTATGAAATAAACAAAATAAAATGCTCTCCGCTTTCACTTGAAATTAAGGGCCGAGACCAGACAGCCTTTCAAATAAAGTATTCCTTCAAAACGAGGTCTGAGCTCCATAAGGTGAGAAACATTGAGCCTGCATTTGCATGTGATGTGTGTTATCACAGTTTCTGCTAGCTGCAGGCACAAAGATAAAAGCTGCTTTACCTGTCCTGGAGTTGGAATAACAATCTCAAAGCTGTATTTTGGTTACCTATGCAAGCGCAGATGACTGTCCCTGCTCCCCTTTACTCGGCTTTACAGCTTTGGGTTTAAGATCTGTGAAAGTGAACCAGCATATGTCTGAGCCTAGGTTAACCCCTGTGCAATTGCTGTTGTTGTTGATGTTGTTCAGTCGTTCAGTCGTGTCCGACTCTTCGTGACCCCATGGACCAGAGCACGCCAGGCACGCCTATCTTTCACTGCCTCCCGCAGTTTGGCCCAACTCAGGCTAGTCGCTCCGAGAACACTGTCCAAACATCTCATCCTCTGTCGTCCCCTTCTCCTTGAGCCCTCCATCTTTCCCAACATCAGGGTCTTTTCTAGGGAGTCTTCTCTTCTCATGAGGTGCCCAAAGTACTGGAGCCTCAACTTCAGGATCTGTCCTTCCAGTGAGCACTCAGGGCTGATTTCTTTAAGGATGGATAAGTTTGATCTTTTTGCAGTCCATGGGACTCTCAAGAGTCTCCTCCAGCACCATAATTCAAAAGCATCAATTCTTCGACGGTCAGTCTTCTTCTTTATCAGTGCTCTCACTTCCATGCATTACTACTGGGAAAACTATAGCTTTAACTATATGGACCTTTGTCGGCAAGGTGACCCTGTGGGATATTTTCTCATAATAAAATTAGCCTGCCTAAGCATGGAGTTCCCTTGGGCCATGTCACAGCAGTTGCTTGGAATATGTTCATGAAAAATGTGGAAGTACCACTGAAAGCCAATTCTTAAAAAAAAAACCTACAAGTGCATCAGACATTAGGAGGAAATCAGCACAGTTCACCTTCCCTTTTTCCAGGCGTGATGGAGAATGTGGCCTGGGTTTGATTTGAAATTAATACAAAGCAACAGCACTAGCTGAATAAGTTATATATCTAAACTGCTGGGTCTTCTAGCACCCCCAAATGGAATCTAGAAACAGCTGCATGGACCTAGGCTTAGCAGCAAACTCGTCTCCTTCAGCATATAGGAATGAACAACAGATTCAGTCCTATTCATATTATTTTCTCTCTGAAAATGCACAGATGCCTACACATATGCACATGTATTGAAAATTGCATATACATCTTATAAAATCACAGGGGTATTGAAAAAATGTTTTGTTGAAAGGTAAAGTTTCATATCAACCCTGTTTGACTTCAATACAATACTTTCCTGTAGTGACTGTCACTAAGTCACTCCTCAGACAAAGCTAATCTTATGTCTCAGGGATGTCCAACTGGTCGACCGCAATCGACATTTGATCTCCAGCTGATTGTGGTTGAATGCAGTCGATTGCGAGCTCCTTTCCTTCCACTGGGGAAGAACTGTTGAATGAATGTATCATGCTTGCTAAAACAGAAGACGGAGCTTTTGCTGCCGGATATTTTGGTGAGCGATTTTCGTTCTTTCCTCTCTAGAAATAGATCTGCAATTGTGGTCCCCCCACCAAGAAAACTTTTCAACTTTGGCACCCCCCCCAAAAAAAGTTAAAGAACTTTGACTTTCTCTCCTAAAAAAAGCTCAAGCTCAACAACTCTGCATTCCCCACCCCACCCCACCCCAGATGCCCCTGTTATATCTTATCTGAAAATAAGGTGATTGGAAAAGTGTTCTCTGCTGAACTTTTTGTTTTTTATGTCTTCAAGGATATAAGCAGGACCTGCAACAAATTGTTGCTGTGCATGTCCAGATCTAAAGAGGACTTCTGCTCTTTAATACGTATATGCAAATCTAAAGTGTCCCCTGGGTATAAAGAAACTACTAACTTTTCTTCCCTTGTATGGCCTTGTTTCACTTCCAAACTGATAGGCATTCAACCACCCAAGGTCATTATTAGAAGGAATGATATACAGTTTATGAACTGCAGGTGTTTTTATTAGAATCTCAATGATTTAAAAAAAATGATATTGTGTAGTTTCATTTCTTTAAAAAAATGTAAGCCACTTGTAGACCTTGGTAATATATGACTAATGGAAAATAAATCATGGTTAGTATACTCCAGCAGCAAATGGAGGAGAGGTGGAATTCCCTCTGTACTTCAGTTAAGGCTTTAAAAAAGTTCTGCTTTATCGACAAGTTCTCACATCTAAAGCTGATGTGACACAGCCAAGAAATGAAGATCAGAAAAGCATGGTGAGCAAATGGATTTTGAAGATGGGTTTAAATGAAGTGGGGAGGTAACTGACATGCCTGATGGGAGATAACATGAGTAAAGAGGAGGCAGGAGTAGAAAAGAAGGGGGGCAGGCGACCATTTGCAGTATGACAGTTGTGCAAAAATGGAGATCAGGCCACTATTACCCTTCAGCAGGATGAAGCGGCCCATAGTTGTCAATCATTATATTTTTACAAACATGGTAAAAATACAAATTGGATTTTCTGCTTTAAGTACCAACATGATTCAGGCCATATCAGAAAAAAGGCAATAAATGAAAGTGAATTCTAAACATCATGGTCCGTACATGAGCCATCACCACACAGAAGCATGTTTGGTGATGTGCAACATTTGAATTGTGAAGGCCTTGTTTTAATCGCCACTGTTGGGCTATGTAAATGGCTTTAGTCCACTTGGGGATCTGGTCCCAATAAAACAGAACAGCAAGCTTGCAATTGTCTCTCTTCACTGTTTTACAACACAATGTCTTTACCCGTCATCATTCTGCAGGTTTTATTTACTTATTTGTAACTAAGACATTTACTAAGCAACAATAATGGGGAAGGTCCAAATTAACATTAGCGGACAAGTTGGAGAGTTGGCATCACTGCACAAGCAGAACTGTAACAGTACAAAACAGTATACGATAGGTTAATACTTTTGGCAATCCCAGGTGCTAATTTGATTTCGCTGTTGCACTACCATAGGAACAGGGCTTCATCTAACAGACTGGGTCTTGCACTAGTGAGTTGCCACAGCTGGATCTCTAAATGATGATGATGATGATGATGATGATGATGATGATGATGTCTGGCCAAAAGCATCTTCACTCATACACTAGAGTTGGAATAAGTATAAAATAAGCACATCAATTCAAGAATACACAGAAAGGAACATGAATGGAACATATCCAGATTATTAGCTGCCCATCCAGAAACCTGTCTTACTTAGTGTAAGGAACATGCAAACTTATACTGCACATTAGCAAATATTCCTCAAATGCATTCATATCATTTCATTCTTACACAGAGATACAGCTTGCAAGGAGAAGCTACTTTCATTCTGAAAAGCTGAAGGGATGAGAGTACATAACTATGCTATAGATTAAAGTCAATATTAGTCACAATCTTGTAAATCCACATAGATCCCATGAGGATGAAGAGTAAAACAGGGGGAAAGATTTAAAAGGTTCTGTTCAGTCATGGTTTTTTGAAACCCAAGAGTCTTAAGTGTTTGCTTCAACAGATTGACTGCTGGTGTTTAAATAATCTCATGGTTCATTTATTGAGGGAGGTGGCAAGAAATGTCAAGAATGGCTGAAGCCGGCACATCTTTTTCCACTTCAGTTTACTAGTCCACATTCAGTCTATCACTACCTCTACACAACAGTGCAGCATCTGCACTGCCCCAAACAGCAAACCAACCCCACTGATTACCCCTTCCTGTGGTTTTGTATAGATGTTAATCAGTAGAGGTGTCAACCCTATAGGACCCCACAGTGCAATTGCCATGGAGCTAAGGTGAGGTCCCCCATTGACACTCTCCAGAGCAGAGTGAAGCAAAACGAGCATATCACCAAGATACCAAAAGCTGGTATGAAATCAAGGAGAATCAACTGCCATGATCCATGGGGATTCCTACCACCAGTTAAGAGTCCAATCATGAATAGGTCAGTAGCTTCTCATTCCCCTAGTTGGCCAGGAAAGCACAACGTGGATGTTTGAGGCTGAACATCTAATGTCCTGAACTTGGCTTCAAGTGACAAGAAAGGAGATTCCAGCTAAACATATGGAAAAACTTTCTGACAGTAAGAGCTGTTCAACAGTGGAACAGACTCCCACAACAGGTGGTGGACTCTCCTTCCTTGGAAGTTTTTAAGCAGAGGTTGAATAGCCATCTTTATGGATGCTTTACCTGTGATTCCTGCATTGCGGGGGGGTGGACTAGATGACCCTTGGGTCCCTTCCAGCTCTCTGATTCCATGAACCCCTGGCCTACCTGGCAGTAAGTCAGTATGTCAAGTCCCCAGTCCAGGATCCATCCACGGCTGCAAAGTCCCGCAGAGATTCTGGAGCACCCAAGCTGAGGTGGTCCATCAACATGCTAAGTTGAGCAGACACAGCGTTCAGCTCTGCTGCCCTTTTATACTTGGCATGATGATTGCAGCATCTGGGCTCGATGTGGCATGTGACCCTCCCCTGTCCAAGCCAACTTCAACTGGGGAATCACACACCTCCTTCCAAAGCTTGCGAGCCCCACCTGGCCAGGATTGTGGGCCCTTGGCTGCCTCTGCCTTCTAGGGAGCACCTCCCACTGTTCTTTAAGCCTTAGAGCAGGCATGGCCAAACTTGGCCATCCAGATGTTTTGGGACTGCAATTCCCATCATCCCTGACCACTGGTCCTGTTAGCTAGGGATGATGGGAGTTGTAGTCCCAAAACATCTGGAGGGCCAAGTTTGGCCATGCCTGCCTTAGAGCCTGTTGCGTTCGGAGAGAAAGGGCCCCTCTGGCTCTGGTGATGAGTCCTGCTGCTCTGGTTCCTGTGCAATGACACCCATCCCCTTGTCATCCTCTGTCACCCTGTGAGTACTTCCTACACCAACCTCTCCTTCTCCTTCCCCATCCCCAGCTTGCCCCAGTCCCAGCTACACCCCTCGCTGGGATCCTCTTCCTCCTCCCCAGTGTTCTGCCACTTCATGACATCCAAGTTGTACTAGCAAAAGCCTGGTGCAACTGACTGAGTTTTATTTCTTTTTTATAATGCTTTTTATTAACTTTTCATTACAGCATGCACACACACAACACTTAAGAAACAAACTAAAAAACACACAAAACAAATGACAAACATATAGCCATAAATTCGAAAGTTCTTACATATGGACTTATGTTACCCTATTTTCTCTTTCCGATTCTTATTCTGTTCTAATAGACTTCCTTTCTCTTCAAAGTGGTTCTGGTTTCATGTTTGATAAATGGTTTCTTTCTCATTTCATCATTTCTACCCTTCTCCATATACTATGCTTGTAGACCATAATTTATTTTGCAGAAATTACTCAAAGCAAGTCCAGGTTTTGATTTGGCGGCACTGTTTTTTTAAGTAATCTCTGTACATTCCCCACTTTTTTAATTTTTGGTTAGACTGTCCCCTAACAGCATCCATCATTTTTGCCAGTTCAAGAAAATCAAATAGTCTGTCTTGCCACTCTTTTTTTGTTGGTACTGTTTCAGTTTTTCAATTTTTTGCAGTTAATATTCTTGCTGCCGATGATGCGCAAAGGAATATTCTCTTATTTTCATTTGGGATGTCTGAGTCTAATATGCCTAATAAAAAGGCTTCTGGTTTGTTTTTTGTTTTTTTTTATAAAAGTTTGTTTTTAAAAAAATTCAGCTCCTCATAAAAAAGTGTCCCAGAAGCTCTTAATTTTGTTGCAGGCCCACCACATATGAAATACAGTGGACACTCGGGTTGCAAACGCGATCTGTGCGGGAGGGGCGTTCGCAACCCACAGTGTCTGCAACCCGCAGCACCGCATCTGCGCATGTGCAGGTCGCAATTCTGCTCTTCTGTGCATGCGCAAGTGTCGAAACCCGGAAGTAACCCAGTCCGGTATTTCCGTGTTCGGCGCAGAGTGCAACCCGAAAATGCATAACCCACAGCATTTGCAACATGAGGTATGACTGTAGTGTACCATCTGCTTGGTTACAACCCCAGCACATTTTAGATCTCGTTTTGTACATTTTGAATATTTTGCTAGGTGTTATATACCACCTATAAAACATATTTAGGAATTTTTCCTTTATCGAGTACAACTGACTGAGTTTTATAGCAGGTTGTCATTTACTAGAAACCCCATCTCTCAGTGGTGCCTCTTGGGCAGTTAAAGGGCTGGTGCGTATTTCTGTAACCATTGCCTTCTTTGAGCTGATGGAGTTTCTGGCTGTGGGATCTTCACTCAAGGTTCTGTTAAACCTCCAAGGAGTCTGAGGACCAGCCTCAGAATCTGATGGCAGCTATTTTCTGCAGGTTCAGAGGAGGGGAGGTGGGCAAAAAGCAGCATATTAACAGTACAGCACATATTCTACCAGCACCAAATATTGTATTATATTTCTATTTTCAATTTCCTTTTGCAGCCATTTAAGAATGACCCTAAAATGTATTCTGATAATATTTATCAAATTTGTCCATGACTTTTGTTTTCTCGTAGTCAAACAAGGACATTGTAACAAATTCTCCACAAAGCATTTTGTATTGCACAGGGTTTTGCTGCCCTCTCGTGTTGGAAATCAGTTTGGAAATGTTTTATGCTAGAAATGCCTTCCAATGGGGAATTAGGGTTTCTCTGCAAATACATCTTAAAGATGCCCACTCCCGTTGCACTTTTTCCAAAGTTCTACTGTGTTTTTTGCAAATGTGTGGTGCCAGTGTCCCATCACTTTGGGAGAAACGAATTTTGAGGACTCAGAAAATTGTGGCTGCATCTAGAAAGGGAATAGACAGATAACTGGCTACTTGCCACTCTTTATTACCCTCCTCCCATACAACTGTCATAGTGGATTCTGCTTTCTGAGCATCAGAAGGAAGAAATCAGGTAATACAACTCTTTATGAAGAGGAGTGAAACTAAGCAAAGCCACGCAGAGTGCACTTCATTCAGCAGCTGATATTTCTATGGACAATAGTGGGCAGAGTGGAAGGGGGTGAACTTCAGTTTTACATGCACACAGAGTTGCTGCCTCTATTGTCTTGCACTGCAACATGGATCATGTAGTTTTCAAACTGCTGCCCTATTCATGCATTACTCACAAGTAGCGTATTCGTGTGGTGAAACGGGCGTGCTGCTGGTCCACTCCCAAATTTGTGCACCTGAGCTAGCCATGCTTCCCAATAGCCACATGGATCTTTTAAAAAAGCTAAGAAAAAACCCATTATATAGCTCTCAATGCAATTTTCAATTGACTGCTGTACAGCACCACCTGCTGTCACATTTTTATAACACTTTTATAACATTATAACTCACCAGTATAGATCAGTCCACTGAGTGGCGCAGGTGGCTGCTCATACATGGAACTCCACTTGACTGAGACACTCAGTTGCATTAACCTCCTACTAGTATGTAGACCTCCGTAAGTAAGCAGTTGCTCACACATAGGAAATCCTTGGAAGTCATGAAGTCACTGGAAGACAAGGCTAGCTTGGGGTGTGATGTCAGGGATAGGGACAACAGAACTGCCCCGCATCAACACCCTGCATGTAAATAATGTGTGGATAGGACTTGTGAAAACAGTCATTCAGACACATGCATGATTTGGCAGCAAAAATGAACATTGTCCTATGAATGATAATATCACATGGGAGCAGATCCTGTTGAACTCAAGGTATGCATGAGGGGACTAGAGATGATTTCATGTGAATGGAAGAAAACTGCAATATACAGATGGCATGGCACGGATGTCAGTAGAACACAAATTATTTTGCATGAAAAGCTTAAACTTTTGGTATTCTAAGAATTATGCTGCAAATCTATCAGGTGAATAAGTTATGCTGGGAGGGTTTCTTCATTTTATTTGATTCTATTGAAAGACAGAAAGGATGGGAGATGGTTCTAAATTTTATTAGGCCAGATGGGGCACTATTTCTTCATAGCTAAAGATTTGTCAAATCCCTATCTATATTTTACACATTAAATATAAAACATTTGCAATATAGGAATCCACAACTGTCTGCACAGCATTCCAAGGGCCAAGCAGAGAGGCCTGGAGGGCTGCATGAGGCCTCAGGGCCTTAAGTTCACCACCACTGCTTTAAACTATGTAATTTGTTTATATATATTCAGTACAATAGGGTGATATGTCTGTTTTGAAATTCATATTTCCCTCTAGGACAAGCATGTAGTCAGTGTTTATGAAGCACCACTGAATAAAAATATACTAAAAAAAATTCTTTCCCACCATCCCATTGTAATAACAGCTATTTTTAGGCTTCTCGATCTTCAGGTGAGCAACAAACATTATATCACTTCTGTAGACACTGCCGCAAATTGACTGCTGACTCATAAAGATGCACGGTTCAGCCCAAATCTCATCTTATTCCTTTTAGTAGTTACTGCATGCCATTAACTGGGGTAATATGACTCTCACAAAATTGTGCTGCATTGCATTTGTACTTGGGGACAAAAGGGAAGGTTGCGATGGGGAAAGAATAAGGGATCAGGGAGAAATGCACTAGTGGAATGATTTCCTTCGTGCTATGTTGAATGCAACCCTTAGCTTCTTAGCCTTTATAGTTATGTACTAATAGCTAATAGGGACGCGGATGGCACTGTGGGTTAAACCACAGAGCCTAGAGCTTGCTGATCAGAAGCTTGGCAGTTCGAATCCCTGTGACGGGGTGATTTCCCGTTGCTCTATCCCAGCTCCTGCCCACCTAGCAGTTCGAAAGCACGTCAAAGTGCAAGTAGATAAATAGGTACCACTCTGGTGGGAAGGTACATGGCGTTTCCGTGCGCTGCTTTGGTTCGCCAGAAGTGGTTTAGTCATGCTGGCCACATGACCCGGAAAAACTGTCTGCGGACAAATGCTGGCTCCCTCGGCCAGTAAAGCGAGATGAGCGCCGTAACCCCAGAGTCATTCGCGACTGGACTTAACTGTCAGGGTCATGTACTAAATGCTCCATGATAGCCAACAGCCATGAAACCCATGAGTAGACAAACAGTTAAACTGCACAGTCTAATATGGCAATCTCTCCACTTGACACAACACAATGCTACTAACATATCATCACTGTAATATATAACTTGATGCATTAACAATTCCACTTTAAAAAAAAAAAAGAAGACCCTATGGCATCCTTATACTTTGTCCCATTGTCTACATATTGTTTTCCCCACACCCATTTAAAATAAGTACAAAGTATTGCTGTGCCACAAAACTTTGAAAACCTTTTCCTGGTGCACCTTATCGACTCCTGTCCCTGATTGTTACTCATTGTTAGCAGTCCTGTCATGGCTATTAAGTGATTGAGCTGATCCTCTTGGCTTACATTAAGTTAGCACTTAAGATCAATGAAACGTCTTGATAATTAATCACTTCAACAATGAGAACCACTGTCAAATTAAGCTTTAATCTCTTACAGCTCGAGTCTCGTAGTCCTCAGCACTCTTAGCTGCCACTCTTCACACACAATTTCATTGTCTTCAAATTAAAATCTTTATCCTTTCCAGGCACAGTAAAGTTCAACTATCTTCAATCGCTTCAATTTTCGTGATAAATTAGGCTGAAATCCTTGTTTTGAAAATGTCAGCCTATTCAAATATCCCTGTATTTTAAAATAAATAAATAATAAAACTCTCCTCAAGGGTAAATGTAAGCCAGTGGACAAAGATTTTGAAAACCTGGGTTCAAGGCTTACCTCAGCTAAGCTTTCATTGTGCAGCCTTGAGAGAATTGCTATTTCACCGTCTTAGTCCCACATCTCTAAAATTGTAATTATTATCCTCATAAATAGGGCAAAACTCTTTGCATAATGATACCACAATATTGAACATGTTTAGTTGGAATAGAAAGAACTTTATTTCAATTAAACCTTATTTCATGCTAGTACTATATTAAGTACAATACTACAATTTGTACAATCTTTACTATACAAAGTTATTTCAGCACTGTCTCTCTAATCCAATTATACCCTAGCCTTCTGTGTAACAATCATGTTCTGGGTGGCTTTAAACTTAGAGCAAGAACAGTAACACAACATTTTGAATTCACATAATCCCTTTATTCGCAACAGCTGCACTGCTTGCTAGTTTATTTCTGGGACCAATTCAAGGTGCTCACATTGATGTTTAAAACCCCAAGTGACTTAGGCCCCAAATATCTGAAGAAGCACCTCCTTGCCTTCAGGAGCACTTTAATTTTGCTTTGGGTTTCTGGTGCATTCTGGGGGAGGGCATTTTTGCTGAAATTCTGAAGGGGAAGGGGAAGGGGGAAAACTTTGGGATTTGGTTTTGGGGTGTGGCTTTACTGCTCCCCTTGCCTTTTTCATTTCTTATTTTTGTATATCTACTGCACTGTATAGTGGCACTATCAGAGCTCTAGTCACTGCTGCCACACTCGCGGTAGGAATCAAAGTTCTGCTGCTGCCACCCTTCCACCAACTCAAACAGCTGTAGAGCAGCAGGGGGAAAAGGGCTCTGGGCACCATTTTGAGCAAGTGTCAAGACACGTAAGCATCTTAAAAGCTTTTATTCCTTTCTGCCTTAACTGTTGGGTACTTGTGAGAGAGGCAAAGGGAGTTTTCCAGGAGTATAGCTTCTCTGCGAGACCAAATCACAGCAGAGAAGCTGGGGACCACACAAGTGAGCTCTGTGGCCTCAGCAGGCACCCGTCTTCTAGCTGATTTCCACGGCAGCACAGCAGCAGAAAGAATTTGCATGCGCCTCACTGAAATGGAGTGGAAATATTCCTTTACTTGAGGAAACTGAAGTGATACTAAACTTCCCCATGGGAGCATTTGGAGGAGATTATTTCACGGGGGAAGGATCTCGTGCATTCTGAAAACTTGTGGGGGGCAAGGAAGGGAGGGAAGTGCAGGGGGAGGGGGCAGTTCCGGTACAGTACTTTTTGTCCAGGAACAAACGCTGCAGCTACCAGTATGTTTTCCACTGTGACAGGATGATTTAGATTACAGAAAGATGTAGAAGAGGACTAAATGGTTTCTCTTTCCTTCCCAGTGACCCTGCCTCCATCCAGTTTAAGCCTTCCTGCTATCTCTTATACATTATATCACAAAGACCTGGATCGCCAGCATAATGCCCTGAGACTGGAAAATTATGCATTGCCAAGGGAGTTCATGACTGAGATCAGATTAGAAGAAGCTCACAACTCAAACCGCCGCATATCAGCTGTCCTGTGAATCTGAGTTTATCTGATATGGCTTTTCTCTATACATACCAAATTCAAAATTGATTGATCCATGTGCAAAAGTGTGTGGCTTGTCTTCCATCTCGAGACTCAAGTGATTTGGAGGTCAAACTGCTATCTTCCTTTAAACAAATGAAATTTTGCATGATAATGTAATTTATTTCTTTGTCCAATCCAGTTTGCCTCCTGGGCATTGAATTCTTCACCCACACGTAGGTAGCACCATTCTTTTTCAACTTCTGCCACTTTTATTTAAATCAGTCCAGGATAAATGGAAAAAGCACAAAGGAAGTTAATGGTGTCTGTTAACTCAATGAATTCAACACCAGCTCCCTTGAAGGAATTCTGGATAGACAGAGCCGAATGGAATTGTAGGGGAAACCTACAAGTGTGGGAAAACTTACAAACTACATTCTGACCTCAATTTCCTACAACACAGGGATTGGGGAAGGGTGCAGGGGTAGAACATCCGCTTGGCAAGCAGAAGGACCCAAATTCAAGCCCTGGTATCTCTAGATGCTGCTGGGAGAAATTACTGCCTGAAACCTGGAGAGCCACTGCCAGTCAGGGTAGACAAGTATTGAGCTAGATGGGTCAATTACTCAGTATAAGGCAGCTTAAAAGGGACGCGGATGGCACTGTGGTCTAAACCACTGAGCCTCTTGGGCTTGCCAATCAGAAGGTCGTAGGTTCGAATCCCCATGATAGGCCTGCCTATCACTCTATCTCTCTCTAGCTTAGAAATACTTTGTTCCAGCTCCTGCCAACCTAGCAGTTCAAAAGCACGCCAGTGCAAGTAGATAAATAGGTACCGCTGCAGCAGGAAAGTAAACGGTGTTTCCATGAGCTCTCTGGAAAGCTGCCTGTGGATAAATGCCGTCTCCCTTAGCCTGAAAGAGAGATGAGTGCCACAACCCCATAGTCACCCTTGACTGGACTTAACCGTCCAGGGGTCCTTTACCTTTTACCATTTTTTTATAAGGCAGCTTCCTATGTTCCTAATATATTAAACATTTCTCAGATTCCTGTAGTGAGCATGGTTATTTTCAAATACCAATTTCACCATGTTTTTATTTTCAAAATTGCTGTTTAATGAGCCATCTAATGATTATCCCAAAACATATGAGGAGTGGTGTGCTGACACAAAATGCCCTCTTGTGGAGCAAATAGCTTCTGTTTCATGATGGCACGTTCTAAAGGCAAGCACTAATGAAACAGAACAGCAGAGGGCACTGCCAATCCATAGTTAGGAGCCATTTATGCTAAGTTGATTTGGCTGGTCTTTCTCAACAAAGCTAGAATCTTAAGATTTTCCCCAATTAAAAGTATCTTAGGCTGCATTTGCAGCAAACTGGAGTGATATCAACAGGTTTTCATTGTGTCTTCAGCAAACATTCGAATCTTCATCTGTCTATGGTTTGTCCAGGGGCTTGCAGAGCTAAAGCAGTCCAGGTAAACATTCTGCAATCGGAACACATTTCTGACCTTCAAAATACCTGAGAATTCATGGCATCAGATTCCCCAGAGAGGCATTAAAATTGTTCAACTGACACCTTGAATGCTGAAATCAGGTTTTGATGCTTCAGTATTTGCATTTTTATGCTACAGCTGGGAGTAAGGTGAGAGGTGTTACTATACAGGTGCAATGGCACAGTAGGCTAAGCAGAAAATATATCACTGCTTTCATCAGATTTTGCACGTAACATTACAAAAACAAAAACAACACACACCTCTGGTCTAAAAGGTTTGAAAAAACTATGCACAAGCCAATGCAAGTAACAAGCATTAAGGATTCCAAATGTGGTATATCTGATATGAAAGAGGATGTGACTAAAAGCCAGAAACACTAGAGAAACAGAGGCTACTGGAGCTTTTCCTTTGCCTGATTGGATTTGGATTTTGTTTTAGGGGAACCCAGTTTCACTTGAAAATATCTGATGCTAGCTGGACTGTACAAAACTGAAATGTAGACATGGAGGTCTCAGATTCCCCCCCCCCCCCAGCCTTTGTTGCCAGGCTAGAGAAATAAGAAACTGGTCAAGAGGGCAGGTATAGGAGAACAATTAGCAGTAAGCTACTGTCTGGTGGGGGTAAGTCTTGGCAACCTAATTATAGCCATGTGACCTTGGGGAAAGGGCCACTGGGTCCTCCATTGGCAGTGACATCCATTGATGTGGAGTGGGTAGGGGCAGGGAATCACACAGGCCATGGGGTAAGCTATACCAGACATAGAAGATAGGCTAGGGGCACGACACAAGGCTGCCATCTTCAGCAGCAGCCATTTCACCCAACTGCACCAAGGTGGTTATTGTGTGGATGTCACAGAAAGTGATATAGGATCTCTCCATTTGCATTTTCTTCCTGCAATGTCCACTGGTGGGTGTTAAAATGCTATAAATCATAGCAACGTTTAAAAAAAAAAGCCACTTCAGTTTTAACTCACATATACCATATTTAACAAGAACCCTGTCATAAGCTCGTATTTATGGATTTAGTCAATAAAAATCAGTTGGACGTAATTGATAGCTCTACATTCTTATTGTGTTTAAATTATGCAATTATCAATCCTGGCCTCTGGGTCGCTATTAAAATGTGCATAGTAAATGGAGGAGCTGCATATCATGTTGCCGTGTCTTTCCTTGACAGGAGAGCAGAACACTGAAACAAATGGATTTAGTGTGGCTATTTCCCCCTTGCGTGTCGAGGTCCCCAAACCACCCCTCAAGTAAATCACACTTCACACCAGATATAAGTTTTAGGTTTTTGGCATTAATTTGGCCACAACTTTATTGAATACAAATTAAGTGAGTGGTTGCTTAGGCATTGGTTAAGACTATCTGTCCCTCTGGGAACAGAACTGACATCCACCCGCCTGTGGAGTCAGTATAGGGGAAAACACTTTGGGGAGAGAATGTGCGCCCGTTCTCCCCAAATGCTCCCAGGGGCTCTTGCGTGGGCCCTGTCCCCCAAGCGGGGGGAAACGGACAAGCATGGTGAGCCCCTGGATTCCTGTAACGGAATTCCCCTTGCAGCAGCAGCTTTGAAGGGGCAACCACAGCCAACCTGCCCCTTCGCAGCATAGGAGGGGCAACCACAGCCAACTCTGCCCCTCCTAAATCAATTTATAACCAATGCCTAACCGCCAACCTTACAAGTTGTGACTAATTGCTACGCAGTAGGCGAAAAACCAAATGGCAACATTCCAATCAGCCAAGTGGCAAAAATTCCTACCAGGCCCCTGCTCAACGCAGACGACCCCATGACAGGCATAGCAAGGTCAACGCAGAGGCCTAATAACAGGGCGGGAGGGAGGGCGATCCGATGCACGAAGCCAGGAGGGCTCCGACGCTGAGTGCGGGGTCATTTATAGGCTCTGGGCTGTCCATCAACAAATTGCAACATATGAATCTCCCCAACGACAGCCAGAGCCCAATCACCGTAGTGGCCATCCAAACTAACCCGCCCAGCAGCCGAGGGGTGACTTGTTAGCCCCCACCGCAACACGTGCTCTCCATGAAGGAGAACACGCTTTGCGTGTCGAGGTCCCCAAACCACCCCTCAAGTAAATCACACTTCACACCAGATATAAGTTTTAGGTTTTTGGCATTAATTTGGCCACAACTTTATTGAATACAAATTAAGTGAGTGGTTGCTTAGGCATTGGTTAAGACTATCTGTCCCTCTGGGAACAGAACTGACATCCACCCGCCTGTGGAGTCAGTATAGGGGAAAACACTTTGGGGAGAGAATGTGCGCCCGTTCTCCCCAAATGCTCCCAGGGGCTCTTGCGTGGGCCCTGTCCCCCAAGCGGGGGGAAACGGACAAGCATGGTGAGCCCCTGGATTCCTGTAACGGAATTCCCCTTGCAGCAGCAGCTTTGAAGGGGCAACCACAGCCAACCTGCCCCTTCGCAGCATAGGAGGGGCAACCACAGCCAACTCTGCCCCTCCTAAATCAATTTATAACCAATGCCTAACCGCCACAAAAAGCCTGCAAGGCTTGCCGCCAAAACCACTCACTACTCCACCCAAGCTTTTAGACCCGACGCCACTGAATTCAACCATGTGTCACTCCCGAGGGATGACAGATGCACACCATCATCCCGATACATGTGGCTTGCCTTGACATTGATGTCAGGGTGCGTAATCACGAGTCCCCCCAACCCCTGTATCACTTTAATTGTAGCACTGTTAGTACGCTTTCTGGCCTTTTCGGTGGCGGCTGGGGAATGACTTCCCCGCCAGACACGCCTCTGTAACAATTGAGACCAAAACATCTTTACAGTCGGCCAATAGGACACCAGGTCCTGCAAATCCTTCTGAATTATAGAGCGCAACGTGAGGCAGTCTGTTGCAGGCAAGTCATTTTCACCCAACTGGATTACAATCGCTGAAGGGGGCCCTTCAGTATGCACCCGCATATGGATTAAAGGCATAAATTCCCCCCACAACATGCCCCTTCTGGCAAACCAAGACACATGTACATGGCGTGGAAGTCCGAGGCTGGGACCAAGTCCTGTTTCTCTGGCTCTGACGCCGGCCCAGTGGACAATGCTGTGCCCCACGATCCAAATTTGAACAACCGCTAAACCTAAAGGAAGGGAGACAAACAACATTACCACCAATATCACAGTGCTATTTTCTTACGTAGCCCTTGTACACCTCGGACTTCCACCTTCCCAAATCCTTGATTCTGGCTGCTGACAGGCCCCAATGCGCCGCAGCAGTTGCTGCACCTATGCGAAAAGAGTGGGGAGCATACTCAGAGGCAGGGTGACCGCAGGCCATTATAACCTTACGCATCACCCTGGAAAATTGATGCCTAGCTAGTGGAGTGCCATCAGCATGAACCAAAAATGGGCCCCCCGCTGGGGACCTGACTGCCAAAAATTTAGAAGTATCTTTTACAGGGCAAGGACCTGCTTCCTTTGTAGCGGGCAGCCGGATAACAGCCCCCCTGCCCAACTGATCTGTTTTCGAGCTCCTAATAGTGAGCACCACCTCAGAAGAGGATAGCAAAACATCTTGCAACAGCAATCCCCTAGATCCCCCACCTTGAATGGGCTCCAGTACCACTTCGCCCACTCTTAGTGCCCCAAAGAACGCCAAGGAAAAGGCCGCAGAAAAAAGGCGAGCTTCATATTTGGTCCAGCAGATGGACCTCAACTTCATGCGCATCCTAGTCAATAATTCAAAGGAGATGGGCCGCCTGCCAGGGGCCCGAGGGGGACAGAGTCTACCCCAACCCTCCAATGCTTTGCGGACAACGAACTTCGCGCAAGGGTCTTTATTGAAAAATGTTTTAGAGAAAAAGGAAATCGCAGCAGCCTGTATCCTGAGTGTCTTTGGGGCACGACCTGCCTGAAAAAGGTGCGCCAAATACTTAAGCACTTGATCAGAAGAAGGAGGGGACCTGACGTCGGCCGATACGGCCGGATCAGTAAAAGATAAGAAATCCGTCCACGCCTTCCTATAGGATCGCAGCGTGGAAGGGGCAATGGACGCGGCTACTCCCTGCAGAACCAATTGCTGCCAAGGTTCCAGAGATGTTCCGGGAAATATTCCGGATGCTCCTGCGCCTCTGGAGCCAGGGACCTGAACCGCTCCATCTGAAAACGGGACAGAGCATCAGCGATCTCATTAGAAATCCCGGGAATAAAGCGAGCCGAAAACATAATATTAAAACGGAGGCAGTGCAGGACAAATGCCCTAAGAAGGGCCGATACCCTAGAGGAGCGGGAAGACTGCTTGGCCAACACGTTCACGACCGCCTGATTGTCAGACCAAAAACAGACACGGTGATCCCTGAACTCCTCAACCCATAAGTGGACTGCCACTGCAATGGGAAAAAACTCGAGAAAAGTTAAGTCCCGCGTAATTGCCTCCCCTTGCCAGGCCGCCGGCCAGTGCTTAGCACACCAGCGGCCCCTCCAATATAAACCAAAACCCAGGGAACCCGCCGCATCCGAGTGAACCTGGAAGTCATTGCGCATATTCAAAGTGTCCTGCCACAATGACACTCCATTGTAATTCCCCAGGAAGTCAAGCCAATTCCGAAGGTCCGCCTTGACTTCCTTCGGAATGCGAGTGTGATGATGTGGGGCCCGCAGGCCGGCCATAAGCCTGGCCACTCTCGAACAAAATGGTCTCCCAGGTGCCACTACTCTGCATGCAAAATTTAGGTGGCCCAGCAGCGACTGGAGCTGCTTCAATGTCACCTTGGGTAACGGGAGCAATTCCTCAATGATGCTCCGCAGGTTAGCAATTTTGTCGTCAGGAAGACGAGAGGTTTGAGAAACAGTGTCCAGGTGGATACCCAAATAAATCATCTGAGGGGATGGGCCCTCAGTCTTCCCTGCTGCCAGGGGAACACCGAACTCTTCCATAAGGGAAGTGAATGCCTGCAGAAGGGCTACGCAATCCCCAGAATCCCGTGTCGAAGCTAACAAAAAATCATCGAGATAATGGGTAACCCCCACCTGGCCAGTTTTATGTCGCAGGGCCCATTCCAAAAATGTACTAAATGCTTCAAAGGCAGCACATGCTACCGAGCAGCCCATGGGCATGGCCTTATCAAAGTAAAACGCCCCGTTAAACTGAAACCCCAAAAGCCAGAAATCCTGAGGATGGATTGGCAATAACCGGAATGCCGATTCTATATCACATTTTGCCAGCATGGCACCTGGGCCAAATTTTCTGATCATTTTGATTGCATGATCAAGGGAGGCATATTTTACCGAGCAGAGATCCGAAGGGATGACGTCATTCACTGACGTGCCCTCAGGATGGGACAAGTTATGGATGAGACGAAATTCACCCGGGACTTTTTTTAGGGACGATCCCCAAAGGGGAGAGATGCAGTTTAGGAAAAGGAGGAGCGTCGAAAGGGCCGGCCATGCGCCCCAATGCGATCTCCTTCTCTATCTTTTTCCTGACCACATCCGGCATCTCCCTAACTGCCTTCTGATTAGCAGGATTGCGTGCCACGGGAGACGAGGCTACCGGAATCCTGAAACCATGGGAAAAACCTTCCCGCAGGTAGGAAGCTGCTTCGCGATTGGGGTAAAGCTGTAACCAAGGTAACATAGCCGAAAGACGCACTGGGGTAGAAGCCAGATTCATGTCTGGCCTATCTTGCAGCACCTGTTGCTGGCTGGGGGGGGGCTGCTCTGGCAGCCTGTTGCGCGCCCCCCCTTCCCCCTCGAAAGGGCCGCCGGCCACTGTAACATGCCGCGGCAGGATGGTTCCCACCACATTTTTCACACACATGCGGGTACTTGCACGAGGTGCGCTGGCACGACCCCTTGTTGTAGTCCCAACAACAGACCTTGCGTGCGGATTTTACACCCCCAAATTTTTGCTTCTGTTGCTCCGGGGCTCTTTTCTGGATGTGAGGGGCCACGTAAGTGGACCAAACATCTATATCCCTACGATCCCAGCGGGCCGAGTGTATCTTGTTGGCCCTGGTTCTAAATTTTTTGTCATAAGTAATCGCAGCAGCCTCCCCCGCCATTGAACAGGCTGAGCGAACTATGGACTGATAAACCAACATGTGAAGAGCTCTTTTCGGGTAAGCAGCTGCGACCACTCCCGCAAAAACCTGAAAACAATCGAGCCAACGCTCGAAAGTTTTTTCCACCTTTGCGGAGCTGGCCCGTTTTTTAGAGGAAGATGCTACCTTGTCCTGGCCGGGGAAATCCTCTTCGGGAGGGGCGAGTTTAAATATATCCACATAGCGGCCCTCCAATATCCTGTTCCGCAGTTTAGAGGACAAGTGAGACCCTGGGATAATGTCCCTAGCCTTGTTGGTGGATACTTTGACTTCCGGCACCGGAACGTCATTCAAATACTCCTGGGTGGCTCCATACTTGGCACGATGGGAGTTGGCTCTCCGCTGCCACGCCCATCTGGGAAGGCCGGAGGCAGATTCGCCAAAACCCCAATAGAGTCGCAAGGAGTCCCCAGACTCCCCGTCGGAACTCGAGGAGGACGACCCAGAAGATGAGGAAGACCTATTTCCTCTACATCTTTTGGCGTGCCCCCCGCAACATTTTTTATGGCGACGTTTTCCGCCAGACGAAACCCGTGAAGGTGCCGGAAGGGTGTCCTCAGCCGAAGACTCCGACCCTGAATCCTGTTGAAAGTTACCTGTAACACGGGCGACGCCAGGAGCTGGAACCGCCGATGACCCGGAAGCGTCGGCTCTGGTCTTTTTGGCCCGCTTCTTGCCATGGCCCTCTGGGCGGCGCTTCCGACCGGAGGAAGCCTGCGATAGCACAGATGCGTTGTCTTCAGCCGAAGACTCCAACTCTGGCTCCTGCCGACCTGACTCCGGCTCCTGCCGGGAGGGCCCTGGGACTGCCGAAACAGAAGAGTGTGAGAGATCCGCTCCTAAGGCCCCAGTGACCTGAGGCCAGGGCAGAACCGCCGTCCTAGAGGAGGTGGCCCGAGGCCCCCTCCCCCTGGCAGCTCTGCGGGCCGGCCTTCCAGCCCCCCGAACCCCAGCCCTGAATGAAGAAACCAGGATCCGGGAAAACTGGGAATCCGAAAACAGAACCCCGGATGGCTGAAAGCCCTCCCCCTCGTCGGCGGACAAGGAGGAATTCTGTGAAGAAGCACCGGCCATTTCGGAAGGTCCCGCTTGGGCACTGGACTGCGGGGTAGAACGTTGGATGATGCCATCCACATCTGATGTGAAGCGGGCTAAGGCCTCGGGATCACTGGCCAGGCTGGACACAAAGGCCTGAATGCGCCCCATGGTCTGCGCCGAAGATGGTGAGCGCAAGGCCTGGGATGGCCCCTTGATGACCCTCTTTTCCTGGCTGGGCAGCGAAAGAGCTGGAACTTCCCCTGACGCCATACTTCGCTGCAGATGAGAAACAAATAGATCAAGTGACCCGCCAACGGCCTTTCCAACCGCTAATTATTATTATTAGAAATTATTTAAGTATTGTACAATAAGGTAAATTAAAGCAAATCACGCGCCGTAACCCCGCTGGCCACCAGGGGCAACAGCGGGGAAGCTAAAGGAATTAACTAAATCAAGTGTGGTAACCCAGCAAGCCGCTAGTGGTAACCGAGAAAAGATAAATAAATCAGAACAAATTAGGTGTAGTAATCCAACTGGCCACTAGAGGCAGCAGGAGGAAAAAAAAAAAAAACTTCAGTTCAAATTAAATTGGGTGCAGTAACCCAACCGGCCACTGGGGGCAGCAGGATGCAAACCTAGGCTGGGTCGGTGTAATGAGCTGACTGGCCACTAGAGGGTGCACCCACAGGAAAGTTCCAGGGGGAAACGAGCACCTGTGAAGAAGGCAGCCACGCGGGAGGCAGGAGCCCAAAATGGCGCCCGGCTGCTCCCCACACCCCCCCGGACACAGGTAAGATTTTTATTTTGTTAATTTATGTATTTATTTAAGTTATTTATTTATTTATTATTATTGTCTGTGTGTGTGTGTGTGTAAAGTGTGGGAGAGTGCTTGTGCGGGGACGGGGGGTAGCCAGCACACCGCTGGCTGGCGGACAGCCGCCGCGGTGGGCAGCTGGCTACGTGGAGGCCGCCCCAGATGGCCTGCAGGCGGCGCGCAACGATTGCTCCCGCTGCCGAGGAGGCGGCAGGGAGCGGAGACGGCCAGAGAAGGGGCCGGGAAGCGGGCTAGCTGGCGCTAGCAAGCGCCGCTGCTACGCTTGAGTAAATGCGTCCCAGCCGACCTGCGAGGCTGGGACGCTGCGCAAAGCGGCAAACGGCCGGAGCGGCCGAAAAAACAGCTGTGAGGCGGTAAAAAACCACCTCTCGTAGCCCACAGGGGAGGCTACTCTAAAGTAAGGGGGCTGCGACGGGCGCCTGGAGCCGGCGGGGAACCACGGCCTCCCCTTGCGCTGCCGAGAGGACCCGGCTGGGGGGGGAAGGGCCTACGCAGGCCAACTCCAGAGACGCGGTCCAAGTTCCCTAAGCCCAAAAGGCTTATTCACAAGGGCCGGGCAGCAGGGGGCCTCCCTTTGGGGATCCTACACGCGAGGAGGCCAAACCTGGCGCGGAGCGACCGCCCCGTGCAGCGAATAAATTCGCCCTGGAACGGTGGCTGGTAGCCACGCGTGGGGGGGGCGCAGGCAACAGGGGGCCGCCCTGACGAAATCCTCCACCCACCGAGACAAAAACTCGGCACCTCGCCGCGATCCGGGCAGCGCGGGCCCGAACCGGTGGAAGGGGGGAGGCCGAAGAAAACCGCCGCGCCGGGTAATCCCGGGCGGCGGCGAGGGTATGGGGGAGGGTGAAACGGGGTGGTGGTGTGGGGATTAAGGGAAATGGGACAATAAAATTAGATGGTAAGGAAGGGAATAAGATAGGCAAATTCGAAGTTGGTGAGAACAAAAGTGATAGAATACAACCGTCTGCAAATCTCGGCTCAGCGATCCGTCAGCACAATAGCCCGATCCGATGCACGAAGCCAGGAGGGCTCCGACGCTGAGTGCGGGGTCATTTATAGGCTCTGGGCTGTCCATCAACAAATTGCAACATATGAATCTCCCCAACGACAGCCAGAGCCCAATCACAGTAGTGGCCATCCAAACTAACCCGCCCAGCAGCCGAGGGGTGACTTGTTAGCCCCCACCGCAACACGTGCTCTCCATGAAGGAGAACACGCTTTGCTACTGCCTCCCGCAAAGGGAGAAGGAAAGTAATGCTGTTGGCCAGGCTTTTCTTCTCTATGATAAAAGTTTAGCAGCTACCAAATTCTGCTGAGTTTAATGTCTTTGCTCCCTGCCTGAGCCATTATAGATCTGAACTCCATTATTAAATATTTTTGCACAGCTGAGGGGGGCAGGGAGGGGAATGTGGACCCAAGCTGGCACTAGCTATATTTCAGGTAGGTTTGGCCTAACCCACCATGCAAAGCCTGAAAACAGTTAGTGAAATGGCTGAGATAATCTTAGTGGTCACTAATAAAACTTATTAGGAACTGTTCCATTGATTTTTATGGCTTGGATCCAGGCTTACTCTTCTATTGGCAGAAGGGTATTTGAGCTGGCACAGACTCCAACTGAGAGAAAGGTGAAGGAGTTTGCCACATGCACTTCCTGCAGCATCTCTCGCATATTCCAGAAGAACCCTCAGCCTCCAGAGCATAGCAAGGGTGTGATGAGGCTGCAGGAAGAAAGAGTAATTGACAAAAATCACCTCCACCCTTCCATGAGAGGGAACATCCCATGAGCTGATCTCTGGATCCAAGCCTGTATTTTTTAAATGTTTTGTGCATTTTCTATCTGGCTATTGCACACAGCACTGAAAATATTGATAAAACCAGGATGCAAATGGTGGAGGAGCTGAACTCAAGGGATTAGAGCATGGGTAGGCAAACTAAGGCCAGGGGGCCGGATCCGGCCCACTCACCTTCTAAATCCAGCCTGCAGACGGTCCGGGAATCAGCATGGTTTTTTTTACATGAGTAGAATGTGTCATTTTATTTAAAATGCATCTTTGAGTTATTTGTGGGGCATAGGAATTCATTCTTTTTTTCCCCTTTCAAAATATAGTCTGCCCCCCCCAAGGTCTGAGGAACTGTGGACCGGCCCCTGCTGAAAAAGTTTGCTGACCCCTGGATTCGAGCATGAGACATACAGTAGCAGATGCACTTCATTGTATTCCTTCCTGCATGGCGTTTGTTCTCTGAGTGTCAGAACAGAATTCACTTCCTGGGGAAGCATAACTTTACGACAGTCCTAGTTTGTTTAAAATGCTCAAGGCTCGGAATGCCTCCCAATAGGCCTACTCTTTGACACACAACTGTAAAAAATGAACACCAGAAAATGTGACTGTGAAAGAACAGTTATCCCTGCCCTGCCTAATATTTATTTTATGTGGTTTTCATAATGTATCAATTGCCTCGTCAAAAATACTGCCCAGGGCCATGTACAATAAAATACGTAAAACCTATACGATAAAACATCATAAAAGCAGACAAAAACAACTGAGTATATTCTCATAAAGGAGCTCTTAGCCCAAATACCTGCCTAAAGAGGAAGATATTCATCTTTTACCTAAGAAGAAACTGGCTCAGGTGGGCCTCATTGGAAGAAACTGCCAGAGAAAAAAGGCAGGTAACCTGCTGTCACGGAGGAGCAGTATGGAGGTAACAGGGCACAACAGTGTTCCATTGTCCTGCCTGCAGTGAGCCCAGCTTCTGGTATGTCACTTAAGTGCTGAGAATGCTGGTTTGCTTGTAGGTGGCATCTTCTAGTTCTTTACCACCCTCAAAAAAAAAAAAAATCCTTCCAGTAGCACCTTAGAGACCAACTAAGTTTGTTCTTGGTATGAGCTTTCGTGTGCATGCACACTTCTTCAGATACTTTTTCATGCATGCACTCATACCAAGAACAAACTTAGTTGGTCTCTAAGGTGCTACTGGAAGGAATTTTTTTAAAAAAATTATTTTGTTTTGACTATGGCAGACCAACACGGCTACCTACCTGTAACTTTACCACCCTGATTTTGATGCAGAACATTGCTTACATGTAAAAAAAAAAAGGGGGGGGGTTCAGTGCAAAATTTGAATTCCTGCAAAGTTTATTGTTCCACTTCTAAATATTATCAAGGATGTGCAGTGACTTTAGACAAAGCTGAAGCAGGGTGTTTCGGAGTGCTTCTTGGTCTGTCTGAGGTAAAGGTACAATGTGCACTTCATCATGCATTTGACACCCAAAAAGAAAACTATTGGTCTATTGAAGCATTTTCCTTCAGTCACAGTTCTTCAGATGCTCTGCCCACATAGAAACTGTCATGAAGTAGTGATCCTGTGAGCAAGTATTGCTGGGTGGGGGCCCTCAGGTAGGTAGTAACAATTAGTCCCCCAAGTGGGAGCATGTGATGCGGATGGCTGATTGACAGCATTCCCTAGCCTCTATAAATCTTCGAATTAACCTGCCAGGGGAGGCAGAGAACATGCCGTGTTTTAGACTTGCTGTTTGATGTTCTGTAGCTGGTGCCAGAGAAGAAGCCAAGAAAGTCTGGTAACCTGTTAGGTGCGTGTGCGTGATTTATTAGTAGCTTGGAGGGAAGATTTGGGAAAGTGAACCCCTTCTTGACAGAAACTTCTAAATCTTTCTTTCTTCTGAGAAAGCTATGTGATAAGGAATTTCTAGTCATATATACCACAAGTCTTCTTTGAAACCTCTTGCATGTTTTCTTTAGCATACAAATGGAAGCATACAAATTTCTTTAACAGATCTGACTTGTTGAGTCCATTGAATATAGAGGTTTCCAACAGCAACCAATATAGTTTCTGTATATAATGTGTAGAGTTTAGAATGCGGAAAATTTGCACACAATTCATGTTTTATTTGGAGATGCAGATATTTGTACATACAAGGAAAAAGCACGGCAGTTGATGACTAAAAGACAATGGGAGCGCATTGTCAATATATCTTTAGCTTCACATTTTGTTTTTGTCTATTGTATCTTCAAGGAAGATGCAGTCACATAGAAGAATGCAAAGTAATTTTATTAAAAGCCTTTCAAAACAGTGTAAGGCTCCATTTCATTCAGTAAATAATCAAGTAGTCCATACATTCATTTTTCAATAATAGAATGTGGCTTAATACTGTCTTTTGAATTCTATGGGAGCTGAGTATGCAGTTAATCCACAGGAGGTTGTGGACTCTCTTCCTTGGAGGTGTTTAAGCAAAGGTTGGATGGCCATCTATCATGGATGCTTTAGTTAAGATTCCTGCATTGCAGAGGGTTGGACTAGATGACCATCAAGGTTCCATCAACTCTACAATTCTATGATTCAATGATTCCAACAGTTTAGATTGGGGCGGCCATATGTCCAGACATTACCGAGATTTCCAAGGCAGAATTGATGTTCGGGGGGAATTTCCAAAAGGCAATGCTTTGTCCTGGGGTTTATCTAAGAAAAGCTCAACAATTTTGGGGGTGTTCTGGTTTTTACTTAGTTCAGCTTCCATTTCCTGAATTTGCAGGTAGAAATTGACCTAGCCCAGACACACTTGTTTTCTTATTAATCATTTAGAAGCATGAACATCAAATACTTCTGGCTTAATTAGTTCAGGGATCTGAATTTATTACCATATGAATCAATATATACTTCTTCACAGATTGATATTACTTGGTAAAAGTAGCATGGAACATTGATTGAGGACTGTTTAGCTGTCACCGTCATAAAAAAATAAAATATCAGCATGAAGACTGGGATAATATCTTACTCTTCAAATTATCTGAGAGTCAACAAGGACCATTACTGTAACATACAGATATGTGAACCAGTATCCTTGTCATATCTGTCTAGCTAACTGCCTCTACTCTGCTGCACCTTGCTTCATAAAATAAATACAAAGAGGAAATTAACCAGCAAAAAGTATTGTGGCCCCTTAAAGACTGAGACCTAAATAGAGGTGGGCACATTTGAGCCATTGATTTCAATGAGCTTAAGCATGGGATAACTCTGTGTTGGATTTAAGCCAGAGACTTAACCACAAATTAACTACCACATATTCAGGTCTGGTGAAGTTTTGAGTGCAGAGGACTCCTGCTGGTGACACATCTACTATGGCAGAGCCTTCCCAGAGTTACTGGGAAAACTCAGCCAGATGGGCAGGGTACAAATAAATTATTATTATTATTATTATTATTATTATTATTATTATTATTATTACTACTACTACTACTACTATTCCTCTAGCATAGAGAGCTGCTAGCTCCTTCCCTTGGTGGACAGCTCCTCTCCATTGGTAGAGCAGTACAGCTTCCAGTGGCTCCTCCGCCTTTGGCCAGCTCTTGAATTACTTGGTAACAAATTTATTATGACATAAGCTTCCAAGTCCAGAACACCAGAGGAGTATGTTTTTTGGGCTGCAAAATTGTTGGCCTGCCTGGCCAAGGAGTTAGTGATGCTATGTCCAGCTTTTGTCATGTTGCAGACCACAAGTGGGAGAATCGCTCATTTGAATGCTCCCCCTTTATCAGATTTTTAAAAGTAAAGTATGCTGCAAGAGTATTCAATACAACAGCCTAAAAAAACCTTTAAAAGTATGGTTTTTCTTAACATTTTAAATGTTGATGTTCTCTTATTTTATAATCTATGTGTATGAATATATATATATAGAGAGAGAGAGAGTACAGTTTTATCCCTGAAGTCTAAAGCATTACTGTCTAATTCATGGGAATCCTGATGATTCTACATCTTGCTCTGTGAGTCAAAACACATACTATAGTTGTCATGAAGATACCATCAAGAATGGCTTCCATGTTTTGCCTGCCTGGTCCATAACATTTGAACATACTGACTACCTGAATTGCTCTCATGATATTCTGAATTTATATGAAGCCCAAGCTACTAGCTGGAACATGAAGTACTGTCAGAGAAACCTGCAAGGGCTACTCAGAATGATATATTCTTTAAGGGGGGTTGGGAACCTTTATAAAAGCAGTTCAAAAATTATAGCAATAAAAATGGAGCAGTTTAAAAGTTAATCTGAAATTTTGCACAATCTAAGCAAGCAACTGTATTGATACCAAGTGCTCAGCTTCCACATCTCTGGCTGATGATGCCAAATGCTCCAGTGGGATTCCTGGACCAGCCCATCTATTTTTCTCTGTTTAATTTAGTTTAGCCTTTGCTGAGCAGACAATTGTTCATTACAGAATTAGACAGCAAACTGATTTAATGCCATATCCCACTGAGCAGGCAACTGAGTGAAGAAATTACTTAAGGCAGGCAAAGAGCCTAGCATTTGAACAACTTGGTGTTGTTCAGCAAAGGTCAACTTAAAATTGCCAGAGGCCCCCCAGTGGTTTTCCTGATCTGCATGTGAGACAACTACATTGAAAACAAATCCGTTGTAGCTCTGTTTATAAATCGTGCCTAGGATTGCCAACGTTTTCTTGGCATGGCTGCTATACTTTTAACAAGCAGAAATTCACCAGGTTAAGTTTTCCGACTGCTACACCTACACACTGGAATGGCATAGCACAGAGCCATTAAATACACAAACACCCTGTTAGGAAAGAAGTACCTTATTATGCTTTTTTTGGTAGTTGCCTCCCCAGGGTTGATGTAAACAAATCATTATAAATGGCAGAATTGTAAAAAAAAAAAAACCAAAAAAACCCCACTTCTATTTTGCATCTCCATTTCTCTCTTTTGTCCAAGCTGAAGACCATTTAAGAACTCCACCAGTTATCATCTGACGGGCAGCAGACTCTGTATGGCATGTGTACTGCACTCTTGAGTGGCATCCTGTCTCATTCTTTGGACTTGCCCTGTGGCACACTTGCAAAAAGGTTGGCCAGGTCCACAGATGTATGTCAAATATCTCCTAGGACTACAGCTGTTAAAGGCAAGGGAGACCACCGTTCGAGGCCAAAGCTGACACCTCTAGAATAAAAAATATATGGTCAGTTCCCCAGGGTTCATGTAAACAAATCAGTATCAATGACAGAACTGAAAAAGCTTCAGCTTTGCATTTCAGTTCTACCTTCTTGTCTCTCTGAATTCATAAATTGTGACTTTCATTGGCCACAATCTGGCAGCAAGAAATTCTGCTGAACACTCTCAGTCGGAAATAAACTGCACCCAATAAATGAAAATAATTTTAAGCGGCCAGTTGGAGCCTGGAACTCACAACACTGATGCATTTTGTAATTTCAAAATTTTGGGCCAAATCCATACATGAGCCACTAGCTATCTAATTTTATGCATGTATATATTTGAAATATTTATACCCCACATTTTAATTTCAAGAAAATTCACAAAGTAGGTTCTTTAAAAACGCAGCAAAAAAGGTCTAACATTCAATAAAATGCAAACTCTGTAAATTGAGCAACCTGGCAGAACACAGCACAAGAGAATAACAATATCAACTATTCATCTAAATACCAGACAAAGACATTTGACTTGGCACCGAACACTTTATAGGATAGGCACCTGAGCTACTATTTCTGAAGCCAGTGTTACCCAGTTTGACATCACTGCCAAACAACATTTCGTAGGATCAGAGAATTGTAGAGTTGGAAGGGATAATGAGGATCATTTAGCCCAGCCCCATGCAAAGCAGGAATATGCATGTCCTGTCCCATATGGGGATTGAACTTGCAACCTTGGCATTATCAGCACCATGCTCTAACCAACTGAGCTATTCAATCACTGAAGGTCTTAACTGGGCAGGTTCATACATGAGAAAGTATTCCTTTAAATGCCCAGCTCTCAAGCAGTAAAGAGCTTTTCATATCAAAACCAGCACTTTGTATTGTACCAGAAACACACAGGTAACCACTAAGGATCTTTTCACATGATTAAGATATGCTCCACGTGAATAGTTCAAGTCAATATTCTTTCCACAATATTTTGCATTAACTGGCATCTTAGCAGTCTTTGGGCATCCCCATGGAACATGCACTGCAGTAATCTATTTGCATGGATAAGTCATCAGCAAGGGTATGGATAATTAATCCTGCTATCTCTATCCTGGAGGGGTTATGCTAGCGAAAGGTGCTTTGTATATCACAAATGTCATCTGGCAATCTAACGTAAGGGCTGGACCTAACAACTGTGAACAGTTCAAGCTGTTAACCTGCTCTTTGAAGAAGAGCACAGACTCATCCATTATAGGGTGAATGCCAACTCCCTGGTCAGAAAAGTCAACCACTGAAACAGACATCTGGATGAGTTTCAGGTTATTCACCCTCATCCAGTCCATTACTGACCCTGCTCAGAACAGATCTGAACCATTGATTCTGTGAACATTTGTGTACATATGCCTTAGCAAAATGTGCCCCAGGGTCCCCTTGCTTGTTGTTTCTGCTGGGTTCTGTGTATTTCTTCCATGTCTGGGGATTGGTGACACAAAGACTCACCCCTGACTCAGCCTGTGCATATTGGGTGTCTCTGTGTCCACATGGCATGCAGCCACCTTGAGCAGTTTTTCCAGGAGCGCTGCTAGCCTTGTACTTCATAGCAGCATAATGGAAGTATGGGATTGCTCTGTCTATTATCTTAAATGAATGTGGAATAGTATTCTCTGAGGCTAAGATCTAAGCAAACTTACACATTTAAAAATATGTGCACACAGACAAAAATGCACATGCACTTTTGCAAACAAATATTATGATGCTGATAGTCATTTTTGACAACGTGGAAATATACACAGAAATAACAGGGAAAGTATGTTGCATTGCAAGAATATACAAGGATGATCTTGACTATCAATAACCTGCCCTATCAAAAGATTATAGCAGTTAGTGAAACTAGTAAGAGGTTCTACATTATGTACAACCTACATAAAGGGATTTAATTGATGTCATATTTTACTAGGAAATATAAATCGACAGATTAAACATTTATGTCCATTAAGCAAATTTTTGTATTGTGCTCAGCGGCATGCCAGGCCTTGGTAGAGGATGCAATGGGAGTCAATTTCTACAACAGTATGATATACGATGTTTACAGTAGTATGAACAGGAAATGAATTAATAAAGGAGTCTAGGGGTTTGGGTTTTAAAATTTAACAGAAGGGCAAATTTGTCTCAAGCTTTGCCTTGCAAAGTAGAACACAGCAGTTGCTCTACGACATATCAGTTCCGGCATGGCATATGCAAAAGCCCACATGGCTATCACGAATCTCACAGACCATTTTGTTTAATTGTAATTGCATGAAAACCAATATAGGAGTACATCAGCATAAAATTGAATTAGTGCCATGGTAAATCACAGGCATTTCTAGGTGCATGCATTGGTGATTAGACTAATTTTTGCTGCCTATAATGGTAGTGATAAAAAAGAAAGTCTTGTTCTTAGAACCCAACTGTGCACAAGCTCCTAGTAAGAGGAAGGATAATAGACTTCAGTCGTTTAAAAATTTAAACAGCTCTCTTATTTAATGCAAACCATCTGGTACATGATAATACATGCAATGTGTCTGGAGATAGAAGAGATGGACTGGGCCAGATTCTACAGAAGCATTCCAACCACTTACTTTACCTCCCAGTTTTACTGTGCAAGAACCTTAGACTAAAGCTGTGCTAAATAGTTTGGGAACAAGTGGGGCTTGTGGGGTGAGTTCCCTGGAAACGTCTAAGTCAAAGTCTATTATGGCTTAGCTTTAGAGAACTTGTGACCCTCCAGATTTCATTGGACTTCATCTCTCATCCACCCTGACCACTGGCCTTACTAGCTGGGTTTGATGGGAATCAGAGTCCAACAACATCTGGAAGGCCATAAATTCCCAAACCCTGATGAAAAGCTTAATGACATTGCTATACTTCTTTCCATACTTAAGTCACTTTGTATATACTGATGTATATTTCATCAGTGATAGAGTTTAGGAATGTGAATCCTTTGTGAACACAATTTATTTGTGCCAGGAAAATAAATAAGAATCACTCCTGTTACGTTGCCATGAGAGCAAGGGCCTTATCCCTTTTAGCCTGGGTTTGTGGAGGGTGAGGTTTTAGATTATCTCATGCTGTAGTGATTATTTCATACTGGATGTGCTCCCAATTTTAAAGACGTTTGTTTTGTGAGCAGTTATTTACACTGATTCAGAAATGTAATGGAGGGGAACATAAGGGAGGCAATTTTTGGATTTTTCAGGGCAGTAGCAATGGTGCTATCTGCCAAAGCACCAAGATAATGGATGGGTCCTCCTTACTCTGGCAAGTGAGTGAGGCGATAATGAAGCTTTCACATGTGCTGCTGTTTGTGATGCATATTGCTTGAGTTACATTAGCATAGAGGAAGCCAGACAATGAGAACAAAACAATATACAAATAGAAGCTGGGTACCTATTTCATTTCATTTTATGTTCCTACTTCATGCTAATAGTTTAAATTGCACATCTATTTGATGGGAGACTAGGGTAGGTCGTGATCCTTTGAATTATAGCTAAGCAATTGTTTGAGTTCCACACAATCTAGGTTTCTCTAACCATGAGACTAATGGGTAGAAATGTGTTAATGATGATGATGATGATGATGATGATAATAATAATAATAATAATAATAATAATAATAATTTATTTGTACTCCGCCCATCTGGCTAGGTTTCCCCAGCCACTCTGGATGGCTTCCAACAAAGATTAAAAATACATTAAAATGTCACACATTAAAAACTTCCCTAAACAGGGCTGCCTTCAGATGTTTTCTAAATGTCAGGTAGTTGTTTATCTCTTTGACATCTGATGGGAGGGCATTCCACAGGGCAGGCGACACTACCAAGAAGGCCCTCTGTCTGGTTCCCTGTAGCTTTGCTTCTTGCAGCGAGGGAACCACCAGAAGGCCCTTGGCGCTGGACCTCAGTGTCCGAGCAGAACGATGGGGGTGGAGATGCTCCTTCAGGTATACTGGGCCGAGGCCATTTAGGGCTTGAAAGGTCAGCACCAACACTTTGAATTGTGCTCAGAAACGTACTGGGAGCCAATGTAGGTCTTTCAGGACCGGTGTTATATGGTTCTCAGTGGCTGCTCCCAGTCACACATCTAGCTACCGCATTCTGGATTAGTTGTAGTTTCTGGGTCACCTTCAAAGGTAACCCCACGTAGAGCACATTACAGTAGTCCAAGCGGGAGATAAACAGAACATGCACCACTCTGGCAAGACAGTGCGCAGGCAGGTAGGGTCTCAGCCTGCGTATGAGATGGAGCTGTTAGACAACTGCCCTGGATACAGAATTGACCTGCACCTCCATGGACAGCTGTGAATCCAAAACTACTCCCAGGCTGCGCACCTGGTCCTTCAAGGGCAGAGTTACCCGATTCAGGACCAGGGAGTCCTCCACACCAGCCTGCCCCCTGTCCACCAAGAAAAGTACTTCTGTCTTGTCAGGATTCAGCCTCAATCCATTAGCCGCCATCCATCCTCCAACCGCCTCCAGACACTCACACAGGACCTTCACTGCCTTCACTGGTTCTGATTTAAAAGAGAGGTAGAGCTGGGTATCATCTGCCCAGGGGTCTGAACACGCATCCCCCACTTTTTGGACACGGACCAGGAGGAAGGAGTGGAACCACTGTATAACAGTGCCCCCAGCTCCGAGCTCCTCTAGATGGTCCAGAAGGATGTTATGATCGATTATATCAAAAGCTGCTGAGAGATCCAGCAGAACTAGGAAACAGCTCTCACCTTTGTCCCTAGCCCACCGGAGATCATCAACCAGCGTGACCAAGGTAGTTTCAGTCCCATGATGAGGCCTGAATCCCAATTGGAAGGGATCCAAATGGTCCGCATCCTCCAGGCATGCCTGGAGTTGTTCAGCAACCACCCACTCAATCACCTTGCTCAAGAATGGAAGATTTGAGACTGGGCCATACTGGCCGGGTCTAAAGATGGTTTTTTAAAGAAACGGTTTAATATCCGCCTCTTTCAGCGGGTCTAGGAACGCTCCCTCACAGAGGGAAGCATTCACCACTTCGCAGAGCCCATTGCCCAGCCCTTCCTGGCTTGATTTTTATTAGTCAGGATGGGCAAGGATCAAGGAGACAGGTGGTTGGTTTCACACATCCAAGCAGCCTGTCCACATCCTCGGGGGTAATGGATTGAAATTGATTCCATGCAACTCAACCAGACAGAGCTCTAGCACTCTCCCGCCCCGGGCCTGTTCCCACGATGCTGTCTACCTCCTTCCGAATCTGAGTGATGTTATCTGCAAAAAACTTTGCAAAATCATTGCAGGAGATCTTGGGGTCTTTACAAGGCCCCGATTGTAAAGGTGGTTCCATTAAATTGCGAACCACCTGCAAGAGTCTCCTGCTACTATTTTCTGCAGATGCAATGGAGGCAGTGAAGAAAGTCTTCTTTGCCGTCACTATCGCCACTTGGTAGTTTCAACGTTGAGCTCTAACCCATGTCCGGTCCGATTCAGAGTGAGTTTTCTGCCACTAATGCTCTAGCCGTCTCAGCTATTGTTTCCTCGCCCTCAGCTCCAGAGAAAACCATGAAGCTGTCCAGGCTCCATGCAATCGCAGAGGGCGCTTCAGAGCCAGACAGTCAATAGCCCTGGTTAACTCTGCATTCCAACGGGCCACCAGGGAATCAGCTGAAAGGCTATCAACATTTGGATCCATTAAGTGGCGAGAGCAGACCATCCGAATTGGTCCCACCTCCCTGCAGAGGGGAAGGGTCATGGAGAAGTCCAGTTGCACCAGGAAGTGATCTGACCATGGCACTTCTTTTGTTTCGCTTTTACTTAGTGTCAGATCACCCACGTCACTAGAGGTGAACACTAAGGCATGTCAAACTTATTCAGGGACAGCCCCATGGAGGCCATGCTTTCCACGAAGTCCCGAGCAGCCTCTTATAAGGTTGTGTCGGCGTGGATGTTAAAATCCCCTAGGACAACCAAACTAGGTGTCTCCAGGATAACATCCACCATGACCTGAAGCAGTTCGGGCAGGGAATCCTTGGTGCAGCAGGGAGGTCGGTACACCAAAAGGAATTCTGAACTGCCCCTATTGCCCAACTTCCAGAACATGCACTCAGAGAACTGGGTCTTCCCAGTAGGGTGCCTGATGCAAGCTAGTGACTTCCTAAAAATCACTGCAACCCCCCCCCCACCGCCCACATGACCTTGGTTGCTGTGCATAAGAGAAACCTGGTGGACAAGCAGCAGCTAGGACAGGCCCATCTGCTTCATCCAACCAAGTCTTTGTTACACATCCCAGGTCAAGTCCTTCATTTACGATCAAGTCATGGATGGCAGTGGTCTTATGAATCATTGACCTATCATTGTACAGCAACACCTTCAGGTCATGTGGGTTTCCCTTGTTGATTCCTGTATCCATCCGGTCAAGACCAGACCCGGAGGCAGGACTAGTCTTGAAACAACGACTAAGCCTGCCTCCTTGGTAATGACATGGTCTGGTCTTAGCGTAACTCCTCTTCCTACCCGTGATCACTGAGATCGGATGTCCAGTGCATCCCCCCCACCCCCCGTGGAACTTGCCCCAGCCATTTTGTTGGCTGGGGCCCACTCCCAGACAGCCCTGATCCCACCCCTTAAAAACAAAATGCAAAGTATACAACAACCAATAAAACAACCAAAAACAAAAACAGTTATATTAAAATTAATCCCCAACCAGATATCCATCCCACCCACCCCTAACAAAGCAAAAGGGGGGGGGGAGAGAAAAAACTTTAAATGCCACCGACTGCTTAAGGACATTTTAAAACACATTAGACACTTGGAACAGGGAAGCAATAGCAGACCAACCCTGCACTTCCCCAAAAGTTTGTTCAAATGAGTCCAGCCCCACCCTCTAGGCACTGCAACAGGAGTCCTTTTGTAGCTGGGAGTGTGAGGGCCTGGGCCCTGCCGCCTGGGCCAGTGGGAAAAGGCCTTGCAAGGGAGCAGGCCCTGCAGTCCTCACCACAGCTGATGGTTTACCTATGACTGCAGTGCCTCAGGCATGGAATGTTCCTTCATCAGGTCTCTAGGATGGCCAATTATTTTATTTTATTTTATTTTATTTTATTTTATTTTATTTATTGTGTTAGTTAGTTAGTTCATTAGTTAGTATACTGCCCTTCATCTGAAGATCACAGGGTGGTTTACAACAGAAACTACAAAATGGTAGGGTATAATAATAATAATAATAATAATAATAATAAACAAACCCATAAACCAAAATTCCCTTCCTACAAACACATTTAAAAGGCCATAGATTGCTTAACCAGCCCAAAGCCTGGTTACAGAGAAATATTTTTGCCTGGCACCAATTAGTATGCACACCTTGCTGATGTGATTGCATTAGGAATAGCAGGGAGGAAGACACCTTCATATTCAGGATGCCTCATGTATATTTGCATAATGCCCAAGGGTCACTGCTATGTTCTATGCTAATGGACAACAGACAGGCTACACTCCTGCTTGCTCATGCCCTGGGTTTCTAAGATGAAATGGAGATTTTAGCAGCCAAGGTATTGTATAGATACTTAAAATGAGAGCAAGGTTGTGGCTCTAGGTAACATGTTAGATAACATAACTTTTTCTCAATATTACATGTTAGAAAGACGATTATATTTCTTTCACTGACTGGTCACACTTCAGAAGTTTTCTTTTTGACATTTATATTCTGCCCCATGTCAATCCGGTCCTTAAAGGGTTAAATGATATTGTCACTCTGGACCTGAGATGGCCAAAGCCTTAGACCTCACATGCAAGCAAACCCTAGACTCAGATTGTGTCTGGGAACACGCTTTTCAAACAAAGAAGCTGTGAATGCTAAGTATGAGCTTGTGATGAAAAATTCCAGTGTGGTTTGATATGCATAGATTTGCATGCAGTGAAGCTACTGAGAAGCAGGAGAGGTTATTTGGCTAAGACCTAGCAGGTACAGGAAAGGAGACAACTGAGTTAAAAAAAACTCAGAAGCTAGTGATGAAAGACAGTGGGCAAGAATGTCCTTAACTTGACAGTGCCATGCCATGACACAAATGATCTTGTGTTAAAAGAACAATGACAAGGCTGGTGACAAGACAGGCCATCAGAGGCTCAAAGACAATACACCAAGAAAGACTCTATTAACCAGAAGATACATGCAGATGGGTACTTCAGAGAAAGTTTAAAGGAACAACGAAAGGTCTATTTGAGGACCAAGGTTAGGTGACCACAAACAAAAACTGAAGGTAACTGGAAAAGGTGATGACCTCACTATTGGTGATTGGTGAAATTATTCCACCATGAGGGTCCCTGACCAGAACTAGGGTATAAGAAACACCATGCAATGAAAGCTGAAAGGCATTCACCTTACTTTTGGCTTCACCTTACCTTTATCTTTTTTTATAAGGTTTTTTTTTTTTTGAAGGTTTTTGCCAAAAAAATAAAGCAAGATATCTAAGCCAACATCATGCATTTTGCTTTGACTTTGTTCAGTGGGCACGAATTAAGGGGACACTTTTCTGCAGAATAAAGGTCACAAATTGTTTTTCGTCTGCCAGCCACTATGGTACTGGTTGCATAAACATTATGACGGTGTGAAGGAAATATGTCTCTGTTATGGTCCCGGTTGGATTTTGATTCGTATTGGGAATACCCATACGATTTATGAGCTTTGGAACAGTCTCCTTTGTGCAGTTCTAATGTGACTAATGACAGTAATATTACCTGGCCAGTTTTACTCCAAGCATCTCTGCAAGCTTTGTGCCCTGTAAATTTTACTTTTATGGCATTTCATGCTTCTGCACATTGCCGCCAGAGCTACCTGCAGCATTTATTGCTTTAACAACATTTTCAAACACTCTGCCAGAAACTAATTGGCTTTCAATGTCACAAAGTAAGCATGGCAAAGGCAAGTTAAGGAACATCAATGTCTAACAAATAAGCAGACAGATGCATGGATCCAGAAAAAACCACAGTGGCATTTAATCATATTAGCTAGTTTTTAGAAAGAAAGAAAAGAAAGAAAGAAAGAAAGAAAGAAAGAAAGAAAGAAAGAAAGAAGGCCTATCATTTGCTAAGTGTAAAGGCACACTGTGGAGTTGACTCAGCTCATTCATTCTATTGAGGGTTTCAACAGGGGCAACTTTGATACTATGGAAGTCGCTCTCTCAAGAGACAGTGATGGCCACCAACCTAGATGGATTTAAAAGAGGATTGGACAAATTCATGGTGGAGAGGGCTATTGATGGCTGTGCTCTGCCTCCACAGTTGGAGGCAGTGATGCTTCTGAATACCAGTTGCTGGGAACCACAAGAAGGGAGAGAGCTCTTGAATCCTGCTTGCAGGTTTCTCACAGGCATCTATTTGGCCGCTGTAAGAACACTGCAATGAACAGGCAACTGTTCTATACGGGGATCAAACATGCAACCTTGACATTATCAGCACCATGCCCTAACCAACTGAGCTACCAACCACAAAACATACACATACATATATATACCGGTATATATACACAAGCAATGCTGGGTGGCCACTTACATATCACCAAAAGATGTCAAAGACAGTGTATACACAGAGACACATATTGAGAAATAATTTCTATATTTTAAATAGAAAAACAATGCCTCTCACTATGTTGTGACTAGGTTGCCTGTGTGCCTGCACAGCCTGCTTGCTGTGACTTCCAGCTCCCTGCCACTCTTCCTTCTCATGGTTCTTTATCTTTAAAACAGACTTCAACCAGAGAGCCCTTTAAAGAGAAGAACTCCTTCAAACTGAAGACTGTCCTCTGTAAAGTAGGATATATGACCATCCTAATTTAAAGCATGCAGTTCTCTTCTAACTGGGGGAAACTGCCACTGTGACAGACAAGGTCTGAAAAGCTACATTAAGAAAGGCTAGCAACTCACAATGGGGAATAGTACGCTGGCTTGGAGCAGAGTAGCAGAGTTCACATTTGCAGAATGGGGCTATTCCATCTTCCCTCTGCAGTTCCTGGCCCTCTCCCATCCCCAATTGGAACACACCAAAAGAGGAGAAGCTTCAAAAGCCAGAGGTTTACTGGGACATTTCAGCTACCAAAAAAGAAAAAACCCCAAAAAACCTTCTGCTTTGGAGTAGACTTCAAGGTGACTTAACAGACCAAACTGACTCCTATCTAAGCATGTTGCATATTTTGTTTAGGCTTTTCATAACATGTCAAGACATCATTATTTGTCATTGGGCAGAAATGCACTGCCACAAATGGAGAGAGAAAGACCACCCTGATTTTTGATACCTACCAATCCTAAGTGATGAACTCGGACAAACAGTGTGTAACAAGGGTTTGCGATATTAAATCAACTTTATTCTTCAAATAACTAATCACTCGATCAGCAAATGCTAGTGGTGTCAAAGTGAATGAAGGAGGGAAAGAAAACAGGTTGTTCCCAGCTTGCAACCTGTGCCAGCCAATGATGTGGTATATTGGGAAATAAGAAGCTGAACAATGGCTGAGTGGCCCAGATGCCTTTAGCAAGTTGAGGCATGGATATGGTGAAGCCAATGTCATGCAGGTATGCAGCTGTTAACAGATCAGTAGCACCTAAACAAGGTCTGAAGCTCATTCTGGGTTACACCAGCCAGAAAACAGTGCATGGTGTTTGCCTAGTAGCTGCCATTCTACTGCCACCATCTCCTGCCACCTGTTAGAAAGGGTATTGGTCTACCCAGCTGCTGTCTAGCAGCAGTGGTCTCTTACTTTCTACTGAACCATGTATGGGCTCCTGCCGCTTGCCAGTTTCACAGAAGAATGACTAACACCAAGCCTAGAAATGCAATCTGCTTGTCCATCCTACATCCTACTTTCTAAAGTTGCTCTGAGAGTCAAAGTAGCTGGTGACAGAGGCTGCCATTAAAACAAGGCCCACCATGGTGTTCTCCAACTTCTAATCCATATATTGTTAAAAATTAATTTGGCAGTTTTATCTGTTCAGCTGTATTTTGTACATGAATTACAGTGGCTGGTGGATGATGCAAATAATTATCTTTATATCAAGATGGAATAATATGCAGTCTGCAGTGTGTGTGTGTGTTTTAAAAAATATGGTTTTTACATATGGAATGTAAAATTATTTTTAAATGCTTTATAGAGGGAACTGTTTTTAAATGTTCTTACACATTTCTTCTTTTGTGGTTGTAATTGTTTTATAACTTGATGTTTTATTATTGTAGCCAACCCTGGAACTTTACAGTAAAGGACAGAAATATAATAAGAGAAATAAACTAATATATACGTACATACATAAAAAAATATAAGGAAAAGATCAGTTACGGAGATATAGGGTGCAAGGAAGAAGGGGCCATGAGGAAAATGGGGCTGGGAAAATTCTTTTGAAGGACCTAGGCACATGAGGGACTGTGTAGTGAGGGGAGGAAGGGGGTAGGCATGTGTGGGCACAAGCGGAGATAGTTTTGATCATGTATTTAAAACTCTTCACTTTCACCTTTCCTTGGCGGGGAACAAAAATAAAATCAGAAATTAGCATTTAAAATATCGCTTACAAACACTAGAAAACTAACACTTTAAATCAACAGCAGAAACAGCAGCAGCAATAAAAATAAATAAAAAATATGCAAAGTTCCAGAGACAGTTAAAGTCATTTTCATAAAATTTATGATCCAAACGCCTTCAGAGGTTGATTGTGTGTGTGTGACAGTTTGATTTGTGAGCTGCTGTAGAATTTCCTAAATTAAACATGGTATATAAATGGACCCAATAAAATAAATAATGAATAATAAAATGGAAACTTTTTCACTGATTTATGAAAGGCCATTAAAGAGGAGGCTAGATGGACATTTGAATAGACAACTACTTGTTTCCCACACAGAAAGACACCCAGTTTGGGTACCAGTGTAACACAGGGATACATCACAACTGTTTTGCTCTTGCTCTATTCCACAGTTTCAAGTTCCCCTGCTGAATTTGTCTGGTTAAGCACTTCCAAATCACAGTAGGATAAATGGTGCTGCAACTGTTTTAATTCTTGTAATTTTCAGTAGATTACAGCTAGTAGCAAATAATTGTGGTTACTGTGCTGCAATACTACAATTTTATGTTCCAGCTAGCAGTGTTGCTAACATTGGCTTTATTATATACCCTGTATTCTTGTGCAGTTTCCGAAAATCTAATAGTAAAATAAAAATCCCAGGAAGGCACATATACTTCTATAAAGCATTGGCAAAAGCACAATACAGCATGAAAACCTTCACCTGAGATGCTCTTAATACACATGAGAACTATGATTTCTTTTTTTAAAAAATCTAGTTTGAAAAGCTTTATAAACAGATACATTTATTTATTTATTTATTTTTACAACAAGTAAGTGGCCATCTCATTTCTATAGTGCATTTGTGACTACTTCACTGTCATAACTACAAGCTAGTGTATATTCTATACTTAGTGAACAGCGTCAGGAGTCATGACGTAGTCAAGATGATACAGGTATGTTTAGATCAATATGTTTAGATCAATTTAGATCAACCAGTTACAATGCTGGGCCCGAACAACTTCCCTGCCAACTGCACAAGGAAAGCGCAATCCATACCCATATCCTTCCTTGGAGGTTTTTAAGCAGAGGTTGGATAGCCATCTGTCATGGATGCTTTAGTTGAGATTCCTGCATTGAAGGGGGTTGGACCAGATGATCCTTTGTGTCCCTTCCAACTCTAAGATCCCATGAGTCTATGAAGTATCACAACCACGGGGAAGGGCTGTAGCTCCCGTTGTAGAGCACTTGCTTTGTGTATAAAAGGTTCCAGGTTCAATGCCTGGTATCTACAGGTAGAACTGGGAAAGATACCTTTTCTCTGAAACTCTGGAGAGTCGCTGATGGTCTGTGTGGAAGTACTAACCTAGATGGATCAATGGTCTGACATAGTACAAGGCAGCTTTTGATGTTTCCTAGTTCAAATCCATATCCCTGTAGGCTATGTAATTTCATTTTCTTAACTGGAATAGCTGCTTACAGTTAGCATTCCCAATACTACTCAAAACTGACATATATTGGCATCTACATAATTGAAATAAGTGTTTTGCAACAGTTCATTTCAGAATTCAGTATAGTAGCTGTGTTGAAGCCGCAAACACAACAAAGGCAGACACATCACGACACCATCAAATGCAAGAACGCGGCATGCATTTGATGACATAGGGCCTTGCCCGCAAAAAGATTGTGGTTAAATGCATTTGCTTGTCTTTAATGTGCCACTGATTGGTACTAAAAGGGGAAAATGGGTGAAGGTACCACACAAATAAATCCTTATTACTGAAGAAAGGGTAGAAAAGGTATGTGTGGTGGTCACATCCTGTCAAAGCAGTGGATTTTGGTGGAAGAGCTCAGATGGCAGGAGCTGCTATCTCCTGGTGTCAGATTTACACATTCAAATGATGTGTGCAGATTACAGATAACAATACTTAACCAGCATCAATGGCCATCAGAGTTGGGATTTGGAACTTCTTATTTCCACAAAATTAGCAAAATATTTTTTTCCTTCTTAAAGTAGTCCAAAACTTCATGATAATAGAATTTTTCTTTATTAATTTACTTGTCATAGAATGCCTTTCATCACATCCTGATCACTAGTGGTTTCCAATATATTCATAAAACACAATTAAGATTATCACAATTTATAACAAAAACAGACAGTGCAGTCATTCCTAAAATCTGGTGCATGCTGAACAAGTCTTTCAAAAGCCTGTTAGAATATGTATGTTTTTACTTGATGATGGAAAAATGGCAATGTGGTGGTTATCTGTGCCGCCAGGAAGAGGGAATTTCACAGTTGGTGTGCCAGAGAGACACTATGCTGTACTGTGAATGTACACCTGCTGTCACCCAACCACCACCGAGCTCAGGTTCCAGGTCGGCTGATATGGGAACAGGAACTTCATCAAGCATCTCAGCTCAGGGCTTTATATGTTAACATGAATAACTTAAATTTGGCCATGCAATGTATAGGCAGCTGGTACATGTCCTGAAAAATGGGTGTCATATGTAGTGCTGTATCAGCCAGTACTCTAGTGGCAGCATTCTACACTAGCCCCATTTTTTAGACCATCTTCAAGAGAATCAGGGGAGCGGGCTTATGGAGGTTATAATGTGGAACACAAGCCCCCCCCCTTCCTGGATGTACTCACTTTTTTCTAAACAAAAGAGGCCCAATTGTTGTTATTGTCCCTCATAGACATCACCTGTTAGTCACATGACATCACAGCAAGATTGATGGATTTGGTAGGTTTGACTTGGGAACGCCATAAGCTGCGTGTTTCAAAACGGTGTGATTCATGAGGGTGCCCTGCTTTGCTGATACAGCCATGATCTTCACCTTCCTCATGGCAGTTCAACCAACCAAGTTGGGCAAACATATATGGGACAAGAATGCTATCTGACTACTATCAATTCTGCCTGTTTCTGATGGAGAAGAATTGTGGCTAATCAGAGTAGGTGTAAAGCTTTTTTACCAGGAACAGAGCAGCACCAGGTATAGTTAGCTATATGGCCTGTGAGTTGCACGATACAAAACTTACACAAATATATCTGCACGTAAGTGTGCACTTTTATCAGGTATGGTGAGAAAGGGTTTTGGTACAATCAATAACTTTGGTATCCAGTTGCAATTTCAGATAACACATTGTCTAGGCTTGTAAACATTTCTTAGAGGTGCATTAAGTAGGTAGGAATTTTAGTTGGGATTCTGTTCAGAGTACATGAATCTGCTGTATAAAACAGTGAGAAGATGGCATTTTACATGGTTTTTACCTGCCTTTTCCTATTAATTCTAGGCTGCTGGGTTGCTTTTCTGGCTCCCTTTGCCTGAAATAAATATGCTATGAGACTTTCTTCCAGGCTGCAGGTATTTGTATGCTCAATCACGTCTAAGGAGAGCAATTATTCCTAAATATGGTAATAGGCTCTGTGTAAAAAGCTTCAAATAGAGGAATTGTGCCCTCTTTTTTTGCTGGTTACACACAAAAGAGGTTAGGAAGAGGAAAAATTACATTTCACACTCCGTAATTTCGTTAAGTGTTGCCAAAAGCAAAAGCCTTTTGCAGTTTAATACTAAACCAAAATTAACCTTATTTATGGCAGTTTTAAATTAATAATTTGAGAAGAAGGTTCTTGTGTAATACATACCTGAAAGCACTGTACCAAATGTTCTCCTGTTGGTCAAAAGTGGTGGATGAATATCTATCCAACAAACAAACAGCCCTGCATTATATGAAACAGATCTTTTTCCATTCCTGTTTGCTGACACAGTTCCCCTATCTGTTGCCTCTTTAGTACCATCTATTTATTCTTATCACTGGGCCTTCTTTGTCGCAGAATAGTTACATGAGTGAGCAAAGCCAATGGGGGACTATGAAGTAAATAGGACAGTCATCATGCAGTGTGGCCAGTCAAGTCTGTCTCAACATCAAGCCAATTGAGAACAAGTGTGATCCTTCCTGAATCAGTTACATGTGTAATCCAGTCCATCAGGGATCACACAATGAACAGCATGATGTCACAACACTATACAGTGGTACCTCGGTTTACGAACAGCCCTGTTAACGAACTATTCGGTATACGAACTCTGCAAAACCGGAAGTAGGTGTTCCGGTTAGCGAACTTACCTCGGTCTACGAACGGAAGCTGAACGGTGGAAGGGCACCGGTGGCAGGAGGCCTCATTAGGGAAAGCACGCCTCAGTTTAAGAATGGCTTTGGTTTAAGAACGGACTTCCGGAACAGATTAAGTTCGTAAACCGAGGTACCACTGTACAGCTAATCACATTTCAATAAAGCACAATTCTGAGGGCAAACATGGCCAATACAGAGTTAGGGCAATGCTTCCTGAGTATCTGAAACATTTTCCTCTCTTTTGTCACATGAAAAAAATAACTGAAAATGGGGGACTTTTATTATATCAGAAAAGTTCACAAAAGTGCCTCCCCTTTTCATCATGGTTCTTTGTTTTGAGCTGATGTTCATCTGAACACAGCTCACATAAAACTTTTATTTATATGCATGTTTATTGAGATCTAAATAATGAATTAATATTGCTCTGCAAAATGCATATTTTCTGTAAATTCATATGATCCTTTTCTAGGGTTTCATATTTGGGGTCTGACGAAGTTCAACTCAGATTTTGTCTTCATTTCCAGAGACTTTCCCTTCATATCATTTGATCATATTGTTTGATTTCCTTCATAACCCTTAATATTGTTTTCAAATTCTTTTTCTCTATGTTATTTATTTCTGTCATGCTGCTGAATCAAACACATCCTCTTATGCATTAAGCTGAGGTGCTTGAACAAACTGGGCCAGAGTGAAAATTGTCTATTATGTAGAAGAAAGCCCATCATCTTGTTCAGCACAGCTGTAAATCTGCATAACTGGCAGCACAAAACAAGGAAGCAAACTCTAGCCAAAGATGGAAGGGGTGGTTAAATTCATTGGCAAATAAGCTTGGTGTTTCTTCTCCTACAGATGGGTAATCTGAAGCAGAATCTTTTGAAGTCACTTAGCTCCAATCACAGTGCAAGGCAATGGTACAACTGTGAAAATAACTCTTTGACAACAAAACCACAAGCTTGGTGGGCATACATGAGAGTCCCTTTTCAGTGGTGGTTCCACTTTTGTAGGAATAAACTCCAAATGATATCAGACAAACCATATCCTTGTGAATTTTTTTAGTGGGCCATGAAAACATACTTGTTTTATTGAGTTAGCACTGTTAGCCACCTCAACCATAATTTAGTGTAAAGGTAGAATACAAATATAATACATTTTTAAAAAAAAAATACTATAATGTCTCTGGGAATTGTAGCTTAGTTTCACATATCCTTTATCACCTCATAGGGCCAGCCATGGTTAGAGTTCTTGGTAAATTCAGTGCTTCTCCCTGCCCCATAAATACACTTGGGAACCAAAAGCATCTGTGTAGGATAGAAGAACCCTAGGAAATCCTTCCAGTACAGACAGGGCTGTCTTAAGCATATGTGGCGCCAAGGTGCAAAGATCCGCCCGGCACTGCCCCCCCCCTCCGGTTACCCAGTCTCAGGCGCAGAGGAGGGCAGAGCCGGCTGGCCACCTCAGCGTCTTGCTGGCTCGGTCGCCCCCGAACTCACGGCACAGAGCCGCCGGCAGCAGAAGAGCCCGTCATGGCACTCCAACCAACAGACGGGCTCTTCCCCAGACTCAACTCTTGCACTCCAGGCTCTCAGCCCGGCGCCCAGGTGCCGCACACCCCTAGCACCTTTGGGTAAGACGGCCCTGACTACAGAGCATTGCACTCAAACACATTTTATTCCCTGATCTTCTCTCAGATTCAGTATTTTAGACAAGGAAGCTTTGTAATCAGGTGTCCCCCCATCTTTTTAATTTTTTTTTTTTAAAAAAAACAGTATTATATGAAGTATTAGAAGATATCCAGTCATAATCAGGTTGGCACAGAGAGGATAATCAACAATATGCTAAATTAGAGGCCACGGAAATGAACAGGACTTGCGTTCAAGTCATCTGGATATACAAACCACCTAAATTTGAGAATTGGGCTTAAATATGACTTAGTGCCACTGAAGTCTTTGATATTAAGGTGATATAGATGCTAGTGGATCTATAAGGCAGCTGGCCTTGTGTGTCTCAAAAACATACCGATTAAATAGATCAGACGATTTGGGACAGGTTATTTGACAATTGCTGCTGAACACTGTAAAAGACTGCATCCAGGAAATCTGTTGCCAAAGGTACTGCAGTATTCTATCAGTATCCTGGGATCCAATGTCTATTATTGTTAGAACTGCTTTTCCGTGTTATCCTAACTACACACTGGTGAAGCAAACATTGGTACTAGACTATGAGACTGATATTTCTTGAGAAAAAGTCCCTGGTTCCCTTTGTCAAAGGGGGAAATGTTAAAGTAAATGTTAAAAACCATACAGTTATTCAGATTCTTTAATATAGAAGCAGCCCATGAAAGCTTTCAGTTTGGTACAAAGCTATCTATATATTAGACTTGGCAGTAAAACTTCTCTAATAACTGAGGATATATTGGTTGCTTCCACATTTTATTGTCCTTACATTCGTAAGCTGGCACTAGAGTCCTTTTACTTAAATGTCTGGACTAATGTATCAGTCCAATTAATGCTTCTATTCTCCTTGAAGGGCAGGCTAATAACAGTTGGATTGCTTTATTCCTAAAAGACAAATCAAGATCTGCAATGTGCCTCTATATAGTCATAAACAAAATGTCTGATGCCATCACCTTAAATATCGGGGAAAAGAGACATTGGCTGTAGCTCTTTTTGAAACTTGATAGCATTTCCCTATGTTAACTGAACCCTTCTACAGTAATAGGTATTAATTCAGCAATGCCTATTGTTCAAGACAGGCTTGATTAACTGTCAAATCCCATGCTGCTGATACTAACTCCTAGGCTCCTTTTTCTGACAGTTGAGCTCTTAACTTTTAAGATGAATGGAAAGTTTAAGAGATGACTTCATGTACCTACCTCGGGACCAAGAGCTAGAAATGGATATTTTTTCTTGCTAAGAGCCAGCCAATAGCATAGCTGTGGAGCAAGAGACCACTCCATCTGACTTCAAACGACACAACAGAAAATGTCTCTGAACATTTAAAGTACTATTTGGACTCAAAAGACATACTCAGTATCCTAGAGAGACTAATTTAATTGCCCTCTGCTGATCTACTGAAAATGCCTTAGCCTGGGAAAATCGCATTCTAGACTCTGAGGCTTCATGTATATTCTTTATATAAAAAAACCCATGCAATATCAAAGGAAATGCCTATAAGAATATAAATTCTGAGCATGCGTTTGCTAATATCAGATTTTTCTGAACAGGATGCAGAAATTGCTAGGTGAATGTTTTGGGCCTGCATTAGACAAGAGGTCACATAAAATGATGGGTTCCTTCAGCCTTAAAAAAAATCTATGAATACATTTATCTAAGGTTCCTTGCAATTTATATTCATGGTGAAATTTTCCCAGAGTCCGGTTTTGATTCAAAGGGGCCATTTTCACAGTTACAATGTGATTTAGCAACAAGAGGTACTTAGGCTTCCTACGTAAGGTTATATCAGGTAAGAAATTGTACGCTGCGTCTTAGCATTTATGTCTTTTTCAGCACAATCCCATCATACATGTGTTTATTTGGAAGTAAGCTCAGAGTTCATTCAAACTTACTGCCTAGTACCACAGTCTTAGACACATTGTAGCACATCCTGAACAAACCCCTAATGTATTTCAAGAAATCATTCCAAGTGTTATTTTTATCAGCTTGTGATTTATTTATTTTCCTTATTGGGACCACTGAGGGTGTCACCAGTTGCTGTAATCAAACCATTATTTTTTGTTTTCAAGTTCCTATTCTAGTTCGAGTTAGACATACACTTTCAGAGAGTGATTCACCATTATGTTCTGTTTTGGGAAACAATAAAGATTCGGTCGCGTTTGGCTTGACTCCCTGACAATGTGAGCAGCTGAGGAATATTGACTTCCACAAGAATATATTATTCACAGAAAGATGACAGAAGAAGGGCAGCTGAACCAAGAAATTCACAATGGAAATGCACTCAGATGGAAAACTGTGACACCCCAGATTCTGACTCTTCCCCACACCATACTGCAAATGCTTCACCCCACACTCATGGGGGGGGGGGGTTGATTCCAAAGGGGCTCTTCCTCTGTGGCGGCACAACAATATGCCAGCTCAGCCTGGTTCATGTTTGTATTAAAAATTAAGAAGAAAAGTTTATTATATGTATAATATAATGTGTGAAGTATCATGTATGTAATATAATATATAGATTCTAAGGATTGCAAGGCTGCTAGAGAAGGGAAAGTATTGAACAAAGAATATCACTTATATCATGGGTAGGCAAACTAAGGCCCGGGGACTGGATCCAGCCCAATCACCTTCTAAATCTGGCCGCGGTCAGTCCGGGAATCAGCATGTTTTTACATGAGTAGCATGTGTCCTTTTATTTAAAATGCATCTCTAGGTTATTTGTGGGACATAGGAATTCATTAGTGTGTTGTTGTTTTTCAAAATATGGTCCGGCCCCCCACAAGGTCTGAGGGTCAGTGGACCGGCCCCCTGCTGAAAAAGTTTGCTGACCCCTGACTTATATTGTTACATTTGGGAGCTCCACTATGTTACTCCTTAAGATGGCTAACCTAGCACCCACATGACTTTAAAGAATTATTTATAATGTCATTTTGGTAGAAATTTAGATTTGCTTTATGTAAATATACGTATGAGACCAAAAGTTACTGCAAAATATGTCCCATCTATTCAAAGTTTAATAAATGAAGGTCTGTTCATCATCTTCTGAAATATCCAATAGAATACACTTTCATATTACTGCCAAAACTAAATCAATTTTCCCAACTATGTCTTACAGTGCCCTAGATTAGAAATTCCTATAGAATTTTTTGACATTCAAATAGTGGGAGACAAAAGTAAATAGTTAGCAAGTGACTTGTCCTTGGAACCAAACATAAGGCTGCAAATAATAGCCTTTATTGCCGTTCTATATTCAGACATCACCTTCCAGTAATTTACCAGAATCATTACTCACTGGATGAATCATTAGCTATTGGAGAAATGTTGGAAAGTGTCATATATTAAAAGACAAATTTATAAGTTAGAAACAGAGCTTTAGGATATCTGAAAATGTAATCAATATAGATGGAAGTTATATAATGTCATATATTGTTACAGCAAAAACTTCACATCTAATCTGAGTTTAAATCAAACAATTTCTCAACCTAAAGAATAAGTATGGTCAGTATAGTCATGTGACCTGAGAACCCATCTTAAGTTAAATTGGCCAAAAAGGTGGTATAATGCAAACTGTTTAAAGGTTTGTTTTCCTTCTGTCAGACTTACGCCGGCTTAGTTTAGCAGTAACCCTGCGAGAAAGCGGAGCTTGGATCCAGCGTATTTTGCCTTGGTTTAACTTAAATTTACATAGGTATAAGTATAGTGTATAGGATTTCCCTATATTATAAAACTTGACTACTTCAGTAATTTATTTTTTTTAATCTGAGGATCAGCTGGTTAGTCTTTTGCTGTCAGCAATCACTGGATGCATTTCATTTGTTCAAACTGCTGGGCTATTCCAACTGTTTTCCAAATTAATGTGGATTTCCATTGCCATTTTTTATGTAGCAAAGTGATTACAGTCATCACAATGTGAAAGATCCGCTTGTCAGCAGGGATGTGATAAGATTATCAGTGTGCTTAGACAGACCCTTTGTTCAAAATTCATCTTAGTGTGTGTTTGCACAGTCAATTTTGACAATAAAGGGCACATTGAAGTGAATTATCCCTAGCACACATTAAGTTTATTGTGCATGTGCCCTTGTCTTGTGCAAATAGATTTTATGTTCTTATGCAGGAAGTTATTCTTTAAGGTCCTTTATTCTATTTACCGGTAGTCCATTTTATAGACTGCCCTGTGAAGGCTTTGAGAAATTGATAATAAGACAAAATAATTAAATGATGTGGTCAGGCTTATATTTAGTTGGATTTTGAAGCAACTTATTTTTATGTTTAAGTTTATGGTTAAAATATAATTATGGCATGTTTTCATAAAAAAGAAGCTTAACCATACTAGAATCACAGTGGGGAAATTGTCACCAGTTGACTTTTTCCTGGACAAAATAATTATGTGAAGCTATTCTTATACAGTACACCATAGGAGTGCTTCATGTATCTATCATCCAGAAAGCTCCTCCACAGACTTACTATCAAGGCAAGTGCACAATGGAACATGTGACACAGTGCACCAGTATTTCACAGGCCTTTCACCACTAAGGGTGAAGTAGTGAGGGATCAGGAATCCACCATATGGATGCCTCCCGCAGTTTGGCCAAACTCATGCTGGTCGCTTCGAGAACACTGTCCAACCATCTCATCCTCTTTTGTCCCCTTCTCCCCTTCTCATGAGGTGGTCAAAGTACTGGAGCCTCAACTTCTGGATCTGTCCTTCCAGTGAGCACTCGGGGCTGATTCCAGTGAGCACTCGGGACTGGTCGACACAGTCAAATGCTTTTGTGTAGTCAATGAAGCAGAAGTAGATGTTTTTCTGGAACTCTCTAGCTTTCTCCATAATCCAGCGCATGTTTGCAATTTGGTCTCTGGTTCCTCTGCCCCTTCAAAATCCAGCTTGCACTTCTGGGAGTTCTCGGTCCACATACTGCTTAAGCCTGCCTTGTAGAATTTTAAGCATAACCTTGCTAGCATGTGAAAGGAGCGCAATTGTGTGGTAGTTGGAGCATTCTTTGGCACTGCCCTTCTTTGGGATTGGGATGTAGACTGATCTTCTCCAGTCTTCTGGCCACTGCTGAGTTTTCCAAACTTGCTGGCACATTGAGTGTAGCACCTTAACAGCATCATCCTTTAAAATTTTAAATAATTCAGCTGGAATATCATCACTTCCACTGGCCTTGTTATTAGCAGTGCTTTCTAAGGCCCATTTGACTTCACTCTCCAGGATGTCTGGCTCAAGGTCAGCAACCACACTACCTAGGGCAGTGTTTTTCAACCTTTTTTGGGCAAAGGCACACTTGTTTCATGAAAAAAATCACGAGGCACACCACCATTAGAAAATGTTAAAAAAATTAACTCTGTGCCTATATTGACTATATATAAAGTAATTTTTCAATTTTTCCCACGGCACACCAGGCAACATCTCGCGGCACACTAGTGTGCCGCGGAACAGTGGTTGAAAAACACTGACCTAGGGTGTACGAGACCTCCATATCTTTCTGGTTTAATTCCTCTGTGTATTCTTGCCACCTCTTCTTGATGTCTTCTGCTTCTGTTAGGTCCTTCCCACTTTTGTCCTTTATTATGGTAATCTTTGGACAAAATGTTCCTTTCATATCTCCAATTTTCTTGAACATATCTCTGGTTTTTCCTATTCTGTTGTTTTCCTCTATTTCTTTGCATTGCTCATTTAAGAAGGCCCTCTTGTCTCTCCTTGCTATTATTTGGAAATCTGCATTCAGTTTCCTGTATCTTTCACGATCTCCCTTGCATTTTGCTTGCCTTCTCTCCCCTGCTATTTGTAAGGCCTCATTGGACAGCCACTTTGCTTTCTTGTATTTCCTTTTCATTGGGATGGTTTTCGTTGCTGCCTCCTGTATAATGTTACGAGCCTCCATCCATAGTTCTTCAGGCACTCTATCCACCAAATCTAAATCCTTAAACCTGTTCCTCCCTTCCACTGTGTATTCATAAGGGATTTGATTTAGATTGTATCTTACTGGCCCAGTGGTTTTTCCTACTTTCTTCAGTTTAAGCTGGAATTTTGCTATAAGAAGCTGATGGTCTGAGCCACAGTCAGCTCCAGGCTTTGTTTTTGCTGACTGTATAGAGCTTCTCCATCTTTGGCTGCAGAGAATATAATCAATCTGATTTCGATGCTGCCCATCTGGTGATGTCCATGTGTAGAGTCGTCTCTTGTGTTGCTGGAAAAGAGTGTTTGTGATGACGAGCTTGTTCTCTTGACAGAACTCTATTAGCCTTTGCCCTGCTTCGTTTTGAACTCCAAGGCCAAACTTGCCAGTTGTTCCTTTTATCTCTTGACTCCCTACTTTACAATTCTAATCCCCTATAATGAGAAGAACATCCTTCTTTGGTGTCATTTCTATAAGGTGTTGTAAGTCTTCATAGAATTGGTCAATTTCAGTTTCTTCAGCACTGGTAGTTGGTGCATAAACTTGGATTGCTGTGATGTAAAAAGGTCTGCCTTGGATTCGTATTGAGATCATTCTATCATTTTTAAAATTGCATCCCTGTACAGCTTTTGCCACACTTTTGTTGACTATGAGGGCCACTCCATTTCTTTTACAGGATTCTTGCCCACAGTAGTAGATATGCTAGTCATCCGAACTGAATTCGCCCATTCCCATCCATTTTAGTTCACTGATGCCCAGGATGTCAATGTTTATTTTTGACCACATCCAGCTTACCAAGGTTCATGGTTCTTACATTCCAGGTTCCTATGCAATATTTTTCTTTACAGCATTGGACTTTCCTTTTGCTTCCAGGCATATCCGCAACTGAGCGACCTTTTGGCTTTGGCCCAGCCACTTCATCAGCTCTGAATCTACTTGTACTTGTCCTCCACTCTTCCTCAGTAGCATGTTGGACGCCTTCCGACCTGAGGGGCTCATCTTCCAGCATCATAACTTTTATATGCCTGTTGTCTTTATCCATGGAGTTTTCTTGACAGGGATATTGAAGTGGCTTGCCAGTTCCTTCTCCAGGTGGATCACATTTAGTCTAAACTCTCCGTTATGACCTGTCCATCTTGGGTGGCCCTGCATGGCATAGCTCATAGCTTCCCTGAGTTATTCAAGCCCCTTTGCCACAACATGGCAGTGATCCATGAAGGAGACTGTTCTACTTATGGAACACTTATTAGAGGGAAAACTCTTGCACATTCTCACTAACAGAAGTTGGCCAAATTAGAGTTTTCAGCTTGCCGACTTTGTCTCTCAGACTGTTGAAAAGATAATTCCTTGCAATTGCTTTCCTGCACGAAGTGACATTTGTCAGATTCAGGTAATGTGATAGCATAGTTGCACCAGTCACCAAGCTGTATTGCTCTTTAGATACAGCTAACTGTTGCAACCCATTCCCATCACTCCTCCAGCTTGCATTGTTTCTGAGATTTAGTTCACTCCTGGCCATTAATGTGGACAGGTGGCTCTGCCCTGAATATATTCTTATGATAATATCCATGTATATCATGGGTTGGCAAACTATGGGCCCTGGGCTGGATCAGGCCCACCTGGGTCCTAAATCTGGCCTATGCCATGAAGCCGGAACCTGCTGCGAAGCTGAGACTCTCGGCGATGGCGATGGGAGGAAGAGGCCGAGAGGTGGCGACTTTGCCACTCAAATGCCGTGCCTGGTTTACTTCAGTGGTATCTGATTGGCAGAGACGTCCCCACGGCACACTGAGGTAAACAAGGCGCGGCATTTGATTGGTAGAGCCACCGCTGCTTGACCTCCTCCTCCCATCGCCGCTCGGCCTCTTCCTCCCATTGCCGCTGCCGCCGCCCTGGTGCTCCTGTGGGCCAGAGAGCAGACAAGTTCACTCTGCCTACCCACCAGCAGTGGCGGCGGTGGCAGCAGCCCCTGGGAAGGTAAGCACAGCGGCTGGGGCTGGGGGGAGGACTACTTGCCCACCCCACCTTTTCTTCCAGCTCCTTCTCCGGCCCACAGGGTCTGAGGGACAGTGGACCAGCCCACTGCTAATTTTTTTTTTTTTTTGCCAACCCCTGATTTATATTCTATATGTGTATGTTGACCTGCCAGTTGTTATTCTGATCCACCAAAGTGCGTGTTTTTGGCAGAACAACATATGTGTGGAATAGAAGTTGGCGCTTGCTGAATCAGGCTGACAGCACATCTAGTCCAGCATCCTGTTCTCACAGTGGCCAACCAGATGCCTGTGAGAAGCCTGCAAGCAGGACCTGAGCACAAGAGCACTCTGCCCATCTGCGATTCCCAGCAATTGGTATTCAGAGGCATATAGCCATTAACAGTGGAGACAGAACAAAGCCATCATGACTAGTAGCCACTGATAGCATTGCCCTCCATGAATCTGTCAAATCCTCTTTTGAAGCCTCCAGGTTGGTAGCCATCATCACTGTCTCTTGTGGAAAAGTACTTTCTCTCCCTTTTGTCCTGAACCTTTCAACATTCAGCTTCATTGGATGCTCACTAGTTCTTGTGTTATGAGAGAGGGAGAAAAGCTTTTCTCTATCCACGTTCTCCATGCCATGCATATAAATTTCTATCATGCCACCTCTTACTCACCTTTTCTCTAAGCTAAAAGGTTGCTAACACTGTAGCAATTCATCATAGGAGAGTTGCTCCATCCCTTTGATCATTTTGGCCATCCTTTTCTAGAAGATAATGTAATGAGTTGAAGAAATAAAATGCTTTGGAGAAAACTGGCCAAAGGATGACTGGAGGAGAGCTCCAGTGTTTCAGTGAAAGGGGTGGTGAAGCCACTGTGTAAGGTGGTACACTTGCACCCTGGGGCCTCTCTGTGGGAAGCCCATGTAATAGTAATGCGGGGAGGGGGGGTAGACTGCCTATGCAAATTGTTTGATAAATATTGTACAGCTCTCAAGCTTTCTGAGGACAAAGGGAAAGGTGCTGCAGCCGTGGAGGCTCAAGAGAGGTTTGAGAGAGCTCAAGATGCCCAGAAGCAAATTTCTGCAGGAGAAGAGCAGATAGGCAAATGCTAGACAGAGAAAACGACACTTATTGTGTCAGAATCAGTTGTGAAAGTAAATGATAACAGGGATTAAAGAGCATCTTATGAAAGCACAATGTGTTGCTGGGGAATTGGAACAGCAGATTGAGAGTCTGCTGAAACAAGTTTCTCAGATTGCTGGACTAAAGGAATTAGTTACGGAGTTAACACATGAAAAGCATGTTCCATTTCCCCCGTGTTCCTGTGAGCAGGGAAGGAGGAAAATGGAACAGCATTGTAAAATTGTAAGATGTTTGTTGAACTGAGATTTTATTAAATATGAACAATTCCTTAAAATTGTAAGATGTTTGTTGAACTGAGATTTTATTAAATATGAACAATTCCTTGAATTAGAGAAATTGGGTATAATGGAAAAATTAATATGTCAATATGCATTAACTGAATGGCCTAAAGTACAGTAATAGCTTTGTTCAACATAATGGATGTATCAGTTTGCAGTCAACAGGAATGAGGGTATTGTCCATGTCATAAATCACATTATCTCTAGCTTGAGTAAGAATCTTGAACACTTATTGGTGGCTCTGGAAAATGATCTGTCTGCAACATTTTTGAAATATATCCCAGTTGGATAAAAACAAGTATACTGGATGGAATAATGTATCTGCTTCTCAGTATCAGTCTCTGTGTGAAAAAGCCGTGTGATTCCTTTCTTTCTTTTTATTCAGGTGCATTAACATTGGCTGGGGGGGGGGGGGAAAGAGCACCCTATTGGCAAAAATCAATATATTTCCTGGAATACTTTATTCCCCAGTCTCTTTATTAGTTTTCAAAAAATAAAACTCTTTCTTCACTCTTAGACCTGCACCACTGGAGTTTGTTGTTGGAAAGAAAAAATACCCAGACTCATTACATTGGCTGGGACAAAAAAACAGATCCCCCACATGTAAAATTCAATTGGTTTACTCCCCCCCCCTTTTTTTTGGTCCCTGGTACAGAATGAAAACTGAAAACAGTAAGTGGCTGAAATGTAGAGACATTGCTTATTACTGGACAGGACTACACTGTGAATCTACTACTTCTCTGTCAGTTCCAAAACAAGAAGTACACTTGGGTGTAATTTCACCCTCAAAGGTCTGGGCCAGGGTATTAAAGAGCTGAGTTAAATGATAATAAATAATATTAATAGGAAGTGCAGAAAGGAAATTTATCCACTGTTGTCTGTCAAGTGATCCCTCTTGCTTAAGTACATATTAGTAGCATGCTGTGTCAGGCCAAGGACCACCTAGTACAGTATAGCATTCTTTGCAAAAGCCCAGAAACCAACAGGTAAAAGACTGTCCTTTGGGAACTTGTCTTCTGCTACATGACGGTCTGCCTTCTACCCACCCACTCCTTATCATGGCCGTAGTGGCCATGGCTTGGGCATTGCAGAAAGGGCCAGCCCCATCTCAGATGCCGCAGCTGCCACTGCCCCAGGGCGCACAGACTCCATCTCCCAGCAAGCACAGCGCGGCGGTGAGTGCTCGGTCGGCTCACGGGCGGGCCGCGGGGCATGCTGGGAAACGAAGTTCTTTAGTTGGCCACCCCCAAACAGTGCTGTGCTTGTTTTTGTATTTGTGCCAGTAAGAACCTTCTGACTAATCATCAGGTTTTTCCAGTGATTCTAAATCCTTGTTGGTCTATAACTAAAAACCATTGATTCTGAAAAGAGTGGTCACTAAAAGACTTGCCTCAATTTGGCAATTTTCCTGACCTCCACTAGAGCCAGATTTTACTGTTAACTTCCACACAAAAAACTGTGTTGAAAACCTTAACTGCTTCTTGGACAACCACATCTTTTTGTTTGCTTCTAGCTTCAGTCAAAAGTGAACTGCCAGTTTATCATCTCACAAAGTTAACCCTTTACAAAACAGTGTTGATTTGTTATTGCTTAACCATCCCCTTACAATCTAATTGTTTCTTCAAAGCATGAATCAGAGGTTCACAGCAACAAGGAATGAAAGGGAAAATTGGATTTTCACCATAATATACAGAGAGAAGTTGAGTGAGGACTTGGTAAGACAGAGCGAAATCTAAAATAAAGTCAAGACCTCTTCTCTAGTCAGTGAGATATATGGGCATTGTCAGTGAAGAGGAAGGTCTGTTTAGTGAGTAAGAAATGAACAAGAAGGTCTTTTTCCACACACAGTGTATAAGAAGGCATCTGGGTGGCCACTGGACTAGATAGGCCATTAGCCTGATCCAGCAGACTTGTCTTGTGTTCTTAACCAGAACTTTTGTTCTAGTTTATAGAAGCCAAAGAGATACATCATAAGAACATAGATGTCCAATACTGTAAAAGCCTACTCAGAACTAAGTTTCACTGTTTTTCATTGCAACTTACTCCTGGGATTTGACCCTTTCTTAATTTATTATTAGGATGCAAGCACCAAATATTGAGAGCCACAGTCTCTGCTAAGATCGGACATGGGCAAAATAAAACCAAGTGACATTTCACATCCTGTCGTAATACAAGTGCAGCTTTAAAATGTAGCTTGATATATAACACTGATGAACATAAGAAAGGTAATATATTCTCAGACCTATCTCTTTCTTTTTAATTTAATAGTAATAAATGGAAGTGAATTTAGTACTACTTAGTTTACAAGTCACATTTAAATGTATCTTCTGAGAACCACTTTCCTATGAAGAATGGAACATTTCATGGATTTTCCCTTAAAAACCAGGAGATTAATTTTCAGCAGTCGGTGTAGGAAAATGTACAGATGGTTCCTTTCAATTACACACAAAAGCAGTATTTTCCTCTCAACTGCTCTAAACTTTTATACAGGTGTATCTCAGATGAGAAATGACAATTCTATGCATTACTTTCAGTCCACGTTTTTGAATTCTGGGCCTGAGTGACCTCAAAAATCAGAAATAAGGTCAAAAGTCTTGCATGAGGTTTCTATTCTTTTTTTGCTCAAGTCTGCATTCATACATCCTTAAAGAAAAGCTTTTCAGGTATTGTGAAGTCTACAGCAAGGCTTTTCTGCGGATGTAAAAACAGCCATAAAACTGTAGGGGGGCAGAGATTGAGGCACTATCGTTTGATTTATAGCTTCATTCTTTTCACACAAAGCTCACCTCACTTAAACATTAAAAAATGAAATAAAAAGCAAGTTATTGTTTAGAGAGATAGCAAGCGATGGATAATAAGGAAAGCATGTGGTAGGAAACAAAACGAATTATTGCAGTGTTTCTCCAACTTCAAAACAAGAACAGTTCTGGTTCAGGGACCAACCAATCTGAAATGGGAGCCTTGTAGCAAATTTTGGGGTTCACAGATGACACCAATGGAAGTTGGTCCATTTGGGCAGGTGGGATATTGTCCCCCCAACCTCAGTCTTCCCTCAGCAATCCCCCCCACCTGCCTTCTTTCTTACAACGAGCCCAAGGGGGGACACTGCATGCCAGCTTCCTATTCCTTAGTCTTGCTGTTGTCATTGTAGAACTCAACAAAGAGGAGGATGGGCGGAGGGGACTAGAACTGGCTCTTTCTATCATTTTTTCTGACTCTACCTACTGTTGCTGTCCCTTGCGGACTTCCACCTTAGTTGTTTCAATGGGCACCAGTCACCACTGGAGGACATTTCCCCCCCCCTCCATTTCCAGCCTACTGAAACCTTCCAGTTATGTGCTATGTAGTGGTAAAGGCCTTAGGATTAGAATCGCCAGCTCTAAACCTGACTGCTTTATTGTAATTTAACTGGAGGGGAGTACCGTGGTACCTCAGGTTAAGAACTTAATTCGTTCTGGCGGTCCGTTCTTAACCTGAGGTACCACTTTAGCTAATGGGGCCACCGCCATGCGATTTCTGTTCTCATCCTGAAGTAAAGTTCTTAACCCGAGGTACTATTTCTGGATTAGCGGAGTCTGTAACCTGAAGCGTCTGTAACCCGAGGTACCACTGTAGCGAGAAGATTTTTAAAACTCATGGTGTGAGGGATTCAGGGCAGTATTCTGCTAAATAAAGGCACAAGACTTTGACTTGCACTATGAGACTTCCAACCCTCCTCCTCTGCTCATGTGCTCCCTGCACCATCCCTGTATGTTCTCTGGATGGCTGAGGAGTTCTCCCTGGTCCCATTCCCCCTGTCAAATTCTTGGCTTCATTGTCCTCCACATACTGTGTGCTGAATTTTTGCAGGAAAAAAAACTTCTCTGTTTGTATAGATCCTGGCATGATTTACAACCATAGCTGTCAACTTTCCCCCTTTTTTAAGGGAAATTCCCTTATTCCGAATAGGATTCCTCGCAAGAAAAGGGAAAAGTTGACAGCTATGTTTAGAACCCTGTTTCCCCTGCCACATGATCAGGAGAGAATACCTGAACTTGCCTAGCTTCTAGTTTCTTTAGAATATTTTTCCTGCAGGGCAGGTGAGATCTTTCTATTTAAAAAACAACAACAGGGAAATCCAAGATAGGATAGGATAGTTCCTATCTTTGGCACTCACGGCGAATCAGTAAGTTGCCTCACCAGACATTGCAGTGAATAGCATCAGGTACTGGACTGATTTCACTCATCCAATCAAGTCAAAGCGGAAGAACTGATGTAAAGTCTGAAAGCAATGAGAAAGATAGCATTCATTATGAGTGCTGTAATATTCGGCTTGTTATGAAATTAACATTTCCATTGAGAATACAGCAAAGACATTCTACAGAACCAGTATAAAGAACGAGTACACAACCCACAGAAGCAAGGAAACAGTATAACTTAAAGGATACAATATTTGGTCCTCAACTGCAGCAAAGTGATCTCCTTCCCAAGGCAACTTGCAACTGAGGAACAGATTGGTATGGTGACAGTTAATGTTGATGCAGCAAAGGAATTTGGAATTTGGAAATAAAATCTGTGCCAGGGGTGGGGGGGGGGGGTGAGGAATAGAGTGGAAGTCCATAAAAGAGATTTTGTTTAAGAGAAAACATCAAGCTGTACAAATGATAACTAAACAAATACCAGATGGTGGATGCATACGACTGGATTTGCTTTTTCTTTCCCTAAGATTTGTAGTCATTGCTTCAATAGGAGTATTATGAATGTTTTCAGTACAAGCTTTGTACATATCTGACAGCATTATTTGATGAGTCTCTGACATCACAAACAAACCAGTGTGCTCATTAGCACCAATAAGTTGTCATTCAGAGGATAATTAACTGTGCTTTAGCTAGAGGTGTCTTTCTGCATATAATTCCACAGACTAAGAATGATAACTGCTATGACATGAATGTTATGTAACTTACATGTCAAGAAGATAGCACAGTGCGCCTCTCTGTCTCTTGCCATTAAAGTCAGATATTACAGTGCTAGGGTATTCACTCTGGTACTGCCCGTTCACCAGGATCTATGGACTAGGACTTCCTGCTTCTTCCATTGCCTGTGCAGCATCCAGAGGGTGAGCTTTTCTGCCCTGGCATCAAGCCTTTGGAATCCCCCCCCAAGTCCATTGTTCCAAGTCTCTAGTCAATTACATTTTACTTTTATATTATTTAAGAAAATGTATGATGGCTAAGCTTTCTTTTGAGCAAAGGAACCACAATGTTTTCTTACTGTGTCTAGCAAGGAGACTCTTTATAATCAGATGTTATGAGAAATGAGGTGGCTTCAGTAGAGGTTGGTCAATTAGGGAAATGGGGCAATGCCCTGCCAGCCTCAGTATGCCCCCAGTGAATCCAAGGGGTAGAACTGCCTATCAACTTTCCCTCCTCTTTTAGTCTCAGAGTTGCTCTAGAATCCAGTATTGAGGAGGTTGAGGACAAAGATAATATTAGTTGGCTCTGCCCATCATTGGTGGTGCTTGTCATTGGCTCTGGCTCCACCTACACTTTGGACTTCTTGCTTTACACCCCAACAGGCTCAGTAGGCATCAACCACCACTGGGTGCCTTTAAGGATTTATTAGATTGAATTTATTAGATTTATTTAGCTCTTTCTAACCCGTACCAAACACATTTAGTCCTCTGCCTCAAAAATCTCAAAAACACAGTAATAATAAACTCTTACACTAACAGGGAAACAGGGAATTTTCAAAAGGCAACCAGTGGAAAAACCCACATCAATAGCTGTAGATCAGCTGTAGAAATGGGTCGCATCATGTAACAGTGCTAGTGAATATACATCTGGATTAAGAACTGCAAAGTATGCAAAACTGGGCCAAGGAATGTATAGGGCTGACGTTGCTATTTGCTACTAATTGCTACCATTATGCAGTGTTGAGAAGGGCATAGAAAACAGACGTACTTTGGAAATGAGTCAAGAGACTTGTGAAAGAAAATATGGATCCACCCTTCCTTCCAGCCCCCACCTGCAACAATATTAAGAAGACGAGCATTAAAATAGTTGCCATTACAGCACGCCAACCAGCTCACATGCAAATATCCAAATTACTCTAATTGGAATGGCATTCTAGAAGAGTGTAATGGCTCCCTGAATTGGATATACTTAGGCCTAATAGTCACAAGCAGCAAACGAGCTGGCAAATTTGTGTCTGCCAGTGGACACTCAATGACTAAACTTAAATAAGTAAATAAAAACCCTGCACATGGACAACTAGATGCCAAGGAGAAGTGTTTTAGCCAAGAAGAAGAAGAAGAAGAAGAAGAAGTCCAGTAGCATCTTAGAAACCAACTAAGTTTGTTCTAGGTACAAGCTTTCGTGTGCATGCACACTTCTTCAGATACCTAGTCTTCCCTCAGACATACCAATGTCGGATTTCCCCCCACCTTGGGAACATTTAATCATTGCCACACCTGTATCTGAAGTAGTACAGTCCACATGCAGAGCTCACACTAACATGCACACCACTAGCCATGTGAACAGCTTTCAGCAGTATACATTGCAGGTTATGCAGCCCCTATCCAGCTGAGGGTTATATAGGCATGGAAACAGGCCTTGGTGTGTGTGAGAGAGTGCTATTGGCATTCAGTTCCCTGCCTTGGTTCAGCAGCTGGAGACATGTGTTTGTAGCCCTTTTTAAAAAGTGGAACTCTCGCTAATTGGGTGTTCTGGGAAGATGGATTCCATCTCTCTCATTGCCCCTTCTTTACCAAACAGCTAATTGGTGGGATTCTAACCTATAAAAAAATGAGAAAGGCTGCCTGCTCTGCTTTGTGAGTGCTACATTGGATTGAAGTTATAAAGTACAAGTGCATGTGTGTGTACTAAATGGAAGAAGATATAATTCTTGGGGAACAGATCACATTTTATTTTATTTTTTTAAGAAAAGCTCCTGGGATCAGACACACTATTTCTTTTTATTTTTCTATTTTCATATTTTTCCGTGGTGAACAATTAAGGTAAAGGGACCCCTGACCATCAGGTCCAGTCGTGTCCGACTCTGGGGTTGCGGCGCTCATCTCGCTCTATAGGCCAAGGGAGCCGGCGTTTGTCCGCAGACAGCTTCCGGGTCATGTGGCCAGCATGACAAAGCCGCTTTCTGGCGAACCAGAGCAGCGCACGGAAACGCCGTTTACCTTCCCGCCGGAGCGGTCCCTATTTATCTACTTGCACTTTGATGTGCTTTCGAACTGCTAGGTGGGCAGGAGCTGGGACCGAACAACAGGAGCTCACCCCGTCACAGGGATTCGAACCGCCGACCTTCTGATCGGCAAGCCCTAGACTCTGTGGTTTAACCCACAGCGCCACCTGGGTCCCTGCGGTGAACAATTACATTGCCAGTAATAAGCCCATCATTGTGATTCATGAGACATGTCTGGAGGCAGGGCTTTTTTATTTCAATGATCCCTTAGTTGCTGCTCTAATCCCATTCAGGGGGCAGAGGAAAGCTACTTCTAAGTTAAAATCAAAACCATCAGGAGATCAGAACAAGAATCTCATACATAACATATAGTTTGACAGTAACTTGTCCAATTAATGTGAAAGTTACTTGAGAACTATATTTCTTAAGAAGACTAGGGCCATAGATTATTGGTTATTTCTTTTTGTGTGACTATGTCACATTTCTGCAGGAAAAAGAAAAGAAAAGAAAAGGGAAATTCAAAGGCTCCAGAGGCAGGGTGAAATAAAATAACTTCCTGGGACACTTTTTATCCCAGTCATAGTAATAACATCCCTGACATTTTTCAATGTTCATTTTTCAATTAGTGCTGCATAGCATGGTTGTGTACAGAATTGTATAGAAAGACAAGCCATTTCATATAAAGTTTCAAGGGGTGGCACAAGGTACACCAGAAAAAGTTTTCTTACCAGCTTGTTTTGATTCCTTCTGTTACAAAGGCCTTCCAATGACAGAGCAGAGACTATTCACCTTTTAGGTTCATATGCAGAGCAGGGGAGGGAACCCCCATTGCAGCACTGTTTGTTCTTGTTGGTTTGCAGGATTGTATGTGTGTGTGTCCATCAACCATGTTGGTGCAAAATCCTGTTTATTTTGAAACAAGCTGGTGATTCCCCATTGCTTGACTCTTTTTTTTAATACTGAGAAAGGTCATGTTTTCCTGTGGAGAACAAAAGGGAAATCTCCAAGTTAATTCAAACTAAAAAGAATGATATATGTATACTGGGGGGGGGGGGAGGAGTTTAAGAAAAAAATGATGCAGTGTATATATCTCTATATAATAAAATTGTAAGAATGTTGTCAGAACTAAAGTATGAAGGCAGAAGAACGGGAAGGGACGCCTGGTAAGCAGTGTAGGTGTTGGGTAGCCCAGGTAAGCTGCAGAATGAATCCTTTATTTGTACACACACCTTCTCTGGCAGAAAAAGACAGGTAATTTTGAGGTACATAGGTATATAGTTTTATTGCTACAAATTGTCTTATCATGAAATGCTAATTAATTAACTGGCAAGGATCATAACATGGATACTCAAGTTGTAGTGTGGGTGTCGTTTTGTAATGGGTCGATAATGAAGAGTTATAGGTACAGACTGAAAGAAAACATCCTCTTCTGTGGGAGCACACCTTTCTATTAAGAAGCTAGGTATGTAGCTCAGCACATCTTTTGGAGCATGCTTGTTTGGCCTGAAAAAATACAGGTTTATATAGCTGATTACCTCATAGACACCATTTGGTTTGTTCCCTTGGGATGTAACAACAGAAAAAGAATACTTAATTCTTCGAACAAGCAATTTAATATGCCAGTTTCAGTTAAAAATTCTATATACAATTTTCGGGTTTTGAGGGTTTTATTTTGCAGCCACTACTATATTTCCACAGCCCTCTGTTTCCTTTGCTTTTCATGCCAACATGTCTAAATTTCATCAGGATTTAGTATTTTAAAACTGTGCCTTCTAATCATGTTTCATCTTCCTTGTATTGTAATAGATGGTGCATGCTGATCGCCATGCCTTCCGCAAATTAAGATTTCCAGCTTTGGAGCCCTCCAGATTTTGTTTGTGGCATTTTGATTGGCTCATCAGTATTCCTAAGCCTTTTAGACTGTCTTTGTTTCTCATTCTTTGTGGCCAAGTTTTCAGTTGTGAGGGACAAAAACAGCAATGGGAAATGGCTCTGGTAATCACAATACTGTTACTTCTTTTTCTTGATTTAGCTCATTGTGAAGTCTATCACAATAGCAGCGTTGCTGAATTCAAAATTAATGGTGGGCTCTCAGCCTCACCTGAAGAGATCCTCATCTCACAGTAATTCATATTCTCAGCACCTGCATTCAGCATGGTGGCACTACTAGTGTGGCATTCTGGCATATATATTTGTTTATTTTAAACATTTATATCCCACCTGTCCTCACACAGAGTTCCAGGTGGCTAAAAAAGGCAAGTTAAATCAAATAGTAGTGAAGCAACAAAATGGACAAAAACGACAGAGGGGGAAATGTAAACACAAAATAAAAAGTAAAATCAAATATGGTTATTAAAACAATTTCATCAAGCAGGTTCAGCAAGGTAAAACAATTCAGTGCAGGAACTTAAAAACCATTTTTTTCCTATGGAGGGAAGCTTTTGACAACCCAAGAGAAGACCATGAAAGAAGAAGGGAAGAGAAGCCTCCCTAGGAAGGGAGTTCCAAAGGCTGGGATGGTAAACTGAAAAGACCCCCTTCCTAATCCCAAGTATGCCTACTTCAGATATAGACAACAGAACATCCAATGAAGATCTCAGTAGACAAGTGGCAGGATCATATTGGAGTTGGGCTTTCACCACCCTCTTGGTAACTCCACCACCCTCAGTGTGGGGAGTGGCAGTAAGGGAGAGGGCATCTAGATGATGCATCTAGCATCTTCATGGTACAGCTTCTGCCATATGCTGAAGATACACCTCTTTACCTTGGGCTTTGACATTCAAGAAGCATATAAATTTTATGAAATAAATAAATAAACAAACAATTTTAACAATTGTTTTATGTAAGCTTGTAAGCTGCCTTGTGAGGATTATGCAGTGTCCTAAAAATATGTAAATAAATTAAGTATAAGCTTAATGTAACATATAGTTTGACTCTGGAGGATAGAAGAGGCTTCCACTGACCTCCTACTTCAGAGATTGGGACCCTGGGCCCATCTGAAGTTTGGTGGTCTGGGCTGGTGGTAGTCATAGTTCAACAACCTCTGGAGGCCCTCGGCTTCCCCATCCCCATCCTATGGTGACAGCTCCTCACATGCATGGCTATGCCCACATGGGGATCGTTTTACATGACTGTGATTTTAATTGAACCAAAGGCAACCGACCAAAGTGATTAATAGATTGTCTGGCACACACAAGCATGCACAGACACCATCCACCAAATAAAACTTAGAATCTGCAAGCGTAAATCTATTCAGCAATTTCAAGTCTCTTAAATATTCATTAGAATGGATGCCAAGCTCAACCAGTGAAGGTGATAAGTGCTTTGGGAAACTGTCCAGTGAGGGGTGGGGATGGGTTGCGATGAGTTCTGTTATGTATAGGAATCCCTCAGAAATCAATTAAATAGTCCTAAAAAGGGCAATCAAATGAACCAGAGAGGCAAACCAAAAAAGTTACAGAGCAAGAGGCTGGTGTGTGTGTGTGTGGGGGGGAAGCTAAAGAAAAGGAAGGATGATCATATATGGAAGACATTAACTTTTCCTTCCTCTGCCGCTGCTTCAGTAACATGTACTAGATAAATAGGGCAGAGCTCTTCAGCATCAGTATATTTTTTAATGGTATTGGGGAGACAAACTTACCCTGAGAAGAAGAGGAATGAATGGTAGCAGCCCTTCCATATCATCCACCTGTTTTCCATACCCCTTGCACTGTACAAAAGCTTATTTAGTATGCTGGAATAGTGCCACCCACCCTAGAACAGCAAAAGGGGCTGTGCCACACAGCTCTGGCAAAAGGAGAAGGTGCTACTTTGTACTGTCACTGAGGCTGTGTCACACAAGATGCTCTGCTTGAAACCTTGGCAAGCCACTCCCAGTCAATGTAGACAATGCTGAGCTAGATGAGCCAATAGTCTGACTCAGTAAAAGGCAACCTCTTGTGTGCCTTTGTTTCAGTGTCTATTGAAATCATCTGAACAAATTAATCAGGGCTAACCTAAGAGCCCATTGATTTTAATGGATTAGGGCCAGTATCTTTAAGCCACTGATTTTGCTTGGTTTCTATATGGGCTGTTTGGGAAAAAAATTAAGTACTGCTCTTGATGTCAACAGGAGGTTTAGGATTAAACCATACGGTATGTTGGACCCATAGCTGTCAACTTTCCCCCCTTTTTAAGGGAAATTCCCTTATTCCAAAGAGGATTCCTCGCAAGAAAAGAGAAAAGTTGAGACTATAGTTGGACCTCTGTGTTTAGAGTTCTCATCGTGTATTCCTTTTTCTTAAAACATGCACTAGAGCAGGGGTCTGCAACCTTTAAGACAAAAAGAGCCACTTAGACCCGTTTCCGAAGGGGAAAAAAAAAACTGGGAGCCACAAAACCATTGCGACATTTAAAACAAATATAACACTGCATTTTATTTTTAAAAATCCGATTTAAATTTTAAAAAATCCAATTTAAATAAAAAAATAATCCAATTTTTTTGATTATTTTTTTAAATCATTCATTTTTATCCACCCTGGGGGCCACTACCAGGTCACAGCCTGATCCAAGGTGGGTTGCAACAGCATACAAATATTTGATTTGTTGTTGTTGTTGTTTTAAAAAAATGAGTCCTCAACTGCACACTTGTGTTAAATGTTTGTCCCATGTCTAATTGAAGACTGCTGGCTTTTACAATAATCTTAGTGTCTTTTACCCTTAATATTCCAGACCAGAGGCTATGCTCACCTCTTCCAACCTCCTCTCTTGCTAAATAAAGCACAGAATTGCACCAGAGAAGCCTGTGGTGTTTGTGCTGACTTGCATACAGGTGGCTGTAGTAGTTCATAGTGTTCAAACCTTTTTAGGGGAGTTCCCTGCCCCCTTAATGACAATGGCGATAGATTTTGCACATGAACACAGATCCAAGTTAGGACTCCTCTCTTCCATGCCAACAGGTGCTTTGTCAAGTCTCCCCTAACACACACTCAGGACAGAGGAAAAACTGCAACCTTTTGGGGCGTCCCGGCCTTGCTCCGGGGCGGAGAGAGACGCGCGCCCGCGAGAGCGCGGTCTGAGGCTGCGAGCGGAACCAGGAGCGAAGGAGGCAGTGGCAGGGAAACATTTTTAAAAAGAGGGCTTCCCCCCTCGCCCTCGCCCGCCACCCACCGCCCCTGGCCCAGCCCGCAGCTGCCTACCTCGTCGTCGCCTCGACGCAGCAGCCAGCAGCAGCTCCACGTCAGCAGCAGCAGCCACACCTCCGGAGGGAAACTGCTGCTGTCTGCTGCTGCGCCTGCGCTGGCAGAAACGAGGCACGATGCATGAGCAGAGCAGCAGCGCCCTCAGCCTCCGGAGGGCGGGCCGCCGGCCAGCTGGAGGGTGGCCGCTGCCGCTGGCCAGCTGGAGAAGTGGACGGGCGTATCCGCCCCGGAGCCGCGGCAAAGGTGTAAAAGAGCCGCATGCGGCTCCGGAGCCACGGGTTGCTGACCCCTGCACTAGAGGGTCAGTTCAGATTAGGCTCACCAGCTGAAGCTGATTGAAGGCACTCAGTGCCACTGAGGCCCCAAGAGCCCGAAGCAACCATTCCCCTACACCAAGGCCCTAATCCAGATGAGTAGGGGAATTGTGGTGATTTTACAGAAATGAGATTACTTTGGGAGCTCTAAAGTCAGAACAATATTACATGTAGTCCATTGAATGCATCCTTAAATGATAATCAATGGGAATTAATAGTGTTTAAGGTTTGGATGAATTATGCCATTTGATCAATTATGTCTCATTAATTGCCAAATGGTGATCTGACACTGACCATGGCATGGCAATTTGGAAAGGCCATATAGCAAGAGTCTATACAGACTCCACTGAAGATAGTTAATTTTAATACAATCATTTAATTCATCTTAATATGTATTATTATGCACAATTCATTTTATCTTGGTTTTATGCTATTTCTGATTAATGATAAAACAAAATAAAAAATAAATAAATTCCTTCCAGTAGCACCTTAGAGACCAACTAAGTTTGTTCTTGGTATGAGCTTTCATGTGCACACAATGGTGATCAACTTAAATGACAACACAGTTTTTCAGTTCTGCTCAAATTACAATTGTTGCTGGATTGGGATGGCATTGCCAGGATATCATTGTAGGGCTTCCATCGCTATGAGCAAATTATTTCCACATGCCATACATCTCTAAAAGTGATGTCTCTTGTTGGTACTGATGAGATTCATTAGTAAGCTCATAGGGATCAACAGTGTACTCCCTTAACATCTAGAAATTTGGCAACAATTTACATTCATTTATAACAACCTTTGCATGGTTTCCAACTTTTCCTCCCCCACCCCCGGCCGCCGCATGCACCCAGCCAACACCTGTGTTGACTTCAAGCTTGGCAGCTGCAGTAAAGTCTTAAATTGGATTTTTTTCTCAAGTTATTATAACTAATTAAGGCTAATGAACTGTTTGCAGAATCTGCTAATTTGGTGGAGTCCAATTTTGCTGCTCCTATTAAAGTCAATGGGATTTCTCCCACTGGGCCATTGGGAGTATGCAATTTCAATACGATAGTATCTCTTACTGCTGAGTACAGGGAAAATCTGCAAAGTCTAATATATGGTCAGTGGTTCTCTGTTCTGTTAGCACGTTACTTTTCATGCCAAGTGCCATTTTTCTTTAGTTCTCCTTTAATTATGTGGATATGGCAGACTCTTGACAAGATCCATGTCCTTCGACTGTAAAATATCCTTGCACAGCCATATGGGATTGAAAGCATGCCTGTCTTAACATTGTGGAAGCTATGAATTAAGTCATTTTCATTGCCTGCTGCTTTGTTTAAAATGTGCTTCCAACTTCAGAGCAACAGAAAGATAGGGGAAGAATTGCAGCTCAGTGAAATGTGGAAGACCATCTAAGAAACATTTCATTGCCTCATAATCATTTCCAGTAGGGGATAAATGAGCTTTTCTGTATTGCTCTGCATCATAGCTAACAATGCTGAAGTTGCAATCTTGGAAATCTCAAGGGTGTGGGGTGGAACCATAGTATGTGAATTTGTGCAAATGTCACAAATGGAATATCTATGCCATGTAGTCCTGAGAGAGATGTAAATAAATGGTGTGTGCATGTAGGTAAAAGTACTGGGGGGGCAGGGAGCTAGAGCTAATTTTTTGTGTTATTTCAGAAGTGTTTTCATTGCTAAAGAAACAGCTCACTTTTAAAACCAAATACTAGTGTATCTGTTTCTCTTCTCATGAGTCTTCTCTCGTGAGAAGAGAAGACTCCCTGGAAAAGACCCTGATGGTGGGAAAGATTGAGGGCACGAGGAGAAGGGAATGACAGAGGACGAGATGGTTGGACAGTGTTCTCAAGCTACTAACATGAGTCTGACCAAACTGCGGGAAGCACTGGAAGACAGGAGTGTCTGGTGTGCTGTGGTCCATGGGGTCATGAAGAGTCGGACATGACTAAAGGACTAAACAACAACAACAACAGCGTGTCTGTTTAGAAGTGGAAACTACTACAATGAAAACAATTAATGGAACTGTAGCAGAATATGTGGATCTCTCTGCTCTACTTGCACAACTACTTCTTTGAGTCCTGGTATGGTACTTATTTTTCTTTTTTGTGTTGGCGGTAGATTTGGGGTGGGAAAACCAAACAAAATTTGGCCCACAATGCCATATTTATTTGTTTGTGTATCTTAGCCTGGGACAAACAACCCTCTCCAGACACCAACGAACAGGAAAAGGCAAGCCTTGCAGTGGTGCATTTCCATGTCCAGAAGGGGTGTGAAACAGCTTCATGAATTGTGTACATTTCCTACCCATAAATTACATTCCTCATAACAGGAACGTTCCTTGAAGACCTGAAGACATTACAAATGCCACTACCGCTTCCCCCACCCCAAAAAGTGTTATTCTTACTGTCTTTCCTTTTCAACAACTGTATTTCATGGAATTGAATTTCATGGAATATTAGTTTCAGCAGCCTGCCACTCTATTATGATATAAGTAAGAATCATGATAGTTCCCTGCCAACGGGAATTAGGTAGGATTAGGGCTGTATTAAGCAGACATCAGCCCTGAGTGCTCACTGGAAGGACAGGTCCTGAAGTTGAGGCTCCAGTACTTTGGCCACCTCGTGAGAAGAGAAGACTCTCTAGAAAAGACCCTGATGTTGGGAAAGATGGAGGGCACAAGGAGAAGGGGACGACAGAGGATGAGATGGTTGCACAGTGTTCTCGAAGCGACTAGCATGAGTTGGGCCAAACTGCGGGAGGCAGTGGAGGATAGGGGTGCCTGGCATGCTCTGGTCCATTTGGTCACGAAGAGTCGGACACGACTGAACGACTGAACAACAACAACAACAACAACAAGCAGACATTTTATCCCTTTAGGAGGACATATAAAAGGCTATGGTGATTATCAGCCAGTTGGAGGTGCAAGTGGAAAGATTTTCCAAGGAGCCATTGCTTCCTGGCCCTTCAGTCTTGCAAGTGGCCAAGGCAAAAGAGGAAATGAGGAAGCTCAACCTTCTCCCCATATAGACTCAGACTTTGGGAACATGCCCTCCTATCAAATCCTTTACTCGCTGAACACCCATCTTTGAACATTGCTTTTCATATGTGCCTCTCATATTTGATACTCTGATACAAATCTCTGAGTGGTGCAAGATTCCAAGGGTTCTAGGCACTTACCTAGGATTTGTGTTTCCTTTTGGATTGAGGCCCAGAGGAGATTATGGCATATTTGTGATACATGTTTTTTTTTTTTAAAAAAAACATCTATATATACAATCAGAGCCTACGATGGATGGGTTCAAAGCAAGAAGGTCTTGTTTCTCCCATAGCGACAGCCTTGGATTCAAACAGAAATCAAATTTTGCTCTGAGTCTTTCTCCAGCTTGTTGCTTTACTTCTAGGTCACACCACTCCCACACCTAACTCCAAACTCTGGCTTTGTCTGTTGAGGGAGCGGCCATTTGCCATCTCCCACCGAGTCCCTTAATCCCCCATCATCTCACCAGAAAGCTATGAGTACAGGGTACAATGAGTACCCGGTTCAGTGCCCTCCCCCCCCCTCCAGTCACAACACCTTTCCTGCAACTCTCTTTTGTGCTTCCAACCTAAGGCTGTCAACTTTTCCCTTTTTTAAAGGGAAATTCCCTTATTCCGAATACGATTCCTCGCAAGAAAAGGAAAAAGTTGACAGCTATGTTCCAGCCCCTCCAGCCTTGTTGTAGCTACTTTCAGTAACTCCAGACAAAATGGCACACACTGTTCTAAAAATTGAATCTACAATATACAAGAAGGGAATAAACATTGCTCCCCCCCCCGCATTATAATTATGCCTCAGTTAGAGCTTTAGTTGGTGGTAAATATATTATTAAATCTACAAGCAAGGGTTTATATTTTTTTTACTGCTACCGTAAGTAATAAACAGCTGTGATATACTGCAGCTGTTGAAGGATGTGAAACACTGTCAAAGATTAAACCTAGAATTGCACACTTAGTAGGATCAAAACGGATTAGAAGCATTTGAAATATGGAATTATGGCATAATTAGGCAAATGGGAACACATATTTCTTGTGCAAATATAATCCATGTTTCAATGTTCAGAATATACAAGCGAAGCACAAAACTGCTTGGTAAACTTGATAACTACAGAAGAACAGTAGGGTTTCCAGTACCTTGAAGGTTATGTTTATATGCCACCCCCAGAATTTGCACCCTTTAAAAGTTCTCATTGTCTCAGTCCCAAACCGATTATTTTGTTAATTGCCCACATGTGGCTCTGATCTATTTTCCACCTCCACAATTCAAATGTGATGTAGTGCATTAGGCATGTGTGGATGAATGCCACCGTCCTGCTCATCCCTTCTTTCCTTGAAGTAAATATCATATCACACGCTTTGTTTAAACTTCAGAGCTTCTGGGATTGGGTGAGGCCTGGGGCAACTCATGCTGGAGGGCATGACAGCAGGTGTGTAAGCAACTCCCATAGCTGCAGCTGTCATTGCCATGCTTTGCCACAACCCCACCTTGCTTTTGTTGGATCAACAGAATATGTTTGCATGGGTGTGACTGTACAGCACAGGAGAACAGACTGGGATCTACTTGGCATTTTCAACTTTCAAATTGGGACTATACAGCTTGGGACAAGGATCACCTTTTACATGCCCAATCAACAGCTTCAAATGTGTAGGTGAGAACATCCTGCAGACACTGGTGTAGGAAGGGCGGGGCATAGGGGGCAGGGCACCCCGGACAGCAGGATCCCGATAGGGTTCCATCTCAGCACACCATGGCCCCAGAACGTGCACCACGCCCCAGCGGGGGGCACACCCTGCTCCCAGAACGCATGCCAGCCCTGCCCCTGCCTGCTTCCCGCCCCCGGTGCCAGAGCATGAAGCTCCGCCACTGCCTGCAGATACCATCTTTGTAGGAGGTCCATTCCTCACAATATAGGAATTGGATCCTTGGTGTTGTGGCACCTACCTTTCGGAATTCCCTTCTGTCAAATATTAGACAGCAGCCTCCTCTGTTGTCTTTTGACTTCCCTCTTCAGAACAAATTGTTCCCAATCTGCACCTGTAATGGAAGTATGTTTAAATGCACTGTCATTTGCATATTTGCCACCCAGATCTTCCTTGGGAAGAAGAGTGGGATATAAATTTAACTATAAACAATGTTTTTAACAATGGATCCAGGTGCGCAGCCTGGGAATAATTTTGGACTCACAGTTGTCCATGGAGGCGCAGGACAATTCTGTGTCCAGGGCAGCTGTCTACCAGCTCCATCTGGTATGCCTACCTGCCAGCAGACTGTATTGCCAGAGGGGTACATGCTTTGGTTATCTCCCAAATGGACTACTGCAATGTGCTCTACATAGGGCTACCTTTGAAGGTGACCCAGAAACTACAATTAATCCAGAATGTGTCTGCTAGATGTGCGACTGGGAGCAGCCGCCTGGACCATATAACACTGGTCTTAAAGGATCTACATTGACTCCCAGTACGTTTCCGAGCACAATTCAAAGTATTGATGCTGACCTTTAAAGCCCTGCCCAGTGTACCTAAGGCATGTCTCCACCCCCATTGTTCAGCCCGGACACTGAGGTCTAGCACCAAGGGCATTCTGGCGGTTCCCTCCCTGTGAGAAACGAAGTTACAGGGAACCAGGCAGAGGGCCTTCTTGGTAGTGGCACCCGCCCTGTGGAGCGCCCTCCCATCAGATGTCAAGGAAATAAACAACTATCTGACTTTTATAGGACATCTGAAGGCAGCCCTGTTTAGGGAAGTTTTTTTAATATTTGATGTTTTATCATGTTGTTACTATTCTGTTGCGAGTCGCCCAGAATGGCTGGGGCAACCCAGTCAGATGGGCAGCATACAAACAATAAAAATATTATGAATTATCATTATTACCCTCCTCCCAGCTTCATTACTGAAATAAATGCTGGGGGGGTGTATTTTGTGGGTAGAAAGACTCACTCACTTGTGTTACTGAAAACAAAACCCTGGGCTGAGTGTGTACAGAGACACCCTATTCCTCAATTCTATATATATATTCAGTCCACTGCTTGGTGCCCTTATCATTGCTACAGAGCAGTGGTTCCCAACCTTCAGTTGCCAGCTGTCTTTGGACTACAACTCCTATCATCCCCAGCTAGCAGGACCAGTGGTCAGGGATGATGGGAATTGTAGTCCAAAAACAGCTCGAGACCCAAGGTTGGGGAAACTCTGCAATAGAGAAACCACACCCACTGCTTTTTTCAGCCCTCAGTTCCTGCACTTCTCAGGTGGGTGCCATTTTGCCATTACTGTACAAGAGAATGAGTGAGTTCCAGCATCTCTTTTTCTCAAGCCATAGCACCGACCACAGGCATGCAAGTCTCTCATGCAGGAGCTGAGCTCAAACTGTTAGGTCCCCAAACTAGAGCTTTTGCAAACCAACTTCGTGGCAACTGGACCTCAACAACACACACCTGCATTTACAAACCCCAAGCGTGAGAGTCTGATCCCTGGGCAAGAGTGTTACAAGGCGCAGAGATGGTTAAAGAAGCTCTGCTGTTGCACACAGTACTTTTGAGTTGGTGAGGCAGCGAGCAGAGAAAGTGCCAACATTTTCGCCACCGGACGCCTCTGCAAAGGAGCTAGCTAGGCCCCAGGATGCAGCCCAGCCGGGAGGAGCCGGCTCCTTTCCTCCTGCGCCAGCCGCCGCCATTCCACCGATCGGTCAGCAAGCGGCGCCAGATTTCGATGATTCACGCCGAGCCCGCGAGGAGGCGCGCGCGCGCACACACAGCCCGGCACTTACACAAGCGCACACAAAGCGGCTGGGCGAAGCTGGAGCGGGGCTCCGACGCCGAGCCAGCGGGGAACGGCGACGCAAAGCGAGGCGGAACGGGTGGCAGCGCGCGGAGGACGGCAAAGGTGAGTGCGCCTGGAATTGCTCGGCAGGGAAACTTGCAGGCTGCTTCTCGCGCCGCCCTCGAAAGGTACTGGCAGCACCCGCGTCTCCCTCAGAGCGTCCTTTTATTCCCTCAGCCGGAGGGGCGGTTGCTTTTCTTTGGGGAGGAGGCGCAGGGAGGGTCTCCCAAGGTAGGTCAAGCCCGTGAGGAGAATCCCTACTTCTGCACCTCAAACTTTCCCGGGAACCCGCCGCCCTCCCCTCCCGGTATGGCTGCTGCTGCCTTGGCAGTTTCGGTTCCATCTCGAGGTTCCTCTGACGGAGCGCCCTGTACGGTGGGCGAAGCTCGCGCAGGAACTGCTCAAGAGACCATCAGCTGCGTCTCTCATCAAATGCGTGGCTCACCCGCCTCCCTTGCCCCTCCTAGAGCTATTAAGCCGCTGTGTTTTGAACGCTTGCCTCTTTTTATTTTTCTTGTGGACTGATTAATTGAGACAGGTATTTGTCCTTGTTCTCCTCCCCCCCCCCACCTCCTCACCTCCTTTCTTCTCTTCCTGCTTTCTCCCTCTCTCAAACACCCCGCACCCCGTTTTGCAGATGCATAGGATATTGGCCATAGTTGTTTGGTGTTTTCTGCAAGTGGAAGGCAGGCATCCAGAAATCGTCCCTGGGAGCAGCAACAATGGCAATTTCTTGGACAACGACAAATGGCTGAGCACTGTTTCCCAATACGACAAAGATAAATATTGGAATAAGTTCAGAGATGTAAGTACTCCTGTTTTTATTCTTCCAAGCTGGTCCTTGGAGATTTTTTTTCCTTGCTAGGGATTGTCTGATGGTTCAGGTGTGTTGTTTTGGTGGGGCCAGAGAGATGGCTATATCTATCAGTATATGTCAATGGTTGCTGTAGATTTGGAAGAAGATCCTCGTCCTTTAAGATCAGCTGTGTTTCAGTCTTCTTACTATTAGTATTCTGTATATGTTTGATTAAGGGCTCATTTTCTTGGTATTCAGTTTTTCCTTAGGGTATAACTTTCAGAGAACTTTCTGTGTGCCTGTGTTAAGAGATTAGTTGCTGTTAAATGCAACCTTGGGGAAGGGGGAAGGATGCAAAACTATTTACCCACTCAAGCCACAAGGTGGTAAACACCTGAAGCTTTCTTCATGCACATGTGGCAAGAGACCAAAGCAGAAGATTCTATTACAGTATCTCAGTTCTGCTCTCAGGGGTATTTGTTATGGTATCTGTATTTCTCTGCCTTGGCATACTAAACATTCAGGAATGATTTCAGCTAACATTGTTACTCCAGTTTATGGATTGTGCTGAAACTTCATGCATTTGTATGGGCAGGGAAAATGTATTTCATAAGCAAAACTTTAGGGAAAAATGAACACTTCGAGAAACAATTCCATTGTGGTTAACCACCCCAGGATCAGTAAGGGGGGGGGGATGTAATGGCTTTGTTACTAAGGCTAGGTATTTGAGAAGCTTAATGTAACCCATTTAGAAATGTCTAAATGAATATTGTGGTAAGCCATTAACAGATACCATTCCCTTGCAATTGGCATAAGCAAGGGCATTTTGCCAAGTGGATTGTAGGGAGATGGCTGGGAAGAATTGGTCACCTGGTGTTCTAAAAACAATGAGGCAGATTCACAGCAACATTTATCTGCTTATGTCAGGCCTTATGGGAAAAATAAGACCAGATTCTTAAAAAGATGGCATTTACTTGACTATGACTATTGCAATCTGTTATTTACTGCAAGCAGTTCTCCAGTTAAGTAAAGCCTCAGTTCAGTCCCATTGATGCTATTTTCATTTTTATTCAACTTCCTTATATATATAGTAAACAAAATTCTAAGTATACATTGAACCATCAGTGATAAATGTATCTAAACTGGAGGAGGTGTTGTGATTCAGTTAATGTTTCTTTATGGTCAGATGTCAACAGGAATTTTGCTATTGAGTCTAGTGGGTTTGACTTGCAACCTTTTAAAGAATTTTATTTAATAAGTTAAAGCATGCAGTGAAAGAGTGGCCTTCTCCAGTCTCTGAGCGGACTCTCCAGGTCCAGGAGATGGCAAAAGATTCTCCACATCTGCTCATTTCAAACCACCACTATGCTTGGCCTGTGGTTGCTAACTGGCAAGGGGGGTGAGTGTCCCCTTAAGAAAGGTTTTATGTGCAGAAAATGGAAAATGATACTTTCCATGGTATGAAACTAAACATATTTAGTAGTCTGTAGGAATCAGCAAGAGATAGCAGGATAGCTAATGGACTAAGTCCAAAAGTTGGCAGCCCTTTGCTTAGCACATATCAAGGATACTAGTAAGGAATACAGGTATATTTTGCAGCAAATATGAGGAAGGAGATAAGTAAGGTGTGTAACACATGGATGCTACATTTACCTGTTTACATATTTATTGACCATCCATTAACAACACTCTTGGAGTGGCTTGCAGGTGGTTCAAAACAACCTAAATTCAAAGAAGTTATAACACAAACATCAGTACGGAAACCAGCACAAAGTATTTGAAAAAAATTTGTTCCACATACTTGATAAATCAGCCTTGCAAATAAGTCCACTGCAGTTCCTAGGCTATTAACCTACCTGCTCATTAATGCCATATAAGTAATTATTTTATGGGACAACCATAGCCTTCCAGAGTGAGGGGTCAGGTGGGGATTATTCCAATTAAGGCCTTATCCACACTTCCTCTTGTCTTGCTCCTCCTCCCACCCTCCAGGGGAAACTGCTCTTTAGTGCTCAGTTGGAGTAAATGGCAATTTGGTTTTTCTCTGGATTGAGACTTGTTTGGTTTTGGCACTAAAGAGCTGATTTTTCTCTGGGGAAGGAGTAGGGCAAGGGGAAAACCACTCAGACCTCTGCCTAGAAAGTGTGGGTCAAACAATAAACTGTTTGGACCAGTGCTTTCTTGGCATGGGACAAGCAGAAGTACGATGGAACGAGTGGAAGTGTGAATGAGCCCTTCGCTAACAAAATTATTACCTACCTGATCATCTTGTCGCAATTTTTATTTGCCATAGGTGAATAGGCAGGTGGGCTAGGCTTGATGAAACTTTCTAGTTACTATATTTTATGTATTCCCACTGTGATTTTTGAAGACCAAAAGATAATAATTTACATAAGCACATTTAAGAGTTGGTGCGGTTTAGTGGATGCAAGTGAGCTGGGAAGTTGACCTGATTGGGTTCAACTTGTAGTTTAGATTGGATTTGGATGTTTGATTTTTTCTTTTAAGTAAAATTACAAACTGATTTTTTAAGTTTCCTCAGTTTTAAAAGTGGTTTCTTGTAAGCTGGCCAAGAAACACAAACACAAAATGCATTTGGCTTTGCATCTCATTTTATAAATATATCTTTCATTATTCTTCTCCACGCCTCGTAGAGGTGGTTTTGGCTGTTTGATTGGTCTCAATGACTGCTTCATGCATGGTCCAGTATGCTGTGCTTGAAGGGAGCTATTTATTTAACATGACCCATTTTCCTCAGAGATGGAAGGAGGTAGCAGAGGCATACTCTACTATGACGTTTGGGCCATTGAAATGAGCATTACCCAGAGCAGCTCTAACTCATGTCATTGGACTTAGCACACCAGAAAACTGGTAGATTGTTTCTTAGAATGTCATGAGAGGATTGCTCACCAGTCATCATCCTCCTTCTTGAAGAGAAGTGCACATTATTCAAATTCTGCATGGCATATATCTTTAAAAGGAGATTTGAGTTCCTCAACTCTGGCAGTAATAATGCTGTCAAAAGATTATTTATCAAAAGACAGGAAAACATTAGGGTTCAGTATGTAGGTGAATGGCCCTGTGTGTAACGAATCTTAAAACCATATAAGTAATTAACATACATGCTTCTTTCATGACTTGGATATTTGGTGTTTTGAGCTACCGTTTGGGGAATGCACTTCGTCAGAATAAGAAACTTAAGTTGCCAAACTAGATGTGCTGGGAGGTGTTTTTGCTTCAGTGAATGCCCTTCCATGAAAACATATGTTTTTCCCGATCCTATGAGCCAGCACATTTGCTTACCTCTGCCCTCAAGGCAACAAAATGTACTTTGGTGCAGTAGAAGATAAAGGAAGAGCAAGCATTCTCAGATCCCTGTGGAACGTTGCTTCCCCCTCAGGAACAGTTAACTAAATTTCATAAGGGATGTTTACACATTGCATTCAGCGAGTGTACAATCTCAGTACTGTATGCAAATTGTTGAGTTGTACACTTGTTCATGCAGTTATTCTCATGTAATGCTTAACAAGTGCACAGTCCGTGTACCTGGGTAAATAATACCTGTACAAAACAAACCAACAGGCTGCACACTCTTTTATTTAAATGCTTGTGCATATGTAGAAGAGGCTTGTACCTGGGTTCAGGGTAACATGTGAACAAACCCATGGCATACCATTGTCTGTTTAAAGTCATAGCCATCTGTTTTTACTATCCTTTTAGTCTATGGCTGTGCATTTTAATTATCCCACCACAATTGCAGTACTGTAAATAAAAGCACAGGAACACAGGTGGTGCTGTGGTTTAAAACACTGAGCCTAGGGCTTGCTGATCAGAAGGTTGGCAGTTTGAATCTCTGTGACGGGGTGAGTTCCCGTGACTCAGTCCCAGCTCCTGCCAACCTAGCAGTTCGAAAGCATGTCAAAGTGCAAGTAGATAAATAGGTACCGCTCCGATGGGAAGGTAAACGGCATTTCTGTGCGCTGCTCTGGTTTGACAGAAGCGGCTTAGTCATGCTGGCCACATGACCCGGAAAAACTAACTGTGGACAAACGCCAGCTCCCTCAGCCAGTAAAGCGAGATGAGCGCTGCAACCCCAGAGTCGTTCGCAACTGGACTTAACTGTCAGGCATCCTTTACCTTTTTTAAAAAATAAAACCACAGTTTGTAAAATAGCACCAGGGTTCCAGTATGAGTTGTAATATATGATGCATTATGCCTGAGCAGGGAACTACAACAAAAGTAGGGGCCAGCAATTATGCTGGTCCCTCTCCAAGCATCCCTGTCCCCAACCTTGAGGAGGAAGGTCTGAAGGTTGTTTCTACCATCAATGCTTTTACACACACACACACACACACACACACACACACACACACACACTCACACACTTCCCTCTCAGAAATAAAGGGAGGACTCTCTCACCAGATAGTTTGATGTCCATTTGCTTTTCTTCTCTTGTGTCTTAAAGGCATTTTGTCATTAGATTGGGGAGTCTGCTTCAGTCGCCTGGGCTCCACCATACCTCTGTATTGCCTCAGAATTCTAGGATGAAAACATTGATATCCAGCAAGGAGGATGTTAATAAAAACATACATATCCTGCAAGAGGATATTGGCTAAGAGGGCAGTTTAGCACAGCACTACACCTTGCCCCCAACCCCCCACTGCCAGCCAGAATCCAGAGCTCTCCACTTCCCCAGGCTGGGACTTTGTGTTAACTACCTGTTTGGATCAGTGGACTTTTCTCCTAGGATATGGAGAAGGAATGGTGTATGTAGGGGTGTTTGTTACTTCCCCACTTATTTTTTAGTTTAGAGTGAATGTGGTCCACTTCCATTGAGTTCCAGACCCTCCAAGTGTCCCTATTTTCCAAGAACAGTCCCAGATTTACAGAAGCCGTCCTGGTTTCTTACTTGATCATGGAATGTCCTGCTTTTCCTTAGGACACCCCTATTTTCATTAGAGAAATGTTGGGGGGTATGGAGTTCTGGTGGATCAGAATAAAAAAATACCCTTCCTTGCCAAAATTTAGCAGAGTAGAACCCATTCATACTTTCAAGAGAGAACATCATGCTTTATTTTGAAGGCCATTTCCTTGAATGTAATAACTTGGTGGTCAGCAAACCAAATCAGATCAGATCCATTTGGCTTCAAAATAGGAGAGCAGCTCATGGCAGGAAATCTAAATTAATAGTACTGCAATGCTTTAGCAGGAGTGATAATAGGCTTCTCCATTTGCTTTGTGCTCATAAATCAGTATTTGATAAATCAATTTGGAATAATGAATTTTAATCCAAGGAACACATATTCTGCAACTTGTGTGTGCAAGAGCTAAGAAAATATTTAGACAGAGATTATTTCTAGCTTCCAAATATATAAAAATTGGGGTGTCTTAAAGCATGCATAAAGAAAGGTGTCATGGTCAGTGCAAAACTGAAAAGCTTGAGTGATAACAGCAGACACTGCAAATATGTCAGTTTAGTCACACATATTCAGGTATTTGAAAATAAAATAGTCTAGGTTTGTATTTGCTTTATAATGCTTATATGGAATAAAATGTTTGGCAGAAGTTTTCAACCTAGTAATAATTAGCAGTGAAGGTGTAAATGACCTACTGAGATCATTAGGATTTTTTATTTTTATTTTTAAAGCAGTTGGATTTGCAGCCACAGAGGTCCAAGCAGTCAAATGATTATGTATTGTGTCTGCATATAGATATTTTTCATATCTGTATTTCCTGCTGCTAGGTTATTGACATGCCAAAAAATGTTTCTTCATATTGCAATGTTTGAAAGTAGAAAATACATTGGGTGCAATAGCTTTCAGGGAGCTTTCTTTTATACAATGAGAAATGTTGAACTGAATTATGAACAATTACAGTTCTAGAACTGGACAGGGTTATCTTTGTATTTGCCAGTATGTTTTTAAGGTAGTTTTCATCAGCCTGGGCTGCATTTTTTAAAATTGTGCCCATGTTTCAAATTTGTCTGTCATCTTAGAAAAAAAGTTATAGTTTGCTTTCTGGATGTTGGTTATAGGTACCAAAAATAGCCAAGCTGCAGGGAACTATAATGATGTTGAGATCGTGCTATCTTCATGTTGAGGATGGAAAAAGAAAAAGAAATATTTCAGCTTTTGGTGAATTGTTGGGTAAAATAAAATGAAGAAACTTGACAACCTTTATATGGAAGATGGATGCCTTCAAGGATGAAAAGGGGCAAATGGGCAAATTAGATCTTAGCCAGATGTGCTTGAGATGTGAATCGTTTTTAGATTGATGAAATCCTAAACCCTTGTTAAATAAGCAGCCTCTGGGCAAAATTCTCTTCTTCAGGAACATTGGCAAAACCTAAACAGAAATGAAACAGTATTGCCAAAAGCACTTCTCTACATCTCCTTATTAAAAAGTTGGTAAGAGACAAAACAGGTTTGGAAAACAGACCCGCATTCTAGTATACAACAGTGTAGCTGTGGGTTTGTATAGCTATAAAAGAGTCAGCTTTTGAAAGCACACTACTCTGTTGAGGCTTGGTGCTTGGCTCCAGCCATGTATTTGTGAAGAGACCATTTGATGTAGCAGCTGCAATATTAGGTTCAAGTATGAGAAACTTAAATTCATATCCCTGGAGAGCAATGAAGTTCCAGTGATGGTTATAATAAGTCACTTTCTTATTCTAAGGTCCTTTCTGGTCTTTTAAAGAGGCCCTGATACTGTCTAGTTTTGTGGAAAAGAAGCTTCCAAAAAACAAACAAACCACCCACCCACCCCACCCTTCAGGGCCATCTACACTGGCTGTCCCTCTTCTGGGTAGATGTCCTGCCTCCCTTGCAGTTACATAGAGAATAAATCAGACTGGTAACCTCTTGCTGAATATATAATCCTGTGTCATCCTGGTTTCTCTTTTCCTCTGCTCCCTTTGCTGACCTTCGTTCTTAATTTAGATTGTAAATTCCTTGGGGCAGGAACCTGCCATCTTCATTTGTTACTCTGTAATGCTCCATGAAAAAAAAACAAAAACAGGTGGCAAAATATTATAGAACCAAGAAGTAATCTGTGGCTGGGGCTTAGTGCAGCTTGGGGACATCCCCAAGCTGTGCTAGTTCCCACTTTGCATGATCCATTGACCCCTAGCCGAGAGGAGAAGTGATGGCATTATTACTTCCTAACTTTGCTGAATGCATTGAAACATATAAAACATGTATAGCAAAATAAGGGAATGCCTGCAGGCTGAGCTGGTTTCCGCCTTGCATGTGATGAGGCTTGCTTTTTCTGTAGATTATCAGAGGTGGGGTAAATTTAGAGTTCAGTTCAGAACCCAAAACTAACATCCGGAGGGATTCAACGAACCAGAGTAGAAATTTCAGTAAATGGGGTGCGGAAAGGGAAAGCAGTACATCATAAAAATTAAAAACCAAACACTGCAAGCATTTATGAGATGTTAGCATCCGTCAGTCTTGAGAGACAATGGGGTGTGCCTCGGGGGGTGAACTCCAACTGCCATGTTAGCAGCACCAAAGTGATCTCCCTGTTGTGCAAGCCTGGGCAGTGTGTATGGAGGTCCTGGGCTGATATCCAAAGGAAAACAGAGCAATATGTTTGGCACCAACTTGGCTGCAGGAGTTGACAGAAGGAGGCATACAAGGTGCCATCCAACAGTCTTAGGGACTCCACTCCAGATTTGTGTAGGGTTTACTTAGCCTTTTCTTCTCCTGAAGATATCCAGGAAGGCAGTAGAGGTTTAGCATCAGAATTTTCCTTCTCTTAGAAGGGCTGCCTTCCCAGGCTGACGAGCTTCATCTGCCCCTCACTTCCCTCTACAGTGCATGCAGAAACCATCTTCTTGACTGTTGGACCCACTATTGGTCTAAGCTGGTCAATCTTCCAGAGCCTCTCTTCAGATTCATGGGAAGTCCATAACTCGTTGAGGGGTTGAGATCCATCAACTACCCTCATCTGGTTTAGCCAGCTTGTTTAAGCCCTTTCCTGGGGTGTAGGTGTGTTGACTGGTGACAGCTTCTAGAAGACACAAGTGAGATCTGAGTGCAGAGTGAGTACCAAAGGTGGACAAACTACCTCAGAAGGAGCACAATGTGTCCCCTACCACAGGTACTACCCCTCCCCTAACCATTCCATAAACCCCATAGAGCCCCTGAACATGCCTGATCTCATCTCGCAAGCTAAGCAGAGTGCTTGGATGGGAGAAAACCTGACAATACTGGGTGCTGTAGGCTTTTATCTCATGAAATTTATATGTTATATAATCTTGTTAATAAATTTGATCTAGTTTAAAATGACCTAATAACAAAGTTACTGTTTGTCCAGGATGATATAAAGCAGAATTTGGTATGCCTCCTTTACTTTTCAAGATCTGGTATAGTTAGCATACCAAACATTGCATATCTAATTTATTTTTTATACAACCCCTTCTCTCAATTATTTCCCAGACATTATACTCACCATGTTGTTAACCAGTGTGTCCAAACCTTGATTTCAGTTGTACTTTCCCCTCAAATTCCTGAATAATGTCACTTCTTGGTTATTGCTTGAAGAAGTTTGTTCTGCCAGTCTGACATTTAAAAAATTGAATGTTCATTTGAGCGGGGTCCCTATTCCATAGTGGGATTCAAGGGCAAGTGACGTTTTAAGAGGCAGCTTATAGTTAAAATAATTCCTAAAGTTGTGCAGCAGAGGCTTTGTCAGGGAGGTGGCTTGGGTTAGTACCGTAGATCAGTCTTTTATCTGTCACCTAAGCTGTTTGGTTTTTAATCCATTGTAGCAGAAAATCAGTCTCATTAAATGGGCGCAAGTGACTCAAATTAATTTTGTGGAATCCTATTCATATCTACTCAGAAGTAAGTACTACTGAGTTCAGTTGAACTTACTACTCTTAGGTAAGTGTATAGTATTGCAGCCTTAGTTTACTTAATGATCTAGGCACCATAAATTCCCCCTGCTCCTTCTTCGACTTACTGAGTCCTTCCTCAGTGTTTTCTCAGAATGCACACATTTTAACATGGGTATGAAAACTTTTTCTTCTGTATTTCTCCCAGGCTAGAACTCTGGAGAGTAAGACAGCAGATGATAGATGTATAAAAATGTCCTTGGTAGCGTAAACACTGAAGTCAGTTCAACTGTCCTTGTTCAGTGTGCTTGCTATATGCTTGTAGCGGGGTAAGAAGAGGACAGCGAAAAACTTTTGAGAGGCATTTGTAATAATATTGTGTTGTATCCAGCTAAACCATTATATGCCCAGAACAACTTTTATCACAGCACTATTGGGCAATATGTATTTATATACTGTACAATCTTACGTTTTTGGCCTGCTGTCTGAAATTGTCCTGTAAATAATTTGATATTGCGATGAAAACCACAAATCTCTTGTTAGTTTGGGGATATGTTCTTACAGAAGATTCCAAAGCAAACTCTTAGTAGCACTTTTTTGCTAACAGAAGCACATGAATAATCCCTACACAATCAAGATTTTATAACTTGGGTATCCCAAGTGATAGCCAGCTTTTCCAAACCTATTATAGTCAGAACATCCTGACCTGTATAAGAATTCTATTACTTTTCTAGTGCTCTCATATGTACCAGGATGCAATATACTGTCTCTTAGATTTCATTGAAGCTTTGCAAAGCTTATTCATTGTGCTATGCAAACACTTTGGTGTAGCTATGAGTAATAATCATAAAACATAGAAAAGAGATTGCCTTGTAAAGATAAGAAAATGAAAGATAATAACAAAATGAAATTGAGAATAACATTCTCAGTGAAGGTGTGCATTCCGTCTTCCAAATGTAATTGTATTATACTTGGGAAACTTTGTTTCATGCATGCTTATCCAACTTTCTTCTCTTCCTCAACATAAGAAAAAAATAGTTATGGTGAAAATTGGGACCTCCTGTTATGACACCTAGGGGGGAACTACTGATGAAGCTCGTGGCCCAGAGTGTATTTGAAAATCCACCTTGGCTTTTTGGAGCTTGGGTTTTAATTCTCATGTAGATAAAGTTCCCATACGGTAAACTGTGGTTTAACTATGCTCAGTGGAAACAAAACTATGTCAAACCAAAACTGATGACCAACTTCAGATGTGTGCATGCACACGAAAGCTCATACCCAGAACAAACTTAGTTGGTCTCTAAGGTGCTACTGGAAGGATTTTTTTTTTATTTTTATGCTAAATTGTGGTTAATCTAAATGGAAAGAGAAGCTCTTGAATTCATTGCCACATGGCAGTTGTTGTCCATCTCATCACGTTGACGTTTAAGCTTCATTCTAGATTGATGAAATCAGATATAATTACATTTTTGTAATTTTATCAATATATGTTTATACTTTTTGGAGAGGGTTAAAGATGCATTTCATTATTGTGCACATGTTAGTAGTACTTTACATAAGTTTTTTGCTCTCTCCAAATTCTAAGTTCAAGTGTGGATTTGCAAATCTTTCTTTTGTCTTATCAATATGACCCAGGCCTCTGTAGCTTCTGGGTGCTATCCAACTAACATGTCCCATCAATGCAAGAATGTCCCTTTCTGCAATGGAACTCCCCTTTCGCTCCTTGCAAGCCCCACACCCTTGCCGAAGCTGTTCTGGAGGGCGAGGGGTAGCAAGCAAAACAAAAATATTGCAAAACTTGAACCTGATATCTTCTGCATGCAAACCATGTTCTCAGTGGCTGAGCTATATGCACCCCCTGCAATGAACTAGTGTCCCAGTTGAAACTGAACTGACAGCTTCTCATTTCTAAGGCATACTTTCTTGATTAGGGGCTTTCCCATGGAATTCTGCATTAAACCTGAATATTTGCTCAATATTTTAAGAGCAAGGCTTCTTTTTATTATCTGATCCTTTGTAAGCTTAATATCACAGATGTATCAACCTGATGCCTTGCTCATCCTCATTGTTCTGTCCTCATCTGCTGCTTTTTATATAATTGGCCACAGAGGACCTTGTTTTAGCTTTCTGCTCTCCATTATGCTTATCATGCTATTATTGAATGACTTTCAAGGTAAAGTATTGTGCAGGTTTTTCCCCCTTCGAAGAGAACTGTTGGTTTCATCGTTTAGTTGTTATAGAGCATATAGAATTCAGCTTTATATAGTTGGTACATAGAAGTAGTTTTAAAAGCTGTTTAACTTGTCATCCACCAAGGTGAGCATCACCAGCTAGCCCTGTATGGTGGCCAATGATAGTCTCAATAAACTGGACCTGAAGAGTGCAGTTAGTTGTCCCTCATGTTTCAAAAGCCTGACTCATTTAAACTTAGAAGCCAGGCATTTAGAATTGCTGTTCCCAGGCTGTGGGACACTGTTCCAGTGAGTAGACATTCAGCAGGCATCTTCACTGCTGACTTTCAGATGTTTTTGATGACCTTTCTTTATGCCAACAGGCCTAATTATTTGTTTAAATTTCCTTAAGTCGAGCTAGTCTATTAATGATATTTTGTGTTGTTTTCATATTTTATGTTCCATTGTATTTGTGATTGCTGTGCATTGCCTTGACATTTTATGAATGGCAAGTTTAAACTATTTTTTTGTTTTTGTTTTTGATGCCTGCATGAGACCATGGAAACAGGTCAAACACCCAACAGGTGATACATAGCTAGTGGGATGCATTTGGCTTCTTTTCATACTTCAAATTGAAGAATAGGGTATTAGGAATTGCATCCAAGAGAAGGAAAATGTCTGCATAGCATATTCTAAGGCCCAGCTGCTACAAGCTGAATTTTGCATATATAATTAATGCTGATATGCATTAATTCTTTCTGTAATCTGTAGGTGATAATTATAAAGCGCTTTGATCATAAGATGTACCTTTTAAATAATATGTATTGAATCATTAGTTTTAATTTCAGTACATGCTTTTTCAGTACAGAATATTAGCCAATTAAAACTTGTCATGGAAAACTAGAGCTTTTTCACTTCTGTAATAAAGTACTGGATGATCACTGGAAAAGCAGTGTGTAGTATTATTGTCTCATGTGTCTTTGTAATTATATGTGTGGAAGTAGTTTCCTTTTTTTGTGTGGTGTGCAACTTAATCATCAATGAGCAAATACCTGCAAAATAACTAATTTTCTTCAGATATTTTGACAGTTCACATTGCTTTCATTCTACATTGGTTCATTACCCAAATATCAGGGTGTATGTGTATAGCTATTTCAAAATCTTCAACACTTAAACAAGACATTTCACTTCACACAGCATGAGTATCACCTGATCTAATCCTTCATAGTTTTTCTTCCAGTTCTTACATATTCCACACTGAAGTTCATTGAAGTGGACACACTGTATTTATTAGTTTTAAACTGCAGTTTAAGATTGCAAACCACAAATAGCTCATTCTGGAATGATCCCAAGGAGTTAATTTGGAATACACCAGAGAAGAAATAAATTGTCATTGTGCCTTCCAAGTGATGTTTAGTTTGGTCTCCCTTGTGTTTCTGAAAAATGTGAAACCTTACAGGGACTACTCTTCTTATTTCATCTGTCCCAAAACTGAAACATCAGCAGGAGATGTACAAAACCATGCTAATCAAACCAACCCACTTGCAGATGTAGACTGACTAGTTTCTGCCTAACTCTCTTAACATCTGTATCTACTGCACAAACTGCTATGTTGGCATTCAGTAAGTCCGGTTGCTTTCATCTACAGTTTTATTTCTCTACAGATGGAAGAGGATGCTTCACTGCTACCATTTTAGATCCACAGTTGTAGATAACTCAGTGCTGAGCTTTCACAATGATGATTATTCCAAATTTTGTAGGAACCACTAAATTTGAAGGAGAACTGTGTGTGTCATAAATTAAACATAAAACATTTAATTTTATAGCCATGTGTAGGAGTCCTGTGCAGTTACTTGGACACATTACTGAATATACAAAACGTAAGAATATACAATTAACAATAACCCATAATTTCCCTTTTTTTAAGGATGGGTGGCATAAACGTGTTTTAAATAACTAGAAATTATCTAAATTAGAAGTTTTTGAAAATCAAACATTTCTATTAATTACTGTGTTTGTGCCCTTAAAAAAATGTATGTTGGTCCCTTTACAATATGTTTTCTTTTAAAGAACTTGAATTTTTTAAAATTATGCACCCTTTTTGCTGCCTGGTTTTGATGCCACAAGGAGCTGTCCAGTGCTGAATAATTCTACAAGCACCTCACTGAGTTACTGAGGAAAGCCAGATTGTATTACATGAAGAGTGCTTTAATGTAGGAAAGGTAACCCAGTCACTGGCTCCTAGGTATAATTAGCGTTGTCCTTGGTATCCCCTGCCCCACTACCATGTAGGAGTGCATTACGCAATATTTTGCTGAATGCATGTCAAACATCACATTTTTATCATGTCGTCTCTCCCTAGGAGAGCTGCACAGCAGCAAACAATTTTAATATTAGTCCCCTCTCACTCTTTCTTGCCTGTCTAGGCTTCACTTTAAATGCAGAACCGCAAGTCCATTTGTGGAAGGAGCACATGTTAAATTACTTAACATTTTTGCTGAGGTAATGGCAAAAGTTTGTTACATTCGTAATCAGAAATGGAACAGATGGCAAAGTCCTAGTTTTATCCACTAAACATTCCAGTAATACATACTTAGTTTATCTTGCTTAGGTTTATACAAAGACAAAACAGTGCTTTAAAACAGATACAAAGCACTAAAAGAAATACTTTTGGCTAATTGACTGAGCAAGCCAGATCAATGTGCATAAAATATACTGCCTTGTATAAACCACTGTACTGGCAGGGTGATGAGAATTCACACTGTGAGGGTGGGAGGGGAGAAGCAGTAAGGGTATGGATGCTGCGGGCCAGGATCTAAGAAGCATTGGGAGGGATGGAGGTATTCAAAGCAGAATAGCTCATCCTTTTGCTGCTTTTCAACTTCCAACTTACGCTAAGCTTTTCTTCACAATCGTGACAACTAGAAAAATTAGCAACCCAAATTTTATTTAGCTGACTTTTATTTTCTTATTCAAGTGATACTTTTTTGTCAATTTTGAAATTCTTAACAGTTTAAGAGAAATTGGGATTGTACTGTATATCTGATGTTGAAAACATGTTAATAGTGGCATGTTTGCCATTACTGTATTTGGCCAACCTCTAGCCAAAAGTTGTTACTTTTGTGTAATGCAGAATAGCAAAAGTTTTCAGTTTGGTCTTGCTTCATCAGTGATATATTATAATGTGTTTACTTCCTCCTTTTGGGGAAACAAAAACAAAAACATTTGTTCTCATCTTTTCTGTCTTCACATTAGCTCTTCAAAGCCAGGAAATGTGTGAAGGAGTTTTGTAAGCATTTCACAGTGATACTAGTTCTACATAGAAAGCCAGAGGGCAAAACAAAGTGGTTTCTTTTGGTCCATGTAATCTACTTAGAAAGCAGTTGTAGCCTTACGGGCACAATCACAAGGGTCTATGTGAGCTACTGTTCAGGAAGATAAGATTTTAGATGCAAAAGCTGTCTAGTGATTAGTTGTGAGATGGTCCTTTGTAAAATTTCAAATGGGTAAAAAATGAGTTTTTCCTCCCTTCTGTGTGAGAAGGAGAACCACTCTAAACTACTCTATTTCTCTAATCTAACAGATATATTATTTTTATATCCTGAAGAGACTGGATGGATTATTGCATCCTGTCCTATATTGCCAGGATCAGTTGGTTTTATTTTTCCAATTTCTTCTTGGTTCACAATCAGATGGCTTCAGAAAAAGCCAAAGATAAATGACATTTTGGATGCTTATCTTGTAAGATAGCTTATATTTATCTTCAGGCTACAATGAATAGAGCATTCTGATAAACATAGCAGTCATGTTTTATACTGTGCTTTCATTCCTTGGACTTCTAAAGGGGGGGGAGAGAGATGATTCTGACAAAACAGGGATGGCATCTTCAGGTGTATACAGTTACAACTTTTATGTGTATAATATATATTTCACTTCCAGTGAAGTAATATTTTGTGATGCATGCCTCTGTTATGTATGTTGAACTGCAAATTTTGATGCTACATTGCAGACAACATCTTCTGTGTACCACTAGTAATGTCCTGTATTTCTTCACAACCAAAATCACAAGAAATGCAGAAGCAGAAATATAAGAGTTACAGTGCTGGGCAAGAGCAAAGTTATTTTTATCTCCAATGACAAATTGTTGGAAATAGTGGTCAGGGATGGTGAGAGTTGTAGCCAGCAACATCTGGAGAGCAACAGTTGCCCTATCCTTCTTTTGAGGAATCAAAGTTAAAAAGAAATACCACATGCTTTAGATAGCAGCTGAGAAGTTCAGCTCAGCTTTAAGAGTTTTGTGAAGTCTTTCAAAGTAACATTCCATGACAAATTGCTCTAGTTTTGCACGGTTTTCACTTTTGTCTTCTTTAAACATATTGGTTTATTTTTATTGAGCTTGCAGAACTTTTGAATAAGTGAGCTGATGCTTGTTAATTCACTTTTTGTGTAAGCATTGAAAATAAGTTTGAAATAATAAATAGCTGCTTAGATGTTTTATCACACTGGCTAGGCTTTCTATGAACACCAGAACTAAGCTTGTGAGCTAGTGACTTATTTCATACCCACTTAATATAAGAATAGGCATATTTTAGCAGTATGGTAAGAGTAGCCCTGGATTGTATCCTACTAAATTGCTCATGTTCATTAATTTTGTTGTGTCTATTCTGAGTAGGATTTCTGAATTGGAAGGACTGTGTCTTGGAGTTTTCAATTGTTCTCTCTAGTCTGCAATCCTATGCACAGTAACAGCTAAGAGCGATTTCCAAGTAGGCACGCAAGACTTGTGTAATAGCTACCCTCTTCTCAAACTTTTATTACTTGCTATTTTCTCATGAAGCATGAACTTCATGTGTCAAATGTAAGCCCTGCCTTGGCTTCAAGCCATGGCTGCAGTAGAAGAAAGGAAGAATCAGCAATGCTCTTAATGTTTGAAATTTCCCACCTGACATCTCATGACATCAGGTGCTTAGGTGGCCCTGCCCACCTGTCAAAAGTGGCCTGTGGAGGGTAGGCCAGATCTCCCCTCTGACCTGTACATTGGCAACCAGGGGTTGATTCAGATATTCTTGAAATCACTTCTCCACATTTCCTTTTCCTACTACACAGATAGGCGACTGTGAAGCACAACATCATCTCTTTCTTTCGGGTTATGTTAGCTAGAAGCACATTTGGTGCAAAAAATTGAAAAGCCCTTTCACAGCTGAGTGTCCAGCACAAAGTTCCTCTCAGCTATATACAGTCAGTTACAGACCTAGGAATTCCCAGTATCATGACCCTTTTATCGATCACCATACTTCATGTTATTAGTTTAGTCTGTTTGTGAACAAAGAACACTTTGCTAAAGGCTAGAAGGCAGGTTTTGTTTGAGAGTTGCTGAGAATATCAGGTTTTTTAAAAGCTGGCTTCCCCTCTGAGTTCTTTTTCTTCTGTGCTTTTGCTCTCTTCCTTCTTCAGACATTGACAAGGCCATCTGAGCTCATGTATCGCCGTGGGCTAGACTTTAAACTGCTTCATGAGTCAAGTACCTTCAAGTTAATAGTCGTTAACTTAAACGCCTTCTGCACTATTTGGGAAGACAGCATAATCGTTTCAACACACTTTTGGTCCTGTGGTAACCCTCAGTTGTACAATTGCATTCTAAATGTTTTCATTGGCTACTTTGCAACTCATCCAAGCTCTGAGCAACCTTAACCTTAGGGGACACATTTTCAAGCAATTTGTTGTCAAGTTGTACTTTAAGAGGACAACCACTGCACTGAAATATTTTGAATGATCTGCTGTTCTGGAACATTCTTATACATTTAAATGGTCATTTCCCTTAGATACAAAAATCAAGGTGGGTACTACAAATGGATGTAAATCATGTTGCAGTGTGAGGAGGAAAGAATAGTGCATTCCATATTCAGTATCGGTGGTACCTCGGGTTAATAACTTAATTCATTCTGGAAGCCCGTTCTTAACCTGAAAATGTTCTTAACCTGAAGCACCACTTTAGCTAATGGGACCTCCCACTGCCACTGCACCACCAGAGCACGATTTCTGTTCTTATCCTAAAGCAAAGTTCTTAACCTGAAGCGTTATTTCTGGGTTAGCGGAGTCTGTAAACTGAAGCGTCTGTAACCTGAGGTACCACTGTATTTCTTTTAGTACAGAAGCAATCTCTACATGTATGTAACAGTGCACAACATGCTGATGGAGGGAAAGGGCAAGTCTGAAGTGAACTTGAGAATTAGATTAAAGTTTTCTTCAGATCCTTTATCTAGAAAATGCCTGAGAGAGTCTTCCTTGGCTGTGTATCATTTTAGCCCTGACTCCATTAGGCATAATGCCGCCTTCTGCCTCTGATTTACGCAGGCTAGTATGTAGGACTGTGCATAGCAACCTCTTCCATAAGATACGATTCCTCTGTAATTAATTACTACAACTATTTGGAGACAGACTTTCTGACTTTTGATAGACCATTTACAGTTCCAGAGCAGCATAAATCACTACAAATTGTTTTGGATCCACCCAACCCATTCTGTAACAATTCGTAGCTGCTCCAACTTCATCCCAATTCAGCATAAATCACTACAAGTTGACCTGATTTGATTTGTGAGTTGGTCAAATCAGTTGCATAGTCACAGCACAATTGCCTGCATGTTTAGGTGTTGTTGGGGGGTGTTGTGTTTTTTTTTGGGGGGGGGGGGTAGGTGGCAATACTAACGTGGCATGGCAGGCAATGTGCCCAGTGCTAGGGGTAAAACCAAGGGTGCAGTCTCACTCCTTAGTACTTGCATAATGTTCCTTCATATCTTTAATGTATTTAGGGACCTTCTGTGTTCTTATGGACAGATGACATTCTTATGCAACCTCTAATCAAATAAAATTTTAGGACAGTATACAATACATGTAGATCACAAGCAGAAATCCAAATATCCTTTAAAGAAAACCCTAGAAAACACTGAGGCATAGTTTAATAATGGGGGTGTTAATAATGTATAAAAACTTGTAAATCACATACAGACCCACCATTGAAAAGGATGTATAGAGGACTTAAGGATTTTATCCTTAAAACTAATTTTCTAATATTTATTGGTCATAAAGATCAAGAGAGAGGTCTTTAAAAGTGCACTATCCATCAGACCCAGATTAAGCTCAAGAGAGCTAGAGGTGCAACAAATTAAATTGTAATTTATAAGCATCTGTATCTGACCTTTAGTTTCACCCAGATCTACCAGCACACCTGTCCTTCTAAGAGCAAAAGTGCATGTTGTGATCACTGGTTGACTCATTTCATACTCACTCAATACCCTAAAGCAGGTCTTGCCATTGCATCCATTTTTTCAGGCAAGTTCCTATAAATGTTCAACAAAGGCCTTCAGTTAGTGTTAGCAAAAAGCTGTGTCCCCTGGAATTCACATTACATTGTCTGGGGAACTTGCACTGTGCAGTAAAGGACTCTGATGAGGATGAAGTTCAGGCTGCTTATTCAAAGGGAGAACCATCAGTATCATACTTGGGGACCTCCTGGCCACAATGCCACCTTCCTCTGATTCAGACGATGAAGACTCTGCAACACCTGTCTCCCCCACCCTTGCAGAAATAAAGTACTACAAAGTAAGTCAAAAGCCCTTTAACCTCCCAACTCCTCTAGCAGGGCAGAGCCTACCACACTCCAGGTCTGGGCAGCCTACACAAAGCTTCAGAATCTGTGTATCAAGCTTCAACTGCCATTTCCAGGGACTACTTGCTATAATGGAACTATCACTCAGCTGTCAATGATGCAGTAAGAAGGACATGATTCATTGTGTATCCATTGAACTTTGTTTGATGCTTCCTTTCTGTGGGCTTTCTACTAGGTGGTAATGATATGTGTGTATTTCAGAATAAAGTTGATAATGAGAGAGAACACAAAGGAAGCATTTGTTGCTCTAAAAGCATCAATCAAGAAAATATTAGGTGTAGCTTTTTAAAAGCTCTAAGTAGCCTTGAAATCTGGAAGTTAATGATATATGCCAAATGCCAATATTATACAAGACCCACTTTTTATTTTTGAAGACAGAGAGGGAGAGCGATTGGCATCCTAATGAGAGTTGAGCTCTCTTATCTCTTGCAGCCCTGTGTACACTGCTGGAACTGGGACATATGCTTTAAAAAGATGTCTCATATTTTGAAGGACATTCCTGTTAACAGAAAAACAGTGCACCATAAAATATTCTAGTTTCCTTTTATTTCAGAAAGCAACTACTCTGTTGTAGCTCATCAAATATTTGTGCCATAGATATCCATGTTGTAAAATGTTTTGTTCACATTTTAAACATTTAGCTCAACAATAAATCACGTCTGTATGAAAGGGAAGTGGCACCTGGTTGAACATTCCACAGGAATACTGAACCTGCAAGGGCTTGAACAAGTAAAATTCCAAAAGAGTATTCATAGTGCTGGTGAAGGTGGGTAGTTGTTGCCATACTAGGTAATATCATCTGATTAGTGCTGGAATTGTTGCTCTGGTAATCATTTTACATTCTTTCACTTGAGCAGAACCCTATTTAGAAGATGTGTTATCAGCACTTTGTTGTTAGGGTGCAGCCTTTAAGAGTATTACCCCATAGCAATTTGGAAATGCCCTTGTTGAGCCTTTAGCTTTTGTAAAGTCAGTTGCGGTTCTGAAAATCCTAGATGAGGTCTTCCATTTCTATCCTTCTGTACTATATTCTGATACTGTACTGTACTATAATATACTATACATATGAAAAGACCAAATCAAAAAACAGTATAGTGCAATATACTTTTATTGTATTATCTCTCTGTTTTCTAAGATCCCTTACTTTGTTTCCTAACAAAATAGAAAATTCTTTCCAGTAGCACCTTAGAGACCAACTGAGTTTGTTCTTGGTATGAGCTTTCGTGTGCATGCACACTTCTTCAGATACGGCATTTCCACACTTCTGAAGAAGTGTGCATGCACACGAAAGCTCATACCAAGAACAAACACAGTTGGTCTCTAAGGTGCTACTGGAAAGAATTTTCTATTTTGTTTCGACTATGGCAGACCAACACAGCTACCCACCTGTAATTTGTTTCCTAAGTTTCCACTGTTCTCTCTTAGAGGCATTTAGGTAGTTGACTTGAAAAACAGAATCCTCTCTCAAAGAAAAATACCTTTCAGCTTGTTTACAGTGGGAGTTAATGGTTCTTAAACACACACACACACACACACACACACACTTCCCCCTTTTTTGACTTCTTTTAAAATGAGCCAAGATCGTAACATCAGTTAAGTCGTTCTCTGAGTCACCTAACTAATCTTTGTTAAGCAAAGCTATTCACTTATTTTACAGTATTTGTCTCACTTTGCAAGAGCAGTAATAGGGCTCTTATTTAATGGTGCATAGCAGTGGTTTCCAACCAGTGTGCATTGACACCATGGGGTGCCTTGAATGTTGGTCAGGGGTACCACGGGCAACACTGACCCCTGTCTCTAGCAAGCAAGGGAGCCCAGCCAGCCAGTCCACCAGCCCTTGCTGTTGGGAATGGACAGACAAGTTCCAGGCCCCTGTGGGGCAGTGTGAGGAGGCACCTTTATTTGGGGCAGGGGGCATTTAAGTTTTTATGAATCCAATAGAGCCCCTTGGAACTCTGCAGACTGTGTTCTAGACACATTGTAAGTTTTATTGGGAAACTTGTAAAGGTCCATTGATAGATAAAAACAACCACCAGAAGGAAAGGCTGGTGTGAATTTTAAAGGAAAAATACAAACAAGAACACATACTACTTGCCCACCTCTTAATTATTTTAAGGGAGGAAAGAAACAAACCTCCACTCCCCCACCTTAAAGGACCATGGATGAAAATTTATCCATTTTACTTCCCTGACAAAAAGATCCTTGGCCTATTTGTCTGCAATTTGGCAGGCTTAATCGATTGGGGAAAGGTTCCTGTGTCCATAAATTTCATTGACTTTGGTCAAAATGTGGAAATGTATTAGCTATTTTTAGATTCCTCATTATAGTGAATGGAAAAACACAGCTTGTCTTGTACAAAGAGGCTCAGAACTGATGTGGAGAGAGCATGGAGTGACTCAGAACCAGAATGGAATTTTTAAAAAGTACACAAGTGGATGTCATATTCGGCACACTCATAGTATATACAGTTTAGCAAAGATGTGCTTACAAACTCTAATGCAACTTGCACTTCTTTAATTAGTCTTGGGGTGCAATTGATTATTTTGCCCCAAGAATGTGGTTTTTTACCAAGAGCAAAATGTGGATACCTGATTAAGATACCATAAAAGGTAAAGGACCCCTGACAGTTAAGTCCAGTCGCGAACGACTCTGGGGTTGCAGCGCTCATCTTGCTTTACCGGCTGAGGTAGCTGACGTTTGTCTGCAGACAGTTTTTCCGGGTCATGTCGCCAGCATGTCTAAGCCGCTCCTGGCGAAACCTGAGTAGCGCATGGAAATGCCGTTTACCTTCCCACCGGAGCAGTACCTATTTAACTATTTGCACTTTGACATGCTTTTGAACTGCTAGGTTGGCAGGAGCTGGGACCGAACAACGGGAGCTCACCCCGTCGCAGGGATTCAAACCGCCGACCTTCTGATCAGCAAGCTCTAGGCTCAGTGGTTTAGACTACAACGCCACCCGTGTCCACTTAAGATACCATGTGTAGCAGTTTATGCAAATAACACCTCATGTGAACTGTTTTCAAAACTTTATCTCTCTTCACATAAAATTAAGTCAATTTTATAAAACCATTTATTTGAAATATTGCAAACCTTAGGTGATACATTTTTAATTCTGTGTTCATGTGATCAGAGTGGCTTCACATATAAATGCAGTCATTAAGAAGGTGGAGCTAGACTAGATAATTTCTGATCGGCTACATTGGCCACTGACATCAGAGATGCAGCAGATCTCATGACTGGGCCAAACACCCATTTTAGGATTTTCTAAGATGGAAGACATGCATCTGAAATTTTTAATGATTTCAGATACACCCCCCCCCCTGGAATAGGTAAGGCTTTACTCTGTCCTTGTGTTCCTGAAACCATCTGATCAGGAGACCAAGGATGCTGTCTCTCAGAATCTCTCTTCTGCAAGGAATTCTGCACATGCACTGAAACCCAAAAGTCAACTGGAAAATGATGCCACCATTCCTTCCTTTTAACTTAAATGGGCTGAGAAGCCCTGTGGGGACTGGTCAATTCCATTTCACTAAATATATCCCATGATGGCTTTTCTATGGACTGAAGTGTGACATATAATGAGTCCAGTAACATTTCAGTGCACAAAAATGGAGAACAACATGACTAGATCACAAGGCATCCTATTTGAACCAAGTGAAAAATATTACTTACTTTAGTAATTCTAAAGGCAGAAAGTGAAGCAACTGGATATTTTTCTCACTGCAACATATTTTGAGGCAGCACACTGAAATGGTAATACATATTGGCCCTAAATAACCTTTGCTGTGGAAGTTTCCACAGTGCATTGCAAGAAATATTCAGTCCTGTTGTACGTGCATAGGATGAAGGCATTTTTAATGATTGATGAAAGAGCCTGCTTGTTTTTTCACCAACCTTTTTGGGTGGTATATGAACATGCAGAGATCTGCTGCTGCACTGCTTTTGTTTTATTTGAATACATTATATGTAAAGTTATATTTGATCTGTTTGAAAAGTTGTATGGAAAGAATGTGACAAACAGCAAGAACTGAGACATGGCTTTGAAACTGTGCTCTGCAACTTAAATGACAAGGGAGTTGAAGGTGTGCTAAAGGAGGATAAGGAGATTGCTGATAAACTGAATGAATTCTCTGCACCTATCCTCACAGCAGAAGATATTAAACTGTTCAGGCTGTTAAAACAAAAAAAAGGGGAGGGAAAGAAAAAAGAATTTGCAAAAGGAAAGGGCCTCTCTAAACAGAGTGAATGGGTGGTAAAATGGCAAACACAGTTCACTGTAAACAAGTAAAAAGTGATACATGAGCTTGAGGGTGGGGGAATATTAATTTCACGTACAAACTCACAGGGTCTGAACTGATGGCAACTGACGAAGAATGAGACCTTGGCGTTGTAGCAGATATATGGATGAAGATGTTGACCATGTGTGTGACAGCTAGGACATGCTAGGAATCATTAGGAAAGGAATTAGAAATAAAACTGCCATTATACAATTCTATTGTTCAGCTCCATTTCAAATACTGTGTACAGTTCTGATCACTTCTCCTCAAAAATAATATTGTAGAGTTGGAAAAGGTTCATGAAAGAGTAACCAACAAGGGGATGGAGAAACTTCTCTGTGAGGAAAGGTTGGGGGCTTTGTAGTTTAGAGAAAAGGCGAGTAAGAGGAAACAGAAGTGTACAATATTTAGCATGATGTGGAGAAAGTAGTAAGAGAAAACACTAGAACTCCTGGACATCCAGTGAAGCTGAGTATTAGAAGATTCAAGACAGACAAAAGAAAGTACTTATTCACACAGTGCCTAGTTAAACTGGAATTTGCTTCCACAAGAGGTAATGATGGTTTCCAAGTTGGATAACTTTAAAATATGATTCGACAAACTGATGGAGGATACAGCTATCAGTGGTTGGTAGTCATGATACAGCCAGAGGAACATGTTTCTGAATGCAAGTTGCTGGAAATGGAAGTATGAATGAGTACTTTTTTAGTCAGGTTCTGCTTCCAGGCTTCCCTTGGGTGTCTGGTTGGCCACTCTGAGAACAGAATGCTGGACCAGGTGGGCCTCTCACCTGGTACACCAGGGCTATTCATATGTTCTTAATTGCCATGATTCCACTCTGAGATGACCGATGTCTAAAAGTATATCTGGGTGGGGGAAGGGGAAATGGAAATATGAATATCCTAAATATCAAATGCAATGTTTCATCTAGAATTCTGTGCATGTTCCAGAGCTAAGTATGACCCTGTTTTTAATCTGTATTAAACCCCAAAGCAAGATTTTTGTCTCTATTGTGTGCATGTGCAAAATCATACATTTTCAATGCTGAGAACAAATTAATCAGAGCTCTCTTTTTTTGGAGTTGAGGGAGAGAAGCATGTTTAAATAGGTTACTGAAAACATATTTCACTTGTTGTTCTTATTGAAAATATGATCAAACGATGAAAGGCCTTCCAACAAGCTTCATTTCGTTTTCTAGTTTTTCTCCAAGGATCCCATATAATTAGTTCCTTTTCTGTGTACAGATAGAAAGCTTTCCCCTGGAGCTTAAAATGCACTGTGTGTTATTTTATCCTGGGTAACAAGATACTGTTGCAATTCCTGTAAGCATAACATGAATGTAGCAGCTTATTAAAACAATACATAATATAATTTCATCTATTAAGAAACACAGGATAATTTATTGTTATTGCTGCCCTAGATGCAGTTAGGACAGCAGGGAGCATTTATGGTCTCTCCTGGACAAGTGGGCGAAGTAGAATAAATCTTCACAACTGTTCAGTTAATGGTCACAATCAATCATTTAACTGTTCTCCCAGATAAGGCCATTCTGGACCACAGCTGAGACTTGCATCTACAAAGATATACCTAGAATCTGGCCACCATTAACTGTGAGAAATGTTATGAACCGTACATTGCCACAGAATTTGCTTTATCTATGCTTCTGGCTACCATCCACTTTAAGCAGAGCCAGTGGTACCTCTGGTTACGTACTTAATTCGTTCTGGAGGTCCGTTCTTAACCTGAAACTGTTCTTAACCTGAAGCACCACTTTAGCTGATGGGACCTCCCGCTGCCGCTGCACCGCCAGAGCAAAGTTCTTAACCTGAAGCGTTATTTCTGGGTTAGCGGAGTATGTAACCTGAAGCATATGTAACCCGAGGTACCACTGTAGTAGGCTGGTAGCAGAAGCACAGACTGCCAGACCCTGAAAAGAGACAGAGAAGCCAGCAAACATCACCACTCATTGCTGTCTTTGTTCTGCATTGTGCACATAATCAGACATATGCATAATGAAGTTGTTCCTCTTCTGCAACCAATAACAAGCAAAAGGGGACAATGCGGTATGACAATGGCACTTTTAAATATAGGAGCCATTTCCCTATGACTTTGCAATATATTCAGCCTCCTCTGTCAATTGAGAAAAAGGGAGAGGAGATGCTATGTTGGAAAACATCACTGCTTCCATTCATGGGAGCCAAAGCAATCTTCAGCTGCAGAAATGAGAGGGAAAGTAAAATGTGCCACTACTGCCGCCAAAGTACTGGATGTAGCCCTGGCTGGGAACATAAAATGCACCTGCTCTGCTCACTCTTCCACCACATGGATTGCTGGGAAGTTTAAATAATTCCCTGGCTGGGCATAATGTGTGGCAATCAGAGGTGATGAAACACTGAAGAGGCAGTTTCCAGATTCCTTCTCTACATACTGAACCTAGTGCCAGTTCCTAGAAAGGGACACTTTTTAGAAGTAATAAATACAGGGAAAGAGGCCCAAGAGACCATACAAATCTGGAGCCAGTCTTCCTTTTAAAGCTGTACCATTGTAGTTTCTTGTTTACAGTACCATTTTGGGCACATTATTAAAAAACGAGTGCCTATGTTTTCAAGTGTTGCGTGCTGAGTGGCATTAACTAAGAGCACAACTGATGAATGTGCCATTCCCAGCTAGGCTCACATTTCTTCGTTCCCTGCCCCATTACGCTTTGTGTTTTTGTTTGTGGCTGATTTGGTATACAGCTGTCCATGGTCATTCAATTGTGTGGTGAGCTTCTTCCTCCTTGGTGTAAATAGATAATGGCTAAACACAAGGGGACATGAGTGACACTTTCCATTACACAGTCCTGGGGTGTCATTTACACAGAAACAGTTTGCTTCATTTGAAGAAATCCTCTTATGGATTTTTCCCCCTCTCCCCCTTTTGTCATGAAGAATGCTACGTGGCATTTGCTGATACATTACCCTGCATGACAGTGGAAATAACGTGCTGTCGGGTGTGATTAATAATGTGCTGCTAAGCTCTGTACAATTAAATGTTGCTACTTAATGAAATATAGTTAAAACCTGAAGCCAAAATCTAACTACTCTTGTGAAATGCTTTCATGACCCGGTGTGTATAATGTATAAAGAAAAATCACATTTTAGCCCTAGAGAAAAGAATTTGCTACTCCATGGCTATGATGTCATCTATATTTTATCTTCTACCTTTGGGGATGCTACCTTTTGCATCAGCTTATAGCTAACTGAACTACAGTGTGTAGTGAGGCTGAAATTGATAGTGGTTGTGGCAGCTGGGTTAGTACCATATTTTGTATAGCAGCATTTCCCCAGCCAATGATGAGTAGAAGTGAGGCTATTGCAGTGTCATGGCTACTACTGACTATGGAAAAGCCTCAGAGTAATGGAGCTATAAACTTGGAAAGTGCATCCAGGAGTTTTCTAATTTACTCCTGCCCCCAAGTACAGGGTTGGCATTTACCGGGGTGAGTGTCTTTCAATACCCTACGTAAGCCTAGTCAATCCCAATTCAAGGCAGTAATACTGCCTGTTTTCAAGGAGTTCCACCAACACTCAACACATTACAGTAGATTAGAACAAGCTGAGGTAGATGACAAAGCTCAGTAAGATGTTAGCTAGGTATATGTGCCATTAAAGTTCAGGGTTTTTATACAAATTGCTAGTTTGCGGGATTAAGAATCCAGTTGGTGGGGTAAGGGGTGTTTTAACCCTCTGCATGTTTCTTGGGCCCCAATTTGGAGTGGCATTTATGGCTGCAAATTGTATTGGGTGTGAGGGCTCCCATTACTTAACATGTTTAAAATGTAACTTCTCTGAGACAGTAGATTTAGTGATGGGCAAATAAGAGTGCCTTTTCTTGCAGAAATGTTAGTTTTAGGGATTGAATGGATATTCCCAACTATCTGGGATGCAACCATAGTTTTCAGAACGTGTACAAGCTTTTATGTAGTGGTCCCAGGACCCACTTATTTATTCCATTGGACCACAGTAACTCCTGCCTGCCATGAGGTGCACTTTCTTTCTTGACTTTATTGAGTGCCAAGTGAAAAAGTTTTTATTCTGATAATTGGATGAGGGTTTTTCTTCTTCTGCTGCTGCTGTTGTTTGTAAGCCATATTTTTAAAATGATTTTAGCAGACAGGCAAGACATAAATATCTTAATAAAAAGTAGTATGAATTATATTTTAAAAACCTATGGAATGGTGGAATGGTGAAGAGTTGTTGTTGGGGAGTTGTTGTTTACAGAAAGAATTGTTGTTGTTTATAGAAAGTGCATGTGGCATTGGATTGGCACCTACAAATCTATTATATTGCAAGATAGCCAGCTTAGGATGGAGACATGCATGCACGTGAAGTCATGCAATAGTTTTCTGTAGAAAAATTCTAAACACTATGAATGACTAGATTGTAGCATTTGAAAGGCCAGTGTCTTTCCTAGTTGAAAACATTATCACAGGCAAAAAGTGTCAACACTGACCCTGCCATTCCTGTCTATTTTCCTTGGGGCACAAGGGTCTGAGCATATTGGAAGGTGTAAATTAATGCTCCTAGCACATGCTGAAAGTTTAATGTAGGTCCCTGCCTCTGTATTTGGTAGATTCCTGAAAAGGCATAGTTAGTCAGCTTACGGCATGACCTCGCTCCTACTGAAGCTAAAGGCAAATCTACTGGCTTCAATGGTGTTGGATAAAGCCTGCAGAATTGATTTCCTATAGTGCCTGCGGTGCTAGGAGTTGTTAAAGAAGCTATAGAGTTTGGCACATTGTTCATGACTGCAATACTAAACATTTCTGAAACTCCCTATAAGAGAATCTCTTGCTTTGTGTTTTATGGCTTTCATGTAGAATTCTACTCTTGATGAAATTGCCTAAAATTTCCAGTAATTTTAATCAAGCAATTTAGTGTCAAATAGGCAGCAGGCTTAATCCAGCATGCATTTCTACATGCATGTGCAAGCAGTCCATATAGGACTGATTTGGGATTTAACTTTAAAACTGTGGAAATAAAAAAGCTGCATCTTGCTGTTTAGGTTATCTTAACAGTTGTACAGTTTGCAAATGAATGATGGAACTGGTCAGGTTCCTATTGGGAAACGGCTCAGCTGGTATATTAGATGCTCTGGGGGGATTACTCATTGGATAATCCTGTCCAGTTGAAGATCCTGCCAGAACCCTGGTGTCACTATGGAATGATGAGATTAAATGTATAGTTGACACAGTTGCTCCTGAACGTCTTCCCCAGTGCTGTGGAGCCGAAGTGGCTATTTGGTACTTTGGGGAGCTATGAGCTATGAAGCAAACCAACTGAAGACAAGAGTGCAAATGGTGAAAGTCTCACTCTGAAGCTGACTGAACAGTAGCTAGTAAACATAATTGTGAGGGGAGAGACTTCATCAGTCAAGGCCTCCTTCCAGCTCCTTCCACATGCCTTGCCCCACCCTCTGGCCCTAGGAGTCCTCATAAGGGAGCTGGTCCTGGAGGAAGAACTGTGAGGGGAGAGACTTCATCAGGCAAGGCTTCTTCCACCTTCTAGTCTCTGCTTCTCAATTTGTATTGTATTATTTTATGTACTGTGCTTGCCATTGTTTTATTGATTGTAGTTTAGAAATTATTTATTGTAACTGTTGAGTGGATTTCTGTTTAACTTTTATATGTTGATATTATTATTTTATACTATTCTAATGATTGTTGAATGTTACTTTTTGATGTAGGTTGCTTATTTTAAAGTTTTGTTTTATTACCACATTTTTGTATTGCATTAGATTGTTATTAGATGTACATTTTTTGTTTCTTCAGCTTGTAAGCCGCCTTGAGTATTGTAAGATAGAAAGACGGTATACAAATTTAAAATGATGGTGATGGCAGTGCAGGCAGTGAAGAAGGCACAGTTTGCAGTTTACATTGCATCTTTTAGTAGCCAGCCAGTGAAGTTATTTCAGACTGTGCAGAGGTTATTGACTTGCAATGTGGTGGAGGAACCTGTGGAGCATTTAAGGAACTACTGTGACCAACTGACTACAGATTATTAGGATAAAAGTCACTTGACTTCAGAGGGAAAAAAGCTACCCCCTTCCTCGGGAAGATGGTTGAGAGGGTTGTAGTGGGGCAGCTACAGGCATTCTTGGAGGACACAAACCATCTAGACTCATTCCAATCTCAGTTTAGGCTGATGACACTTAGCTCTCTTTATCAATATCATCTGAATCAGGAGAGGCTGTGCAGTCCCTGGACTAGTGTCTGAACGCAGCAATGAGATGGCTGAGGAACAGCAAGCAGAATTCCAGCAAGGCTTTAATGATACAAGCACATCTACCAATAGTGTAAATTTGACATAATTCTGGAATTGCTGCTCATATAGGTTTTAAATCCGTTTCATAGTCTAGTGATCTGCATCTCTGGTACTGTTCCTTCTTGCACAAGAAATTATTAACCTCCTAGTTAGTTGTCACGCTCTGACATATGACTGAATAGAAATTATACTCCTGAGATTGGAAGACAACTTGATGTTCCACTTACACCCCTTCATGGGAAGCATTTGTTAAAAAAATAGTATAATAAGTTTTAAATCAAATACAGATTAACAGACACCTGAAAATGAATCTAGGGAGAGCCTTTAAAGTCACCTTCATTTTTAATGGAGCTTGGCTAACATTCAGCACCTTCTGTATACGATCAGAATAAGCTAGGGAATGAATATTCAATTTAAGATTTATTTACATATAATTCTACTCAGATGGGATTTGGAATTGCTCAACCAGACACTCCTGTCAGCTAGCAGCTAAAACCTGTCAGTCTCAGCTGTTTTGATTTGATGCCTCCATTCCTTATCATGATGTGACTGTGCAGCAGTATGTGGAGTAGGGTTTAAATTTTAGTGAAAAGGATTAAAAATTTGATTTTAACTTCAGGCAGCTGAAATCTTGCTTTATATCAAAATATTTGAAGCTAGCTTTCAGGCAAGATTTCTAAGAAGTGCCATGTATATGGAAACGTGATCCAGACGAGAGCTCTACATAGATGATAAAAACCAGGTCAGAGATGTATTCAAATCTAGGCATACTTAATGAATCTGATATAGTACATGAAGGCAGGGATGGAGAACCAGTGAGTCTCCTGATGTTGTTGGACTCCAGCTCCCAGCAACCAAAGCTATCATGGCCAGTGGTGAGGAATTGTGGGGGTTGTAGTTTGGCAGCATCTGGAGAGCCATAGGCTTCACATCTCTGCACTAGGGTTTCCATAACCAAGAGTGTGCCTGTACTCTAAATGCCCAGGCGTGTTCTGCAATTGCATCTGCTGGCTTGTTTCTTACCAGTTCCTCCACATGTTCTTTTCCCTGCCCCTTGAAATAAACAGAATGCTTATTTTTGTTGATGAGTTTTAGAACTCTTCTCTTCTGTCCTCCACACTCTGATTCAGGAAAAAAACAAGCTGTTCTCGTTTATTATTGCTGACTACATTCAGGGTGTTCTTAACTGCTACCCACAATGTGTTTTCTAGCTGCAGTGATGGGAGCAGATATAGGTTGAGCATAGAGATTTCATGAGATCTGATGTTTCCAATGCAGAATGTCATGGGAATAGCAGCTTGCAAGGATTTCCAACCCATTACCCGAAACAATGGTCAACTCAGTATGGTCCACATTTGGTTAGGAAAAGCAGCCCTCCTGTTCACTTCCCTCTCCTAACATGCTGCTACAAAATAGGTCTGGAAGAAAGAGGGCTGAGGGTGAGCCTTGCAAGGGGAAGAGGAGGGAAGCTCGTTGTAATGAAGATTTAAAAGAGTGTAGGCCTGCAAGAGACCCATTTGGAATGGACTAGGCAGGGGCAAACTTTGGTCATTCAAATTTTCTGGCAACACACCATAAGACTTACTGATTGAAGGATGCATAACTAAATCATCTGCAAAAGAAATATGTATGTATCAATGCATGTATGCATGCATGTGTTCTACCCTTATTGTATATGAAACTTATAAACAGTATCATGGCTCAGCAAGGATACTAATATTCATAAATTGTCCTGCTTTATATATTCTACGTTATATTAAGTGTGCTGGACTGTGAATTAAACTCTTGCATGCACAGTAATCCATGTCAGCTCTTTGTAACAGCTATCACTTGGTGGAAGAGATCCTTTCACCTCCCTTTTCTCTGATTTTGTGCTGGTGAAGCACAATGTGCCAGCCATCTTAGCTGGGTGCATGCATGCACCCCGCTCCTGTGTCCAAACATCTCTAGATCAGCCACATAGACTCAATATAGAATGGGGTTAAGTTACAGTATGTAGTGGAGAAAATGAAATGAAGGGGACTGAGGAAGGAATGGTTTGGGGTTTTTTTTAACCCAAGTTGAAGGAATAATGAAATATGCCCAGGACCCTCTACTTTCTCAGGTTCTCCAGAAATAAAAGAGGGGGCATTGTGTGCTCCATAATGTGCCCAGCCTATTCTATACCCGTCTTCCATTTCTGAAGGCCTCCCATCATGCACAGCAATATCAGTAGCTGGAAGGGTCTGGAGCATAGCTGTCAACTTTCCCTTTTTTGCGGAAAAATCCCTTATTCCAGTACCGTTTCCCATTGCAAAAACAGGGAAAGTTGACAGCTATGGCCGTTTCCCAATGCAAAAAAAGGAAGGTTGACAGCTCTGGTCTGGAGTGGATGATGTAAAGTGACTTGAGATGTTCCCAGGCTGAGCTGAGACAACCCAATCCCTATCTCAGGTATCCAGAGTGCTACAAGGGTGGCAATATCTGCTCAATCCTGAAAATAGATTGAGGAATTCATTTCAGATGCCCGCATCTAATAAGAGATTCGATAAAATAGAACGAGTTGAATCCATTCTTCATAAAAGCTTTCTGCAGCAGAACCTAGTGATTCCACTCATCGGTAAGGTCATAGTAACATCACATAAAAAATTGGGGGGGAAATAATAAGTTTATACACTTCTTAATAGTGGTTAATTAACCCCGGAGAAAAATAATAATATTGACAATCCTATTGAGGGTACAAAAGCTAAGCAAGTGAAATAATTTTCAAGTTGGTGATCTTAAAACTAGAACACAAATGTCCCTTCTCCTCTGGGTGATGATTTTATTTTTCTGCAAAGTTCCTTCTCCTTTTATTTTAGAGGTCATCAAGATTGGGTTTTAAAACCAACACACGGATCAGCAAATTCCCCATTTGGAACCTTCTGTCTGGAAGTGCTATCGGATCTATTTAATTGGGTTTCAGTACAGCATCTGTAGCACCAGTAAATTCCAATAATTAAGCTCCATGATTTCTTCTGTATTATAAATGTCACTAAAATTGCTGTTGCAGAACAGATAATTTCTTTTTATAATTGGAATTTGTCATGAATTGTTTCCTCACTTACCGCTATTACAAGTTACAAATAATTCTATATAATTGGACTCCTTTTATTATTTTAGTTTATTTCCTTTTTTGTTTTGTATTTTAAATATATAATGCTTTTCTGTGTTCCTATCATCTAATGTGCCTCCTTTGCTCTACTCTGTACAGCATGTTGGTGAGCTGCTGCTTTAAGGTCTGCCTTGTAGATGAGCTAGAGTAGAATGGTTACTGCCACCTGGTGGTTGCTCTCTCCCAGCTTCCCAAAATATTTGTAACCTATCAGGAGTGGAATTAAAGATCTTGGCTATTAAAACGGCTAAAACCTTTTTTTGTGAACCACCCTGAGACCTCCGGGTATAGGGTGGTATATAAAACAAACAAACAAACAATTAAAACTGTTCATTACTGATATTTTGAGAAGGGGGGGGGCATGAAAAACATAGGTGCACGGTTGATTTCTCTTTTTGAGATTTGCATAATTGGAGCCAACATCTGTCATTCATGGACTAGGAAGCTGCCTTATGCTAAGTCAATGGCTTTCCACAGTTTCAGACACGAGTCTTTCCCCCTGGAAATTGCAGAAATACACCTGGGAGTTTCTTCAAGCAAAGCATGCCCTCTACTGTTAAGCTATGCCCTCCCCCAGTGATTCGTATGATGTTGAAATCATAGTGCAGTCATCTGAGTTATTTCCTTTTGCCAAATGCAAAGAATACAAAGCAATTTCTTCTTTTTCTTATTACTCTTGCTGTTTTATGCTGCCCAGTGGAACTAGAAGTTCTGCTTGCTTACCAGTCCCTTTCCAGAGCCATTTTAGCTCATGGGGTGAGGAATGTATTTAGTGTAATGCAGCAGTAGGTAAATCTGTGCATTGAAGTCAAATAATAGTAACTCCAGGTGTGAGTTGAAGTCAACTAATATCATCTCCAGTCAGCATTACCAGTGGTCAGGAACTGTGGGAGTTGTAGTCCAGCACCATCTAAAGCAGCCTTTTTCTAAACAACTGGGTCCCCAGATATTGTTGGACTTTGTTGTTGTTCAGTCGTTCAGTCGTGTCCGACTCTACAACTCCCATAATCCCTAGCTAGCGGGACCAGTGGTCGGGGATGATGGGAGTTGTAGATGACTGTATTAGTGGACTACAGAAATAAGGAAAATAAAGGCATACAGGCAGGAAATGTGCAAATGGGTCAAGCAGAGGTTGAGGGCAGATGTAATTTCTGGAAAGATTGCGGCAGAGCAAAGTAACAGTAAAGAGTCCAGTATTCTGCCTTATAATAATGGGCAGAAGCTTTCCAGAGTTTTAGATAGGAGCCTTTTACCAACCATCCAGGAACTGGACCTTGGAAGTTTTACAATATGCTCTGTGCTCTATCAGTGAGCTGTGGCCTTTGTTTCTAGATGAGGCACAAATCAAAGAATCTTTAAACAGATGGAGCCAGTCCTGTGATTATTCCCAACGCCTATGTGATATGTCTGCCACAAGTACATGCAAACTTTCTTCTAGGAGACTTTTCAGGACTGAAAAGTGTATTGTGAGCATGGGATACAAGATTTCCTAGGATTTCCCTGGAGGGGCTGAACTCACCACATTAAAACAATAATAGAATAGAATGAGAAATTCCAAGGGAAAAGAGAGAGAAACATAGCTTTTGAAGGGGCAACCCTCTCCTGGTTCTACTGGTCCATGTGATAGTAGCAACTGGACTGCTCATTGTAAGACACTGGAATGCCAATGATGCCCAAAGGCTGGAAAAGTGACTATTTTTATTTGAGCATTCTCAATTTTGTAAGGATGGGTGTTATGATTAGATGATACAAATATGTAAACTAAATAAATTGAAACAATTGCTGTGATAGAAATTTAAGACCGAGTGTATCCAAATCTTAAATTAAGCTCTGTGTCTAGCAGTGCCAAGTCAGTAATACACATTAAAAGAAAATATTGATCAGATCCTTTGATACGATATGTTACATTAAGATTTATGTTGGATTTTTTTTCCCTGGCAGGTTTCTATTAGTTCATTTTGCTGTGATAAGAGCTTACACAAGACTGTGGCAAATAAAAAAAAAAAACATCCAGATCAATAAAAGCATTAGTAATAAATGCAACTCTCCTGGGTGAGCTAATCCATTGCGCTACACCAAAATGAAGTGTTGGGTGGAATATATTGGCCAGAAAAAAGCGCATTATAGACCAATCAATACAGAAGCCCTCCAGATGCACCAGCTTAACATTAAGTGCTATTATTGGCCTTAATAAAATATGTGATACTCTACAGTAAATACTGGGATAATGTGGTAGTAAAGCAGGTCTGAACTCTGGAAATCATTGTGCCTTAAACCTAGAGCTTATGATCTCCAAGAAAGTTAGGAGTGATCGCTCCCTTCCTACAATGGTCAGTGAAATCAATGAAACAGAGGAAAGTTTGGCTGGAGTGGGTTCTGCTATGGATATTGCTTTGAAAATCTGGAAGTATACAAAAGCAGCAGTGGACCTGATGCCAACTAGGGACCAGCAGCTTCGAGTTGCTGCGTGCTGAATGGTAAAAGTGCTGACACTAAGACATAATACATAATTCTAAGGGAGCCTATGGTGTGTGGTATGCATTCCTAACTTGTGTTAATAAAGTTTGTGATGTTATTAGGTGTTTGTGGTTGGGTGCCAGTTTAGAACCTGCCAGTATATATTTAGGGCTTTTGACACCATGGAGAAGAAGGCTCTTCTTAAGTTATTTCCCAGTTGCCCCTGAATAGCTTTGAAGAGTTAGATAATCTAATAGTTAAGATACCAAGAAGAATCTTTATACGCTCATCATTTGGCTGCTCTGCAACGTGTTGTCAGTTGTATAGGAAAAGACAGGAATAATCCTTTCTGCATGGTAATTTGCAGTCCTGCTATATTCTAGGACATATTTCTGCTGTGTGTTCCATTAGTAGTATCATTCAGGTATCACCTCAGTGTTTAATTGTAGCTCTTTATTTTAGCAGTCACATGCTGTTATTTGAACACAGTAATTATTTCCCAGTGGAATATTTCCAATATAACAAATGCAATTTCTTACAATATCTAAACAAATACAGTCAATATTTTTCACCTCCTTTACGAATTTTGTCACTGACTAGATGAGGATAATCAAATTCTTTCAGAAACATCAAGATTACTGCTGGTTTATAATATAACATCCATACCATGTAATGTTGCATATCTTGTGTTCCTCCAGATGGCATCCTGTTTTAAATTGCATTCAGGAAGCTGATTCAGTAAACTCACCAGGTTTTGTCAACACATCATAATTGTTGCTGTGGTGGAAACTGCTCTTGGCTATTTTATAGTATTTTTGAATTTTGAAACTTGGAAATGGCTTTGAGACTTTTTTCTATGAAAACGATGACTAAAATTTAATAGATAGAAATATAATCAATGCAAATTCTTTATTCTATTTTGATTTACTTCTGCTGCAGTTTGCTTTTTGAGTCCAAGTGTATTATGGTAAGGTAAAAGGTAAAGGAACCCTGGATGCTTAAGTTCAGTCAAAGATGACTAGGGGGTTGCGGCACTCACCTCGCTTTCAGGCTGAGGGAGCCGGTGTTTGTCCACAGATAGTTTTCCAGGTCATGTGGCCAGCATGACTGAACTGCTTCTGGTGCAATGGAATACCGTGATGAATGCCAGAGCACATGGAAATGCCATTTACCTTCCCGCCGCAGTGGTACCTATTCATCTACTTGCACTAGTGTGCTTTCAAAGTGCTGGGTTGACGGAAGCTGAGACAGAGCAACAGGAGCTCACCCCATCGCGCGGATTTGAATCTCTGACCTTCCAATCGGCAAGTCCAAAAGGCTCAAGTGGTTTAGACAACAGCTCTGAGCACATTTATTCCACCCATCATAATGGGAGGCATGTCACTAGAAATGAAAAGTTCTGAAGTGCTTTTAGGCTATTTCAAGTAGACAGCGGTGTCTGTTTAATTCAACTAAATGTAGAAATACTTTGCTATCCATGTTTCCTAATCAGACATTTAACAGCATTCTAGTCATGATTGAACTAAATAGTCATATATGATCTTGGCAGGCAATTTTACTTTAACTGATGAATTTTGAGGATAAGAAATTTGAGCCTCCGTAGTTGTTATCTGTGCAAGAAATGATCTGCAAGTGGTTTGTAGTCCAGATTGCACCTGCAGTCTTTAAAGAGTCCATCATTGGGGGGGGGGGGGAGAGAGAGAGAGAGAGAGAGAGAGAGAGAGAGAGAGAGAAAGAAAGGAGAGAACATATGAGGCCAAGTCTCACTAAACACCATGTTTTGTGACTGCATCTAAACTGGGCCTAAATGTCCTGTTTTGAATCTGTTAAGTAGTTAGAAAGGGTAAGCAACTCAAAATCTGTCTTAGTATCTGATATAGCTGTTGGTTAATAGCTGCAGTGGATATATAGCTTGCCATTTTTGGTTTAGATGGACAAGAGTGTTTCCCAGCTGCCTCCTCTTTTGATGTCGAAATGTCACCCAGGAGCATTTTTCTCAAGCCTGTATGTGGGCTATTGGTTCAGCTTTACCTCCTGCCTTGAGTGTTGCAGTTTTTTATATGTGTGTCTGAAATTGTCTCTAAAAATCTTTGGACCCTACTTATATGTATGAGAAGTCAACTGCAGTGCCATTTCACAAATGCAGGAGCACTGAAGAACAAATCTGAAATGGCTCCTACTTGCACTAACACTCCTACTTGCACTTCCATTCTGTTTAAACTTGATCTTTGGCAACATATCAGGTCCTGGCCTCATTAGTATCCAACATTGATGTATGTCAAGACATACTGGTTTCTGTTGTATTTAGTGGGAAATGTTTATGTTCTCACCCATGATCACTGAACTCTTGATATAAGAAGGGTTCTGGTGCTACTCCAGAGTCCACAGAATACACCGTCAGTATATGTTTCTTCAAATTAGAAGATAGCAGCTGCATTTGCAGCATCTGTTAACTTACCTAAGCATGAATGTGAAGTTATTCGCAGCAGTGTCCACATCTTCTTTACTCATAAATAAGCACCACTTGTTGTTTCCTGTATTTCATTTCAGCATGTAAACTACTGTAATTGTTTTTATTTATGCAAAAAGATGCATCAAAATAATATCAACACCCCATGGATGAGAAGAGAAGACCCAATTCAATTTAGGAACATAAAAGAGCCTGCTAGATCAGGCCAGTTGCCCATCTAGTCCAGCATTCAGTTCTCATAGTGGTCAGCCAGATGCCTGTAAGAAAACCTTAAGCATTGTTGTTATTATCATTATCATTATTTATTAAATTCATCCAGTCTTTCCTTTTCATTCTTTCATTTGTTGTTGTTGTTGTTGTTGTTGTTGTTGTTGTTGTTGTTTCTCTGCCTGAGAAGCAAATATGTCTGATGTATAATGGTTTTGGCTACATATTGTTATGGTGATGATGATGATTATGACGATGATTACTGGTAATTTTTAACTATCTGAGTTGTCAAATTTCAAAATGAAAATTTTCAGGTCCCTGAAGCTCAGAAAAGCTAGGAAAGGGGAACTGCTGTCATGTGCTAGAGATTTCCCACCCCCACCCCATGAGTTGCATTTATCTTTGAGTAGAATCTGCTATAGGAATGTTCTGTGGCATAAACACCATTCATACTTCTTCGTCTTTTGTATGTGCAGTGAACACATGAAACAATGAGGTGCAGGACAGAAGGGGCTGTCATTGAGGCAGTCACTTAGCCCATGACTCTGACTTTTGCATCTAATATCAAAGGTCTGAAAAGTAGGAACAACTGAAAATGCAAGTGCCCCTTTGAGGACCTAAGCTCTTGGTGTGAAAGTTGGGAGCAGGACCAGACAAGTTTGCAACACTGGGGGATTTTCACCATACACGTGTTGCCCATAAACATGACTATTCTATGAATGGGGCCATAGTTTCGAATATACAGTATGTCCAGGTAATAATGAGATGGTGATAACCACACATGCCTACTTTTAAAGGTTTTTCCTTACACTTGTATCTGTCAAGGGTGTACATGGCAACATGTAGACCAGGAATGGCTAAGTTCTGATCCTCAAGATGCTTTTGGACTACAACTCCCATCCATTTTAGGCAGCATGACCAAAAGTCAGGGAGGATAGGAATTTGCCACTACATTAGCTTCTCTTATAGACAGACTATGCATTGGGCATGGGAAATTACATTGTTTAAATTATTAAGCCTGTGGAAGTTGTGTTAAATAAATACATATATTTCCTATGCCGATTTTACTTGAGAAGTGTTAGAAACATTTTCAAATATGGTGTTCACATCTTTCATATATTATAGCCTGAAGCATGTGACATAAAGGTGACGTTAAACAGAAGGCAGTGAGCCTTAGGATGGCTTCGAGATTAAAGAAATTAATTGCTTTTACAGAGGTTCATGACGTTGTTACACTTGATCAAAATATTCATGTACCAGAGTAGCATATGATTTTTAGAATCTGGTTTTTGTACACTGTGGGGAAGCAGAGAAATGAGGGCAGCAACAACTAATGCAAACTCAACCTGTGGTAGAGGACAAAAATAATATTTATGGAAGCATCATTACCATCATCAGATTTATTTATTATAAAGAAAAACTTCTGAAAGCAACTCTTAAGAACAGTGAGGATGAAAAAGGAGAACCAGTTTCAGGAAGCTGAAGAGTATTTCAGTTTTTAACAAATGCAAGTACACTTTAGATTATTGAGATTGGTTCTCATTTTTTTGTCTTTCATGTCTTTCATTTTTGGATGCGTTTCTCAAAATGTATTGTAGGTACACCAAAAACATAGTCATAAACGCATAATTTCACAAAAATAGTATTTTGTACCAACATTAGCAAACTGACTAATATTTATAAATATATAAATAATATAAAAAGAGCCTGCTGGATCAGACCAATGACCCATCTATTGCATCAGCCAGATGCCCGTGGGTATCACCTCTAGCTGCAGTAGCTTATTTTGTGACTAGAGAAAGATGGGGCTATGCCCTTCTGGTTCGGGTGAAAATGGACAGGGACATGGTCTTCAAGGACTCACTACAAGTCACTATTGTGCATAATGTGTTTTGAGTACAGCATGCTCTTAACTGGAGGGAATTGCTGCTACTTGTCTCCAGAATCAGGAGCTGCTTCCCCTTTGAGAGAAATGCTTCCATAAGGCAAGGGGTGTTTCCATAAAATAGTTTTTTAGCTCCACTGAGACTTTGCTTTTTCATAATTATCTGGAGCAAAATTAAAATATACACAGGATTTAATATAATGCTATGTCCTTCCCCATAGCCAAGATCTTTCTATAATTATTCAAAAGTTTTCCATTCAGCAACATTCCTCAAAACTAAAAGACCAAGTTCCTCTTGAACAGCCCTTCATCATCTGTGTTCAAATGACCATTGATAGTTAATAGGAAAATATAGTTTATGCTTGCTTTGCTGTTCAATGTATTAACCAAGAACTGGATTTAGATGACACTTCAATTTTATTTGAAAAGCTGTGTAGTTCTAGAAATGGTTATTATACCTATTGTCGCCTTTTCCTCATATCCAGAGTGATGACTCTGTGTATGTGGCATGACTTACTGATTTTTAAAGAAGTAAAGTGACAGCTCAGAAGTTCAGGGGGTGGATTCCTATAAAAAAATTGGGTGAGGTATGGGTCAAAACCAAGCATATTTAATAAAATGTATATCCCCCCCATGTTGCAAGTGGGATCATCTTAATAGATGGTCCTGGTTGCGGGCAGGTCCTCAACCCAGTCCCCCCCACCCTGGCGCGGGTGGAGTCATTACCCTCATGCCAGGGTGGCACCACGATTACCCAGGGCTAATTGCCCAATTCATTTGATGGGTTATCATGTGGGGGGAGTATAAAAGTGACAGTGTGATGCGTGTCAAGCACCTGATTCGCACTGCCGAACAACCGCCAACCCTCCCTTTTTATTTAGGTGTCTTCTGGCCTTGCTTTGAACGTTGGTTGGTTGCCCGCCTTGGGACGGGGACTGGGTAGGAATTTTTCCATTTGGCAAAATTGGCACTGGCCACTTGGTTTTCGCCTCTTTGCAATCGTCACAACTTTGTAAGGTATCGCGGTTAGGCATTGGCTTAATTTTGAGTGGGGGAGGGGAGGTCAGCCATCGCCTGCCTCCCCATTGTCCAAGGATATTCTGTTAAAGGAATCCGGGGCCTGGATCCTGTCCTAAGTCCGCTTGAGGGGCTAGGGCCATGCCAGGCCTCTGGGAACACCAGGGAGTTGCAGGTGGGTTCCCCCGAAGCAGCTGCCCTTTGGGTGGTTTACCCTTACAGACTTCCTGCAAAGGGGGCAGGAGTCAGATACAGTCTTTTGCCAATGCCTAAGCCAATACCGCTCACATTTGTAATTCAATAAAGTTGTGGCCAAAATTTGCCCAATACAGTGGTACCTCGGGTTAAGAACTTAATTCGTTATGGAGGTCCATTCTTAACCTGAAACTGTTCTTAACCTGAGGTACCACTTTATCTAATGGGGCCTCCCGCTGCCGTTGCGCAATTTTTGTTCTCATCCTGAAGCAAAGTTCTTAACCCGAGGTACTATTTCTGGCTTAGCGGAGTCTGTAACCTGAAGCATCTGTAACCCGAGGTACCACTGTAACCTTAAACTTAAAATCTGTGTCCGTGTAATGTTCTTTATTCAATGGGGTTGGTTTGAGGGTCTTGCCACGCAAATACTAGTACTGTGCCCAAAACCTGACCTCCAATTTTTTGAAAGTTTTCTCCCATCACCCCACCATGAAAGAGGCTTTGTTTTTCCATTTCAATTACAGAGGGATTCCCAATCATTAGAATATCAGTGGAGATATACCGTATCTTTCCATCTATAAAACGCCCCCATGTATAAGACATCCCCTATTTGGGGGGACTCAGATTTCAGAAAAGGGGGGGGGATTGTATCCGTGTATGACGCCCCCTAATTTTTGGCATTATTTTTCTAGGAAAAAAACCTAGTCTTATACACGGAAAAATACGGTACTTTATCACAGTACAAGCAGGCCAGTGGTAGAGTGTGTGCATTTCTTATTCATTTATTTATGTTGCAGGGTTATTTTTTGTTCCCAGCAGCATTTTCTCTGAATTTTCCTTTTGGTATTATCGTCAACATCCAACAACCAACCAAGTTGTCAAAGTACTGGTATTTCTCTAATTTAACCAAAGTAAAAGCCTGGCCCATACAACCAGGAACCCATCTGTTTGGGGTTTTTATTATTAATCTTGTAGAAATATTTTTATGAAGCTGGCATAGAAAAGGAACAACAAAAATTTCATGTGGCTTTTCACCGATGCAGGATTTGGAATAATTGCTCATCATTAAAATGTTGGTAGCAAAATGTCTGTTTATGGCTTTTGGCATTCACACTGCGTGTGTGCACGTGCAAGGGAAGATTTCCAGAGCCAGATGCACAGGGCTCTGTACACAGAGTCTCCTTGCATTCCTTTCTCTGAGTGTGGTGTTTGCAAGTGAAGCTCCTTTAAGGAACAAGGAGCAAAGGGGTGTGGAACAGCAGAACCTGGAAGATTAATCATGATGGAATTCTTTAGTATTAAAACAAAATAAAACATTTGTCATTTGCTTACAAGTTCCTAGCTTTGTTCTTTAATGCCCCTTCTGCCCTTAGAAAGGAGGGGGGGTTGCAGGCATCACGATCCCTCCACTTGCGCAGGGGATGGCTTCATCCCCTGCCACCATAGGCTGAGCCCTGGGCGTGGTGCTTTGCCAGCTGCCCAATCGGTGCGGCCGGCTGGGTGTGGCTGGGTGCATTTAAACCAGCGCACGGCCAGGGCTCAGCCTCTCTTAATTCCTGCTCGCAGGCGGCAAGCCTTTTAGCTCGATTGGCGGTAGGCATTGGATTATCTAGAAAGCTGAAGGTGGGGGGGGGAAGGTTGGGCCATCACCTCCCCTGGAAATGCTGAAGGGTACTTCCTTAAATGAGTCCGGGGGGCGTGTCCCTGTCTGAAACTGTGGTAGGCGAGGGCCAAAGGCACGCCCCATACCGGTGACCACAGGGTGAGTCTCTAGCTGATGTGCAGCAGCAGGGTTCTCCCATCGGTGGTTAACCCTTCCCTGACTGCCAGCGCGACGGGCTGGAGTCAGATATAGTTGGTTAGATCCAATGTCTATGCCAATACCGCTCAACGTCCGTAACCAATAAAGTTGTGGCCTTTTCATGCCCATTAACCTTACTTAACATGCCCAGTGTCTTTATTTTACCACAGGAGGGTCGGGATATTGACATGCAATACAAGGAACAACACAGTGCTGGAAGCTGGGTCATTTTTGCATCAGGGTTGGAATGTGTTTTTCATTTATGAGGGAGAACTGGAAGGGTCGTAATCAGAGACCCTCATGAGAGAGGTGCTTAAACGAGCTTTATAAACAAGCATGTTACTATCTGCATAACCATATCCCTTTTTCTAATCCTTGGTGATGCACCAAAACACAGACCATACTTGCATGCATAGATCTCCCTCTGCTTCCCCGTTCCATTTAGTACATTACAAGGAAGGACCTATGTATCTTTACCACTACACTTTTGAGTTTTCATCACTTGCCTCTGTGTGTTTGTATTTAGAATGTTTTATATAGGAACCTGACTTCTAAAATGTAAAAGCACGATTGATTGATTGATTGAAAGTAGTACTTCAGTGGACAGCAGAACAATATTTAAGCTTGACAAAAAAGTGTTACTCTTCTTATATGCTTGGCATAAGCACTGAACTTGTTATGTATTGCTTTTGTGCCTTGCTATTCAATGATTACAGTATGAGAGGTATTTTGTACAAGTTCAGTGTGACAGCTGTGGCTGTAAGCAGACTATGCTCCTTTGCTGACCCTCACAGATTGATGCCAGAAGCTGGTTAGCTATGTTCTTGGATGAAGTAACGGCAAATCTTTGACCCACAGCCAAAACAATAGGTACTGCAGATTCAGAAAGGCAATTTGGGGATGTTGCTTAGAATAAATGATTGCTTTACATTAGATGTACCAGTTTAAAAATCAAGGGCTGCTGTAGTTTGTCTTCTTACTTTGTAGCAAACATCGCTGTTATACAGCCCCTTGGTGATCCCTCCATTTCATAAACTTAATGTCATCAGGCTTGGCTGCCTGGTAATTTTATAACCCCAAGGGGAAGGATTAGACCAAGTGCTCAGTGTTTCATTGAACTTGTGCACATGGAATGCTGGAACAACCTTTCTCAACCTAGTTCCTTACAAATGTTTTGCACTGCATGCCCCATCATCCTTGACAATCAACCTTGTTGACCAAGGTGGATGGAAATCTTAGTTCAAAGCGTTTGGAAGGCACTAGGTAGTGGAAAGCTGGCTGGAAAGATTGAGTGCACATTTAAGCGTTCTTGATTGAGGAATCAGGAAAGGCTCCTGCTTAAATGAAAACCTGTGTTTGATCAGCTCATCATGCATAGGTTTCTTGACTGCAGATGTCTACAATAATGTGGGAATCTGGGCAGTACAGCATTTTCAGCAGTGGTTGTGTGGTGCACCCAGGGCTTTTTTTCATATGGAGCTCAGTTCTGGCACCACTCAGGTGGGCTCCATTGCCATTATAAGAGAATAAGGGAAGCATTCATGGTGAGCTCCGGTACCTCTTTCTCTAGGAAAAATAGCACTATTATGCACACATGAAAGGAACTTGTGACATATGCAATTCTCTGTCAAGAAAAATGTAAGAAGCACAGCGTTTTGCAAGCTATTTTATGTCAAGCTTTACAGGATTTCAGATAGAAGTGTTTCCTAGTGCTGCCCGGAGGTGCTAGGAATTTAACCTGAGACCATCTGCATGCAAACCCTGTGTTCTACCATGAGCTAAAGCTCAAAAATTGAGAGCTTTTTGCTGGCTCAGAGCTGAGTGTGCAGCATCCAAGTGGGACTATGTCCATGGTGTGTTTATTTGAAAAGTTATGTTCATGTCACCAGGGTAGATTTAAAAGGCATTTGTAAATAGATGCAAAGGAAGTCTGTTACAGCACACATATTTTAATGGCCGTAAAGGAGCTCAAATCAAATCTGCTTGCCAAAACTCAAAAGTACGCTGATATATTATTTTTATCAAATTTTTATCATTATAAAATATGAGACAAATAAATGAAAATATATAAACTATGCAATCTTGTTATATGTATATTTACTTGGAGGAAAGTCCCACAGAGTACAATGGTGTACTCATTTTGCTTTGTTGCATTGCGCTATTGAATGTGTCTGATTAAGGCAACTATCATTTTACCCTTGGAGAATCATCAGTCGAAGTTCATCGTATATCCAGTGCTCTTGATAGTTCTTTTTGATATTCTTTGCTTTGGTTTGCCAACATTTCAGGATCAGATGTTGCCATTTGCATAATAGATTGTATAGCTTTTTTCTCTCAATTGGCAGTTACAAGCATCATTATGTCAAATGCCACTTAGTGGAGCTTAAAACTGATTTAGCATGATTGAAAGCCCAATCTTGATATCAAAGATGTGGATGTTTTTGTAAAATGGTATGCTGATGTTGCTTTGGAAAATGAATCGAGGCACAATTTTTCAGTTTCTCAATTTGCTTATGGCAGTAAGTAGCAAATGACAATACTGTGCTCAATTCATTTTACAAAACTGAGCGTCATTTTATGATCATGTCTCATGTTTATTAAGCTACTGTTAATAAAGCCTGAACCATTTTGCAAACCCATTCATGCACTATTCAGGAAGCAAGCCTTCAAATGAGTCAGTAGGGCGTAAGACAGTCATTTGAAACAATGGTGATGTAAAGGTTTGTGTCTACTGGAATGCTTAAGCTTCGTTTGGTAAATGGAATTGCTAAGCATAGATTAGCTGCATACATAATAAACAGTAGATAAATTGTGTATGGATATTGAAGCAAGCATATTTAAACTGTTCCTTTGTCTTCTCTCTGTGAAATCATACAGCCATTACATAGTAATATATCTTGAGTCTCAGAACATTCTTCACACAAAATATTATCCATAAAAAGGAACAGCCTTTTTTAAAAAAGAAAAAGAAAAAAAGTCTAAGCTTTTAAACTTTTGAATGCTTGGTAAAACATTTTCTAATAGTCTGAGAATGCCTAAGGTTGGCAGTGAAGTAAGGTCTGCACTGAATGCCAAACAGCCAAATTTTGCCAGATCAACACAAGGTGCCCTACAGTGTGAAGTCTGTGAAAACAGGGAGACCAAATTGCTAATCAGGGGTTCCCCCAAAATTCCTACTCAGCCCCAGAAAAAAGGCAGCTAGGCAAAGCTCACACTATAGAGGGAGGGAAGGTATTGCAAGGCAAAAAGAGAGGAAACAGGATGGAGCAGCCTTAAATGTCAAGCAGTTCTGCTCTTTCCCTCTGGGCACTCTGGCTGGCCCTTGTAAGTCACAACCCTCTTCCCCTGACAGAGATCAATTTGAGATTCTTTTTGCCCCCACTGAGAGCACTATGACCATACATGTTCTATTTGCCTGTCTGCTGTTGTATAAATGTTGGCTACTGTGCTGCAAATGGGAAAGTAATACATCTGCTAAATCCAAAGGTATAGAAGGTACAGAAAGTGTGTTTTTAGGGCTGTAGCTATGACAAGCTACCTGTGCATTGCTCATTTGTTTCCACAGAGTTCTCCAGCTGCATAAATCTCCTGACTTTGTTTCTCCCTGGTCCTTTTAGCTCAGCAAGCTTCAACTTAGTGTGTCATCCAACCAAACACAGGATAGCGTTTAAGCTCTCACCTCATTGCCCAATATATATAGCCTGATCATAGTGGTTCCTTTGCCATTTGAAGGTGTCCTTATACTCCCACCACATGGTTGTCCTTGGAGATTGGCATCCATAACCTGAGAAGCAATAGATACAGGATTTACTGGGGCAAGTAAATAATTGCTTGGTTTTATTGGAGGAAGGGCAGGTTACAAGTGTAGTAAAGCAATTTCTTCTCAAGTTATAGTTTGTGATCTGTCTAGTTGGTAAATCCCATCAGATTATCTGATGGACCTGATAGCAGTCTGAGTGCAAAGAACAGCCAAGAGGTCCATACTTTTCTATCTGCAGTTCTTGTCCATCAGTGCTTCCAATCCATTTTGGAAGTCATTTGCAAATAAGGAGAAAAGGGAGGTGAAGCAAACTGTACACATTTATTGGACACCTAACCATATCTATTGGTTCTGCTCCATACTTTCCAGTCATTACAGAAAATTTCAGATGATACTGTTACCTAGTGATATATTTTACATCACTATCAATCTGTGCCGGGGTGACTACCCTGTGGCCTTTCAGATGTTCCTGGTCTACTGCTCCCATCATCCTTGACTGTTTGTTGGTCATGCTGGATGGTGCTGATGTGAATTTGCCTCCAAAAAAGTATGGGGGTGGGGGCACAGGTTAGCCATCCTTGATCTATGCAAATGAGACGCATAGAGCTGTCTTGTTACTGCACTGTTTTGGAATTCAGTGTTTCAGCTGTCGGTTGGCTACATGTTTTCTGTAACTTTTGAAGTGCTTTCATGTTTCCAAAGAAATATATAGCAGATAGATACTATTGCACTCCACCCCAATCTCTGTGCAGTGCAAGGTTCCCGGGGTTCCAGGCATGCTTTCCCGGGGTTCGTGTTTTCTTTTGGGAATGAGGCACAGTGGAAACTGTAGTGTCTTTATGATATATGACTTATTTACACATATATACAACCTGAGCTGATGATGGAGAGGCTCACAGTGTTGATACTCTCGAGAGCGTCTTGCTTCTCCCATAGCTGCAACCATGGATTCAGACACACACCAACCATGGCTGTGACTCTCTGCAGCAGGCTGACTTTTTCAGACTCCAAACACTTTCCCCTGGGTCACCTCACAGCCAAATCTGAAACTACTTTTAAACTTTACTTTGTCTTCTAAACTAAAATATGAGTTGAGGGAGGGGCCCTTCCCATTTGCTATCTGGCACAGAGTCTTCTCTTTTTGGCTTTCCTAATGGCTCATTAACTTCCCTTTGTGTTTCTTAATGGTTTGTCTCCCATGTGATTTCCTGACACAGGGACCTTGCCTGGCTTATCCAGTTTTAACACTCTAAACATAGATTAAAGTCTGACATTTACTTAATCCAGGAATTTAGGGTATCTAGCACCCAGAAACTCATATCAATACATACCATTTAGCCTTGGCTAATCACAGCACCCCAGCAGCAAGTTTTACTGTAGTTGAACAAATATCCTTAAGATGTTTCAGAAAGTACTCAAGATTTCAGGTACTCCTTTGATACTGCAAACCTTAAAGGAGTGAAATTCTTCATAATCGAACAGTTTTCTGGGAGACAAATTTTCTAATGTGTTAAAGTTATGAGTTCCTTTTCAAAAACTATCCTAGTTGGAATTGAAGGGAGAGAGAGAAAATCAATTGCAATGTTATGCCACCTTGTCAGTCTAAATTTCAATTTATACTAAGTTCCTTATTGCACTTGACTTGATTCATTAGTACTTTATCTATTGCTTCAGAGATGCATATGTCAGCTGTGAAGTTCAGTGTTCACACATGATATCTGGCAAGCTTTCATTTTGATAAAGGAAAGGGCATTATTAAAATACATTTCAAACTATGATTTGTCCATTTTAAAACGATCAGCTGCAAATCTGGTGATGCAAAGTAATTTGATATTGAACCTTGGACATTGCTTCCCACTATGCAAAAATTAAATGATTCTGTTCCAGGGCAAACTAACATCACCAAGAAAGACAGATGAATGAGTGCATAATTTATCATCCCTTCCTTTTCCAAATATACTACTTACCACCTGTAGGTTAAGAATCCTCATACTACATTAAATACCTTGGTCATGCAGGACCTTGTTTTGGTGTTGCAGCAAAAACTGCACAATCTACTATAATTTGCCATTTTGTATTTATTATTTACAAATTACAGTTTTCAAAACATTAGTATGTTTCTTTTATTTGCAGTTTCCAAAATGCATGGTGACCTTTAATCTAGTACACCCTTTCCCAACCTTGGGTCCCCAGCTATTGTTGGACTGCCACTCCCGTCATCCCTGACCACTGATATTGCTAGTTTGCAATGCTGGGAGCTGTAGTCCAGCAACATATGGGGATCCAAGGTTGAGAAAGTCTGCTCTAGCAACAACAGTAGAACTGAAGCTTACTTCCTAAGTTTCTTTCAAGTTCCTTTTTGCAAGCTGGTGCCAAACATATTGCTCTGCTTTCCTTTGGACCATATCTGTGAGGCCAAGAGGGGAGTTTTGTCTCCTCGGAAGCCCAGGACCTCCATAAACATTGTCCGGTCTCATGCCCCAGAATGGTCACTTCAGTGCTACTAACACAGCAAACACAATGCAGGAAGCCACAGTTATGAGTTACTGGTCTCTGCAGCCACAGCAGGTGCCGTGATTCTCCAGAGGTTTGACTTCACCCCCAGTGGTCTGTTGAGAAAGACAGATGCTAACAATTATTTGCAAAGCATTTCCACTCAAATGCTTTATACAAATAAATAAACATTTTTTTATTAAACCCCATGCTCCCCGGCCAGGGCCGGGCTCAGGGCAGCTAACACCAAAACGAATAACAATAAAATGTAATGGGGGGGGGGGAGGAAAAATAAAACCAGCAACAACAAACAGTTAATTAAAATGCAGCTTAAAATACAGTTTAAAATGCAACCTCATTTTAGTAGTAGCCCATAAATCAAGACCATAAAGGGAGGAAACATCAGATATTTACCCGAGCCAGCTATCCATGCTGGTCCTACATGGGCCAGCAAAAAAGCCAATGGAAAATTTATATACCATATCCCATATAACTTCCCTTTTAAATAAGTATTGTGTAATAAAATAAGAGGCATTTACAGACACATGCTCAGTGAGCCCGGATTCACCAGGGTTTAGAGGCCTGAAGGTAGCAATAATGACCTGGAATGAAATGTCCCCAACTTTTATTGATTACAGATGTAAGTATACTTTGGTATAGGCAGCGGGTATGTATCCTGAATCACTCCTATCCAGTTGTTGGTTGATTACTCCATTAAGGTCAATCCTGCTTTAAATGATTTCCCCCTGACATAGATCAAATGGGGCAAACCTGCCAGGCCACCACTTGGAAGAGTGTTATGACTCATTAGCCCCTGTCTGAGCCTTCAGATAAAACTCTCCCCAGGACCCTTTACTGGGATACACTAAACCTTTGTTCCAGTTTAACTAAGGATCCAACTGAGGCCTTTTCCTCCAAAAACTGTCACAGTTGTTATGAGGTAGGCGGAAACCCCAGATAGGCCCAATTTATCCGCAGGCAAATTCCTCCCATGGCCCGAGTACAGCAACTGATTAATTCCACAGCATGATCATGCAAGAGCACTCTCCGCTTACCTTCAGAGAGTGCACAGATATACAGAGTGGGCAGGTGGGATGAGCTTTGCTGACTGCAGTGTCCACTCACAGCACAGTTTGGATATATGGCAGACAGGCATACCTGAGTGGAAACAGGCTCCTGCAGGTCTGTCTCCAAACACTGTGCTCCCCCAAACCATCTCCAATTGGCCATCTCAAATTTGAAATTTGGGCGGAAAGCCTCCATGACTAGCCAAGGCACTGTCAGTCATGCAGCAGTGGATCCCCAGTCCCTCTGCATCTGTGCTGGATTGCAACTGCCGCTGCCAGAGATATGGTAAGCAGTGTTTCTAAGCTTCTTGTTCTCAATGCACTGAGGCTGCCGTTATGAAAAGCAAGTCAGTAAGAACCCTCCCATAATTTCTTTGTCTAGATTTCACTTCTCAAAGATACAGAAATCACTCTTTATTTCTGTTTCCCAGAAAACTTTGAGACATTACATTCTGTTTGCATTTCCAACAGATTGATTACAGTTGACAAGTGTTTGTGATTATCAGCTTAATCTAAAATGAACTTTCCTATCAAAATAACACAAAGGTAAATGCTCTGACAAAAAATAACTAAAATAGACACACAGCTTTGGCTTGGTTGCTCCAGGGGAATATGCCATGCATTGAAATTACGTTTCAAGAGAAAAGAATGATTATGATAGGAATTTCATTATTATAGAACAGAACCTAATGGGTTTATACACGATGTGGAAATGCAATATCTTTCATCTAAAGGTTCGATCTTAATGCATGGGTGACTTTACCACATCAGCTAAATGTGAAAAAGATGCATGTTGTGAGGTTAAGCATCTTGATTACGGCAGTCTGTTTTGCAGATCTGAGGAAAAGCCAAATAATGAGTCCCTTACATCTGATTTATTTATTTTAAGTAATTCATTCTTGCTTGCTTGCTTTTTCCTCTTTGTTTTGTTGTTGAGCTCTTTCTGAGCTTCTATATTTCTTAATTTCATGCCTTGTGATTACTCTTAGAAATTTGTTTTTTAAGTCACCCAGTTCATACATTTACTGAGCTGGCAATAGTCTTTCTGTGGTGAAAGGACACGTACTCCCATTCCTCTCCACCAGTGCTTCCCAAAAGTTATAGGAACTGCAAGCTTGCTGCTCTTCAGGTCCAAACTAAGCAATTTCTATTTTGCATTTGGCCAATTTGCTTCCAAGTCTGAATTCACAATAACTGCTGTATGGAATGGCTCCTGGCCAATATGTGTGTTATGTTTTATGGTGGCTTGCAGCAGTGTGAAAAAAGCTAGGTCCTGTTTGTGGTAGCATTTGCATATCAACATGGCGCCATTGGCTAATGCATCAGGCAGCCACAGAGCAGCTTCAGTTAGAGCTAGATGGCTTATAGTACCGGTACAATGTATTGTATTTTAAACATACTGTACTTTTTCCTAACAAAATAGGAAACAAAATAGGAAATTCTTTCCAGTAGCACCTTAGAGACCAACTGAGTTTGTTCTTGGTATGAGCTTTCGTGTGCATGCACTTTTTCCTATATGCAAAGTTGGCTGCATTTTTGGAGTTGTGCTTGTGCTTGAAGAATAGCTTGGTTAATAATCGAGAAATGTATGACACCCTCAACTTTGGGGTTCAACAAAGGGTCATTTTGACCCCACCCTGATTTTTGTCAAAACACTTGTGGCTTTTAAGCTTCTAAGTCTGTATATGATCAGTTGAGCTGAGAAATACATATGGTACTTACAACCTTCTGGTTTTGCACTTTAGTATTCCAATGGCCAGGCTTCTGAGCTTTTATTAGTATCCACATAACTGAGAAATGTAATCTTTCAGGTTGCTAAATGTAAACAAGTTAATAAATCGAGGAACTGCAGGCTCAAGAACTATTCAGAGGAAGAAACATGTAACTAACTCTGTCTTCCTGCTTCGGAAAAATTGATTTCTCTAAAAAGTAGATGTCAGCAGATGGGCCACACAAATTAAATCCAGTTCAAACAAATCTACATTGATAATTATATAAATCCCACATAAATTAATCAGTGAATACTTTGTCTGCTTTATTTCCGAAGATATAATGGCATGCTGGATAACATTTTATCCTAATATCTTTTTTTTAAAAAAAAAAAAGCATCTGTAAGGCCAGACCATGGAAGCTTGCCTCCAAACCCAAGTAATACAAATACCAGTGAGAGATTCAATGGCCTGTTCTTAATGATGGAACATAAGCATATACTGGGATATAACATTTGTGAAACTGAACTTTGTATAGTAGATATATTAAAAATTTCAGGTGATTAATGCTGCTGTATTTGTTCAAACAAAATGCCATCTAGTCATTTTAATATTGTGAAGTGATTAAACACAGGATTCTCTTTTTTTCTTTAACATGCTCTGTCTCCTATGTCTATGAGAGGAAATTAAACAAAGAAAATGAACTTAAAAGAGATTTTTTTAAAAAACCAACCCTATGAATATTCAAAGAGGCAGACCAGAGAGAGAAAAATGAGCTGACTTGTTGGAGAAAGTCAGCATGTGGAAAAGGAACAACAGAGAGGAAACTGAAAAGGCAAACATTTCATTTAAATTTGTCTGTCATCTTACTCTGCCATCTAGGGAACCAGTAAGGCCAACCAGTAAGGACAATTTTGATTTCCATGCTGCTGCTTGGCCCTAATTAGAGAGCTCTTTTTGGATCACATTAGATTGGCTCAGAAATGAGACAAGCTATTTCCCTGAAAGTTGAGACATGGCTCTGTTAGTTTCTGAAGAAATCTGAATTCACCAACTTATCCTGGGGGAAGCCCTTCAAAGGAACCCTTGATGTAAAACAACAAAGATGCTTCTCAGTTGCTTTGCCCAAGGCAGGGGTTCTCAAACTGTGATCTGTGGACCACCCATGGTTTGTGAACTTCATTCAGGTGGTCCACGACGCGCTTGTAAAATTGTTGTTGATGACAGGAGATGGCACATCCATCATATTCTATGGAATTCAAATTTCCCTAAAATACAATATACAAAAAAAAATAAAAGCAGCAATATAAATACTATTTAAAACCATACAACATCTCACATAGTGAATTACAATTGATATACTGTAACAAGCACAAAAATAATTAAGTGGAGAAAGTTTATGAACCACCGGCCTGAGATTTTTGTATTAATTACTCCACTTCCAGAATAGCTTCCAGATCAGTAAAAAAAGAAAAAAAATCCTCAGACATTCAGACTCACAGTGTAAGAGAGAGAGAGAGAGAGAGAGAGAGAAACTTTGCCACTTATTTTAAAAGTTACATTGTACAGCTGTACCTTGGTTCTTGAGTGTAATCCATTCCAGAAGTCTGTTTGAATTCTGAAAACGTTCAAATACCAAGGCACGGCTTCCGATTGGCTGCAGGAGCTTCCTGCACTCAATCAGAAGCTGCAGAAGCCACGTTGGACATTTGTGTTCCAAAGAACGTTCGAAAACTGGAACACTCACTTCCGGGTTGTCAGTGTTCAGGAGCCAAAATGTACGAGTACCAAGGCGTTTGAGAACCAAGGTACGACTGCATATTACAGTTAGTTGAGATGGAAATTGTTCATGTAGCCAGGTTGGAAAAGCTGGTGGCTTTGAAGCTCACCTTAAAACTTCAGCTGCATACTCCATGGGGTCCCCCCAGGGCTCAGCAGTCCCCAGCAGGGTTTGGGTACTGATACCTCTTCTGCGGTTTTAATTGGGGGCAGCTCTTCAAAGTATTTCCCTAGGTAGTACAATGGAATGAGCCCAGGGGTGCCAACTTGAATAAAATATTTGAGGGGGACAAGTAAGCCTCGCCCCTCAATCACATGACACAGTGCAGGTACACCATTGGAATGGCAGTGCCTATCGACTTGGGGGGTGGGCTCCTCGGCCCCTAGGAGTTGGCTCTTTTGAATGAGGTTGCCCAGGACTGAAAACTGGAGCTGGAGGGTAAAAGCATGAGAGCATTGGGACATGAGCAGAAGGACAATTTTGAGCCTATTAATTCTCATCTACTTTGCCAAGTCCCCAAACTTAGTTTCATCTATCATAATAAAGGACAATAATAAAAATTGTCCTTCTGCTCATCACTACCACCGTATCCCCAAATAAACCAAGTTAGTGCAAGTTTTGCAAACTCAAGGTGTATCAGTTGATTGAATCTTAACAGCATATTAAATTGTGATGGTTAAAATATACCGTCTGGTAGAGCATTCTTCTTTTATGAACCTACCGGTAAGTATTTGTCCTTTGTATGGTACCCCATTTTGTCCAACTCTGACTAATATTTTTTGGTAAGTTGGAGAGCTTCTTTCTCATGCGTTTCACAAATACCGGTCATCCAGAGCTCTGGATAGAAAAAAAGGATAAACTGTGAGAACTGTAGCAAATCACCCTGGCTTACCGCCACAATTGAGGTTGGCGCTGCGCAACAAGCGGATGTGTCATGTGCATGCTGTGCGGTGTGTGTGCATGACATGAGCACGTTGCACGGCTCTCAGGTATGTTGTGTGCATGTCACCATGGGTTATCAAGGGGGCTCAGTCCCCTCCTTGAAAATTTCAGGGGGAAGGCCCCTCGGGGTCCCCTAGATACACCCCCCCTGAGTGTAGCACATCTCTTCCAAAAACTCATGTTCTTCTTAATTGATATTGCTAATTTCACTCATACCTCTTTTTGCCAATCTCATTCACACCTTTTATTGTTTGTCTTTCTTTGGCTCAAAGAAGTATAAGGCATTTTACAGGCTGTGTTGGATTATGACTTCAGAGAAGAAGTTTAACTTCCCTTTTAATTTGCATGCTTGCAGCTGCATCAGTTATAAGGCTTTCTAGGGCTTTGGATGTGACTTCAGGTCAGACAGAAAATGACTTGAACTGTTTAATTGAAAAAGGCCGAAATGTTCTTGTCTAGTTTTTCTGGTGCTACTTCCTTCTGTCCATAGCTATAGCCCTTATTGCCCTTGCACCTGTTCCTGATATCCACATTTTTTATTGTTGTGCAGCTGCATTTTTGATACTTCATTTGATTTTGATTTTTGCGAGCCACTTTGGGTTTATTTTTGGAGAAAAGAAGGATATGCTATAAAAAAGTAAGTTGTGTTTTTTTTAACAACTATGCATATTCAAAACACGTCAGAGCACAGGAAGTAGCAGCCATGCCTATAGGAATAAGAACAGCAGGAGGAGACCAGGTTCTATTTAGGCTTTTTGGAAGTCTAAATATTAGAACACAGAAACAAATATTCCTGAGCTGAAAACAAGTGCAGATGCTGGTGCTCATGCACAGCCAGCCTTGGATGTAAAACAAATGGGCAGCTACACTGTATTGCTTATGTCTGTACAACTTGCTGAACCATTTTAATGCTGTGACTTGCTTTTTGTTCAATACATGCAATGTTTGGATAGCTGTCAAGCAGATGACTGTAGTTCAGTTCTCTGCATGGTGAGTTTTCATTGTATCATGTTAACTCTTTGGAATTGTTTGGGTGACTAAGCTTACATCACACCGAGACCTACACAGATGTTTGCTGGAGACCTTTGTCCATGCTGTGGTTTTCTCAGCTGCTAAATATGAAGCAATTAGTACTGATTCATGCTTTTTAAGTGCTGCTTGAAAATTCAGTTAAGGGGGATACATTTTGGGGCGAGTGTAAATAAGTGGTGCAGCAGCAGTTTTAATAAGGTCAGTTGTAATGTTACATGAATTGATCCAGAGGGGGCGGGAATTGTGTGAGTGACAATATGCAGACTAAAAAGGGGGCTGTATAAATATTGTTGAATTCCACAAAGGTTTTAACATAAATAAATTTGCATGAAAGAATACCTTGCATCTTCTCTGAATGAGGGTAGTGATTCAGCATCACAAGGCAGAAATAGATTTCTCTCTATATGCAAAATTTCTAGTAATCTGGACTTCAGCATTCTGCATACTTACTCTTCAGAAAGTAGACATCCTTAGAATTGTGCTTTAAGACATGACCAGAAGGACAGGGCGGGACTACATTGCATTGCATAATTGTAAAGCAGCATGCAGAAATCGAATTTTGAAAGAATCAATCTACAGCATTCATAGGAGGTGGAAACAATAGCAGGGCCCAGTGATTTTGAATTCAGTGTTGCTTCATTGAGTTGAAGGAAATTGACAATATTTGGGGGCATTCATAGCTTGCACTAAAGATTTGTGTCAACGCACTTAATGGTATTCATATTTTATTGTTGCTGATCAAGAATTATTTCTCACCTTCATTGTATTTCTTCTGATTTACAGCAGCATGCTACTGTGTTCCATCCAGTATTGATCAGGCTTGTATCTGAGAACCCATAAACAAATTAAAATCCATTTGCAACCCACCAGCTATACCTAAGAAGTGGCATTGTGCAGCCCAGAAGACAGGTGGCTCTGTCTTGCTGTGACACTGGCATTCTTCAAAGAGTTGTGCATTGTTGAGGTCACAGCCCCTCTTTCTCTGGGAAAGGTGAAATAGAAGCCTCATTACTATGGGACCCCACTATGTAGTTTTTAACTGGGAAGTTAAAAAAGGATTTAAATATGACCAAGTAAGTTCCTTCTCCAGCTAATGGGCATGTCACTCAATCATTCTCTTTGTCAAGTTGGCTAGATCTGTCACCCTCATATGCCAGTCATTGTTATGATTCTCTGCCTTTTAGTGTTTTTAGCCAATGAATGAAGAGGCTAGTCTCTCCTTCTCCTTCTCCTTCTCCTTCTCCTTCTCCTTCTCCTTCTCCTTCTCCTCCTCCTTCTCCTTCTCCTTCTTCTCCCTCTCTCACCCCCACCTTCAGATACCCATGGTTCCAGTAATGAATTTGTTGTGGTTACCTCTTTCATTGGAAGCTAGATTTTCTTTAGCAACTTAAATCAGTATTCTTTGTGGCCATCAAAGAATTTATGGATTTGGTTAGAAATGATTAGCTGGACTATTCTTTTCAAATAGGCTTTTAACCTCCAAGGGTAATGGAATTTAACTGTGTTTATGTTAGATAATGGTGCTGACTTCCTGTTTGTATTTATCTCTGCCTTCATGGTTGTCTTTATTTTTAATTAACTCCCCAGTTTAAGGAAGAATCTGAATCAAAAAGCAAGTAAAGAAAATCCATGAAATGGCATTAACTGTTAAAGCCTTCACGGATATAAATATCTCAACCAATCGATTTATTAGGAACATCCAAAATTAGGTGGTTGGCCATTGTATGTTCTATATGTGTTCTTTCTTGAATGAACAGAACCTCTGGATAGAGCAGGAACATTTTGCCAGTGTGCATTTCCCCCCAACTCACTTTAGCCTCCAATTCACAGGCTTTGTGTTTTCAGCTCAAATAGCAAATGCCTGAGCAAAAAATCCACCTACATCTGTAATAAATAAACCTATGGCCATTTTCAATCCTGATTGTACTCACTGCATTGGGGGGGGGGGCGGCACTGTGACTGTACTGCAACCACCTTGCCCTGATAAGTTACGTTCTACAAGATGTGTCATTCTAACATTATGTTTCCTAACCTACACTCCTATGGGAGGAAAGGTGAGATACAAATATAAAAAATACAGTGGTACCTTGGGTTACAAACACTTCAAGTAGCAAACACTTCAGGTTACAGACTCTGCTAACCCGGAAGTAGTACCTCGGGTTAAGAACTTTACCTCAGGATGAGAACAGAAATCGTGCGGTGGTAGCGGGAGGCCCCATTTGCTAAAGTGGTACCTCAGGTTGAGAACAGTTTCAGGTTAAGAACGGACCTCCGGAATGAATTAAGTATGTAACCAGAGGCACCACTGTATATAAAGCCTCCCTGTCCTTCACCCACCTAATTGGCACTAGCAGACTCCCTTTCTCTCTGTCTCTCTGAAATACGGTTTGTTACTTCCAAACTTGTACCTTACTGAATACACGAAACCAAGTTTTGAGTAAACCCGATATAGAAAGTTGCATGTTGAAATGAAAATGTGCAAGCCAAACTGCACCTAAGTTGCAGAGTTTCTGAATGCTTGTCACATGTCTACTTACTATTGGTTCCCAGTGGTCTAAACAGCCCACTGGATTCAGATGAATTGCTTACATTTTATTAAGTCTGGCAGTTCTGTATTTCACCATTGATTAGATGACCTAGGAGCACTGTAGGTTGTCGTCCGCGAATTGAAAAAGGATTGGCACCGCCTGCCAAATTAGGCTGGATTGCTGAGAAATATCAATGTATGCTCCCAAGGATTTGACAGAAATTAATAAAGTCAAAAGTTTCTTCAAGGTAGTCAGTGACAAATTGAGAGCTATTTATTTTCTTTCAGTTTAAGCAAAGCAAGGCACTATTTTTATTGGTGTAAAAAGCAGCATTTAAAAGTAGCTATTGTGAGCACAGTGCAATGATGATGATAATGATAATGATAACGATAACAACAACAACAACAACATCATCAACAACAACAATACCCCACCAATCCAGCTTGGTGGCAATAAACTGAAGCTAAGCTCTTTGGATGACCTGATACATTATTCTCATTAAGAATGGAGATTTCTGTTGAAAAGAGAAATAGCCCAAAGTGTGATGCCTCATTCTTCCCCATATAATGTTATGAATACCTGTGATCATGATGGAGCATATTCCTTTTCTGAAGAACTGTGCTATATGAAGTTAACATATCCTGGAACTGCTTGGCAACTTTGAAGAATGCACCTCCGGAAGAGACTTGGAAATCTTGTGATGCAAGAACCAGGTTCAAGGTGTTCATTTCTTAGACTATCATTGCAGGGATCATGGGCTTGGGGGGTCTGTGTTTTGTGTGTGTGTGTGTGTGTGTGTTAAAGTGAATGCCGGTTCAAAAATGTGCCAACCACACTTTCTTGGGCTGCTTCTACCCCCTGTTGACATCTGTCTGTCTTGGGAGAGAATGGAGGAGTGTGCCTTTGGGGATTGAAGTCAAAACTTCTGCCCCACAACGTAATCTTACATTACCCGCATCCTATCTTCCCACTGTTAGCTGAGTAGCAAGGGGACAGTGTGGGTCTTCATAAAAACTGCAGTCTATTCTACTTTTCACCACTGTCAGCTATTCCTCTGGCTGATCTGGCCAAGGATTGGCCTCTGGAACACTCAGCCGTGAGTTGTGAGTGATTTGCACAGCACTTTGGGGATAAAGTTGCTCAGCTCCATAGTGCTTTAGATATCTTGAATAAGCAATCAGTGTGTGGTACAACTTACAACTTAATGTTTAGCCTGAAACCAACAAATGCTGATACAGTGGTACCTCGGGTTACATAAGCTTCAGGTTGCATACTCCGCTAACCCAGAAATAACGCTTCAGCTTAAGAATTTTGCTTCAGGATAAGAACAGAAATTGTGCTGTGGCGGCGCGGCGGCAGCGGGAGGCCCCATTAGCTAAAGTGGTGCTTCAGGTTAAGAACAGTTTCAGGTTAAGAACGGACCTCCGGAACGAATTAAGTACGTAACCAGAGGTACCACTGTGCAGTCTACATTGGAGAAAGCAGGTCTAAAGTAGTGTTGTTTTGTTTTGTTGTTTTTTGGTGCAGCCTAGGCTTATGTACGGTATGTTTACTCATAAGTTCCACTAAATTCAGTGGGGCATATTCACAGGTAAAAATTACAGCTTCTTGAAACTTCTTTTTAAATTTAAAAATATCACTCATTCAGTGTCCTTGAAATTACATGACCCATTTATTATTAATTTTATACATTCACCCCCCCCACCCCACACAGGATTTCTTCCAATATAGATCTCATGCCATAGACTCCCCAGCTGACGGCTGTAAATAGTCTTCCTCTGAGGCTAATTGGGTATGATAGACAATTTTTAACCATCCGTTCCCAAAATGGAATCTTAAGAAGTAGTCCTCTATTATCTGTGTTCTGTATGCTTTGTGATAAGTTTGTCATGGGGAGAACTGACAGAGTGCCTATTAAACTGAAGTTCAAAGTATAGAGATCCTTCATCTGATCCTGCAGTTCTTGAACATTTTAGCCAGGAGGTACAGGTACAAACCTTTTGCATTCTTCATATTTTATCTCCCATGGCAAAGTTTCATTAAAGCAACTGGAAAGGTATATCAGAATTTTTCTATATCAAAATATGAAAAAAAACACCTTACCTCTTACAAGGGCTTGTAGCTTCTGCACAAAAAAATAATGGTAAAATAATGATAAAAAGTGTCAGAACAGGCTGGCACTAGAGTTGAAAGAGTGATTAGAAAATAGTAATTCTAATCTTTAGAACATTCAGCGTGTTCTGCAAAAGAGGCTGCACTGTAACATGTATTACTTTTCATATCTTTAGGAGATATGCCTGCATATAAAGTCAAGCTAACTTTATGATGATCTTAACAGCCAGAATTAAAGCACGTTCAGGCCTGTGGTATAGAACACTGTGAAACGAGATTCTGTGTTTCTATTCTGATATCCACATTAAATTTTATACAGTATTGGGCATGAATATAAAATATTTGAATCATGCTATAGCGATTATAAGGGATGCGGGTGGCGCTGTGGGTTAAACCACAGAGCCTAGGGCTTGCTGATCAGAAGGTCGGGTGTTCGAATCCCCGCAACTCCTGTTGCTCGGTCCCTGCTCCTGCCAACCTAGCAGTTCGAAAGCACGTCAAAGTGCAAGTAGATAAATAGGTACTGCTCTGGTGTGAAGGTAAACGGCGTCTCTGCTTCGCTTAGTCATGCTGGCCACATGACCCAGAAGCTGTACTCCAGCTCCCTTGGCCAGTAAAGTGAGATGAGCGCCGCAACCCCAGAGTTGTCCGTGACTGGACCTAATGGTCAGGGGTCCCTTTACCTTTTTTTATAGCGATTATAAAATGAGAGAAAGGGATTATTCTCTTATTGCCTGCAGAATAACTTTCAGCCACCACAGAATATCTCTCTGTGTTTGTGTGTAGCGATGTGTATAAATGGGGGGACCCAAGGTGTAAATCAAGAAACCCAAGGGAACATGCTTTGGGACCGCATTGTGGTTTGTTTGTGTGTGTGTGTTGTGTCTTTTGATGCAGTCCTACTGGAAGCATTTTGCTGATTTGCTTATGTGTCAGCTATATGTGTTCTCTTGTGCCTTCTGTCATAGCAAGAAGAATCAATACTAGTCCTGCATATTACCTGAAGCTTGGTCCTTTTGATTTGTAGGATTGTATGCTGCCGACATAAGAGATTGTAGCTTATCCTCCCTGAGAGCTGCGCTGCAGACCTCTGAGACATGGGTAATGGGCGCAGGGGTGGCCAACTCCCAAGAGACTGTGATCTACTCACAGAGTTAAAAACTAGCAGTGATCTAGCCCCTTTTGGGGGGTTCAGGTCAAAGTTGTTAATCTTTTTTGGGAAGGAAAGCCCTGTTTTTTTTGGGGGGGTGCAGGGCAACAATGTTGAGCTTTTTTTAGGGGGGCCAAGGTTGTTGAGCTTCTTTGGGGGGAGCCGGTGATGTACCAGTGATCTACCACAGACGTCCAGTGATCGACCTGTAGATCACGATCTACCTGTTGGACGTGCCTGGGCTAGGGTGTCTCCTCAGTGATAAGTCCATAGACACTGTTGCCAGACATTGGCTGCTTTTAGATACATAGTTCTCACACAGATGGTAATCTTGTCGCTGGGTTGAACCACTTCAGGCTGCAGGTGAGATCTCAAGCAGAACTCGGGCCATGAAGGGTCTTTAACTATTTGCCTATGCCTTGGTCCCAATCTGAATTGCAGGTGTTTCTGACAGCTTTTTACAATTTGAGGAAAATCCAGCCTCATACAATCAACATACTTAACTCTAATTAATGCATGGGGGGGGGATTAAAACCATAGAGTATGCTGTCCTGCCAGATTTAGCTAGGTAACGCCTTTGGGAGGAAGGGCTGCCAAACTTTTTGTTCTCCCACTTTCCACAATTCTTTTTTTCTACCATGTAACCAACCAGTAAGGATGTCTGAACTGGTTGCTCCAAGCCCAGACCTCATGACTTTGGCAATCCATCTTTGTATTTCTATACAAATAATTTAGAAACATTTACTAATTTTGAAACTAATTTACCAATTTTGAAACTAAGTTGTACTGCCTGTCTTTTCTTGCTGCTATATGGAAAAGCACATGAATCTGACTTTTGCTTCGTTTGTAAGTAAATCATATGTAACTTACCAAACATGTGGTCTCTTTTGATGCTAAGGGAAAGTGGGAAGCTTTGGAATAAATTTAGAAAGGGATATTTTAAATGTCTAACAGCCTATATTTCCATGCTTTTCTTTGCTGCATGTTTTGTGATTTTAAATCTTTTCTGGAGTTTCCTCACCAAAGAATACTTGTCCCAAACCTGGATTTAGGCATCCAGGGAATTCCCCTTTTATTCTTTAACCAAATTTACTACTAAAAACCAACAGAAAGTTCCCATCAATGGAATCTTTTATTCCATTGCAAATAGCCTAGATGCCTTCCCCCCACGACACCACAATGTGGACCATGGATCAGAATCATGTTGTGTGCAGAGGTCTAAAGCCTCCTTTTAATAACCAGGACCTTGGTGCTGGTTACTTATGGGAAAAAAATGTATGTCTTGGCTAAAGATGAGAATAAACTTTTGTCTAGCATGGCTTTAAATTTCTTCTCCTTTGCCAGTTTTTGTATTTCTTCTCCTGGGTTTCTGCAGTGTCCTTCTAGAACAGCTTATGTAATATACTTTTATGTACTGAAAAATATATTCTTTGTTTTCTGTGAGCTGGACTGTAGATGTTATTGATCATCAGAACTGATACCTCTATGATGGATCTCCCGGCTTTTACCCGTTTTGTAGCATGAATTAGGGCTGTCCCATCATATTCGTGTCCATGTAACTGAGGGATTGGGACTCATAAGGGGATGGTAATTTCTGCACTGGCTCTAGTCTAGACATTCCTGAGTTTGTGATAAATTGGAAAGTTACATGAGACCTGATTAGAGTCTCAGCCAAAGAGTGTGAAACAAAATGGGTGAACAGAATGCAATCTAATAATCTAGACAGAAATGTCAGATTCTGGGAATTACAGCAAAGCAATGTGATATTTATGTACTGGGCATTTTACTTGTATCACTGGGTTGGATCAGCAAAATATTCTGGTCACATGATGTCTTTTGCAGCTTAACTTATGGGGGGCATGAGGAAGCTTTTCATGTTTTCTGTCTTCTATGAAGCATAAGATATCTGCTTTGAAGCAAAAATTATATTGTATGAAAGTCTCTGTTGGAGATTCATTCAGGGATTTTCATGCAATTCATTAAAATTTCCAAAGGACCGAATGTAGGTAAAGACAGTAAGAAGCTTTTGTGATAATTATCAGGGGAAATAATTTTAACATTATAATTAACTATGGTGTGATTTAAAATAATTTACATTTAGGCTGTGAATAAATGGTTCCAGTAGATGTGCTTTACTATCCATTCTTTTTATTTGCATTTTCTCCCAAGAAGGAAGAGGGTAGAAGATTTCATAATGGACTGAACTAACACAGGTTTCTCCTAAAAGCTGGTAGTTTAACCATTAATTATAAAATTAGAGACTGAACTATCCTTTCTTCCTCTACTGTTTGCCTTCAGAGCTTTATCTCCTTTTGCAGAGTGGGTGTACACCTACCCTTACCCCCCTCAAAGCTCTTATTTGTGACACTGAAAAAGCTCTGATTTATGTAGGTCAGACCTGGCCTGGATCATTTGTAATCTACCAGGCCAAAGGCAACTCACCAGCCTTGTATTGTGGCTTGTCAGGTGCTGGACCACTCCATTGCTTCTCACCTGAGAGAGCTAGTAAAAACAGGAGGATTATCAAGCTCCAGCCTGCTTGCCCGGTAGGCTGCATTGGCCTTGGTATGCAAGCTTGTTACTGGTTAACCAAATTCTGAGAGAGTGAAAGCACAAAGCAGAGTTATGCCTAACAAAATTATAATTCACTAAAAGCCTGGTAGAATAATAAAAAGTCTTAACTGCCCACCTGAAATATAAGTAAAAAGAAGAAGTCCAAATGTCAGTTAAGTCTTAAAGCTCACTTGAGTTTGATGTGAAGATAAAATAGGTGGTGAAACAAATAATCACCAAGCTCAATAGCAATAGATTTATTTAGTGCCTCTTATACTCCCCTGCCTCCAAGGAGTTCAGGGATTGATAAATAATAAACAAATAAGAATTATGCTGGATCAAGCCAAAGGCTGATCTGATTTGTCAGGTTTCCAGTGTGGTGTAGTGGTTTATAGTGGTGGACTCGTAGTCTGGTGAACTGGGTTCGCTTCCCCGCTCCTCCACATGCAGCTGCTGGGTGACCTTGGGCTAGTCACACTTATCTGAAGTCTCTCAGCCTCACTCACCTCACAGAGTGTTTGTTGTGGGGGAGGAAGGGAAAGGAGATTGTTAGCCGCTTTGAGACTCCTTAGGGTAGTGATAAAGCAGGATATCAAATTCAAACTCTTCTTCTTTTTCTTCCCACAGGAGACAACAGTAGGCCCTTAACTAGGGGTATAAAGAAAGTCCTTCATTGGCAGCAGCATGGTGTTTGCAGCTGATGGGTTGGTAGCCCCCAGACTAAAGACTCCCCTAAGATTAGCAGTGGGTGAACCCCCTGAGAATTTGGGGAGGGGTGCATGATTGGTAAAGAAACAAGGACATCAGCAGCCTATTCTCTAGACTGAACGATTTGCTTGCTAAACTAAGCCAAGAGCTAATGTTTGAGGACAGAGGGAGAAAGCGTTGAGAAAAATCAGCTGTAAACACTATTGTTATGTAATAATATGTACCATTTCATTACTGTTGGGCTCCCTTTTGAATTTATTTTTTAATTTAATATTGGAGCACCTTGAGTTCCCCCATCTTAAAAACACATTTGGGGCCCAAGTGTGTTTGAATTTTGCACTATATCAATGACTTTATATTCATTATCTTTAAAAGGGGTGGGGATCATCAGGTTGTCTTTATTTTTATTATATATTTTGTGTTTTTTATATTGCGATTTTGTGTTGTGAACTGCTCTGAGATCTACGGGTATAGGGCAGTATACAAATTTAATAAAAAAATAGCAATAACAACAATCTCCTGTAACCATATGAATATGGTTTTAAATTCCAATTCTTGTTTTTTTAAAAAATGAAGTTCAACTCAAGTTTGGGGGAAAAAATTGTCAGTCTAATACTTTTCCAACTATATTTTCCATATCATTGGCAAAATTATCAGGCACTATCAGAATGATGACTGACTTATTTGCTCTCCCACTTCCTGTCCACTGATTTAGCAACAAATCAATATCTTGCTCTGGGTTAGCTTTTCAACTGATTGTGTATTTGCCTAATGTTGCAGTACAACTCAATTTTTTCTACCTGGAATTGTCAAGTTTCTTAGTGATCCTGATACACATTACATAATTAGATTATTTTATCTTCTTAGACTGGTTAAACTATTAAAAAAAGAAAGAAAAAATCATTGGACACAATCCAGCCTACCTTAGTTCTGTGCAAGGAGGGCGGGTGCAGACGCCTTCAAATGGATGCCTGGTACTTATCATGAAGGTCTGCATACCATAATAATGGCAGACCCTTCCACCCCACCCAGCGGGAAAGGGTAAGAATGACCTCGCAAGCTGCATGAATGAGCTATATTGGAATTATTCCTATGGGAGATAGTCACATAAAACTTCATTATAGGAGAGCAACAATTTCTAACTTAATATTGGAATACTTTGATTTGAGCATTGCATAGAGCAAACCAAATTCATATCTCTCCAAAGGGGTTCGATTTCTTTTTATCCTAAACTTTTCAACTTTAATTTTAACTTCAAAAGTGTCATTAAGGAAGTGGTAATCAAAGCAATGATTAAAGTACAGAAATAAAAGATGGTATCAAATATTGCTATGTTCGCATAGATGTTTCTATTTTACTTATGGGTATGTTTGATAGTTGGAGCAGGAGGCTCAGAACCCAGCCACTTGGGTCCCCAGATGGACATGATTTCAGTTTGAGATTAATGGACTTACATGCACATGGCACCAGTCATCGGTAGTCCTGCTCTTCTCTTCATAGCAAATATAATTTCCTTTTCACTGAGTAAGAAGATGCTATAGAGAAAGAAATCTGTTTTCCAATAGTTCCCTCCCAGGTCATAATGATGCTGAAAGTAGTGTGCATGCACACAAAAGCTCATACCAAGAACAAACTTAGTTGGTCTCTAAGGTGCTACTGGAATGAATTTTTTTATTTTTTATTTTGTTTTGACTATTGCAGTCCAACACGGCTACCTACCTGTAATGGTTATATTGTCACTGACCCTTTGAAATTGTAGTTGGTTTAACTTGCACCAACTATAGCAACTTTAAATTCAAGTGCTGACCACACACCTATCACCATCTGCAAAGAAGAAGCAACTGCAATAAACAATCAGGAGAATTCAGTAGCCCAAGTAAAGAAGATACTTGGAAAAATAGTTTGTTTGATCTGGTAGTTCTGGTTGGTATATTACATATCCGTAAAAAAGAGTTTTACTCAACGAATGGGGTTAACATTCAACAACTTTCGCACCTGTAAAGCAGCTGACTTGGAGCAGCTGGTCTGCTGAGCTTTGTACACCTGTAAATTTTATTTAGGATACTGAGCCAGAGAAGTGTTGTTGTTTTTTAAACACATGCCACTCAGTAATACAGCTGAACATTATAAAAAATGAAATTTTGTCCAAGTGTAGTACAGCAGACAACATTTTATTTGTTGGAGAAAGCTTCTCTTATAGAGATTTGGGTTGTTCAAACCATGTACAAAATAATATTAAGATTTCCCCCCTTGATTAACATTGATTACCAAGAAATCATTACAGTGCTGGAGGCAGTTTTCTTACATTAATAACTATTTTATATTTAATCATTAAATATCTGCCTACAGGACAATGTGCTCACATACACCATTTATATGATGTAACAAACAATAGCTTTACACAAACATTTAAATCCTGATTGGCGTTACGCAGCTATTTCTATTATGTTCTGCCTTTGCTGGATGATTGTGTAATCTTACTGGTGCCGTTCAGCACCTTTACTCTAGATTATACATTGGTGTAAACAAAGGAAGCAGTTGGTGCTGCTGTTTTGACGCAGAAGTTTATAAGATTTGATAGGACAGCCCATCACAACTGTGAGACAATAGCAGTGTTGGCAAATATCTGAAGTCAATTAGTTTCCTTGTGTGGTGCCAAAGGGCATACTATCCAATGGTATCTGCAACTATGTTAATGTTGGAAGGGTGTTGGTTCCAAATGTCTCTCTCTTTTTTTGTAATTTTTACTTGTGGTTATGTTTAGATGTCTTTCCTAGCTATTTAAAACCTATTGGGTTATATTCAATGCTAGTCCTGCTCATAATAGATCCATTAATGTTAATCAACATGACTGTGCGTACCTATCTGATGCTGTACATAGTTGCCAAAATCCTTAGTAGGGATGTTCACCCTTGTTTGAATGCTTTCCAGAAAGATTGAGGTGAGTAGGGCTGTGTTCACCTGGCTATAAAGGCTAAGAACACAGCCCTTTGGTCCAGTGAAGGGGGAAATGGCAGCGGAAGCTGTGATGGGCATTCCCAGAGATCTGGTGGATCATGTTTTCCCACCAGGGATGGGAGTGGGACAATCAGTCCCAAAATCTCCAGCAGTAAAGCACTATTTACTTTTCTGCTGAGGAGAAAGTTTCATCCCTTTTCTTACCACTTCTTCTCATAAGAGGGCTTTATCCCCAGATGAAATTTTGTGAATAGCAGAATTTTTCTGCCAGGGATTCTGGGACTCGTAGTCCCAGTCCCATGTCTAGTGGTTTAAGAAGACTTTGGGAGTGTTCAACTCTGCCATTGCTTGGGAACTGGAGTACGGCACAGCAGTGAAAAGGTTCTAAATGTTTAACTTACAAAACATGTGCACCAGTGCCTCCACAGGTTTCTATCAGACGCAGGGATAAAAGAATCCAATAAACTATTTGGATTCAACATCTTTTGTGTCTCCAGGACTTTAAAAAGATACTATTGATCTTTACCATCAGACACCCAGGCAATCAGTCATGTGCTGACAGTCACACATATGCAAACTAGAAGTTATCATATCTAGCAGTCTGCTCCCCAGAGAGATATTGATTTTGACTTGGTTTTGAGAGTTTTCCAAAGATACCCTAACAACTTTTCTTTTTTCCTGCTGTAAATGATCTGTGTGGAAGGGACAAATATGCAGAGCTGGACAGCGCAATGCTTTCAGTGCTATCGACATGCTTGTAAAACTTCAGGCCTGGGAGGCTAGTTTAAAAGTGGTATTGATTTTTTTCAGGAAGGTTATTGAAGTCTTAAATGCTTAACTACATTCTTTCCATTCAATTATATTGAAATCACCAGTCTTAACAATTAGCCAAGTTGGTATTATTAGCTGTTGAGAAAGATTTATACTGAATCCACTGCACTGTCCTTCACAGAACATCAATAGTATGTATACTTTAGCCAAAAGTGTTTCAAAGTATCCCATCCAACCAAGGCAATGGTCTTAAAAGCAGCACAAAGAGCCCCCAATGTATTTTATTCTAAAGCATTCTAAGGCAGTTGCCTTATGCACATTTCTTTCAATTGAACAGAGTGCAGCTTCTGAGTAAACATGCATAGCACATGGCTTTAAATGGGAGTGCTCTTAAATACAATGTTTTCAGCATAGTTGTGGTAACATGAAAGAAAAGAGAGTAATCTCTTGTTCATTTTTCTTTCACTATCATTAAGTATTCAAATGCATTCAATTTTGGATAAGGGACTGGAATATGAACTGTGGGTTATATTATATTAATTTAATCAAGCGAAAACGCCAGTGCCGTATTGATTTCAGTGGGCTTTGGGTGGCTCCTATCAAAAGTGACAATAATGAAAATGTGTCACTTTCTACAAGCAAGGATAATTAAGTGCTGGAAATCATTGCCAAGAAATATTATCAACTCATTACATTGATTATTAGATGCCTGTTTAAAAAGATTAATTCAACATTCAAACAGTACAAAAATTGAGTCTGCAGATATTGGCCCAGATTCAGTGCTCTCTGACCACCACCACCACAAGGGCTGTTGCACTAGCTATAAGGATGGAAATAAAGGTTGTACAATATGAAATGCAGCTGCACTAGCAAAAGCTTGCTGCACAGCAACTTGAGCAAGAGGAAGTCCTTGGGACTACAGCAGGACATCAAGTTGGGCATAAGGTACAGACCATTCCAGTAGTGCAACTTGAAGGAAACATCAGTGGGTGAGGGCAGTGGCTCCCAGAACTGGACTGGATTGTGAAGGAATCTCCAGCATCCACACTCCTCCAGCCTGAGAGATCAAATTGCCATTCTCTGATGCTGCTGTTGTGTGGCCCAACTAAGCTGCACTGGATTCTGTGCCATTGGACTCAAATTCAATGACTGTTAAGGCAGTCAATGTCTCATTAACCAAAGAAGCTTTGCTCATTGTGAGGAGCTGGCTAATCAGATGGAGTTGCAGCTTTATCTGAGGCTCAATCTAGGTTTGGTGTTGAAACCACATTCAATCCTTCTACCTGATGCTTCAGCCTGTCCTAAGCATTGCTTGCTGTGTCTTTCTTTTGACTGACTCACATCAAACCGGGACTTGGCTTGGCTTGCCTCTCTGGAAACTGAACCTTGTCATTCTCTACCTTGTCATGCTGGTTGTGCTGAACCCAAACCAGTCCATAGCCCTCACCACTAGAATCTCAAATGTCCAACCGAACCCCCCACCCAATGCTGGTCTGAGGAGTCCCAAATGTTTCTAACCAACTTTGTGCAACCAACCATTCTCCTGATTTCTGGGAAGGGTGCTACTTGGGGTGCTTCCTACCTTTTTTGGGGGGGGGGGTTCTGGATGCTAGAAAAGGGTGGGAGGGAAAGACACACACACACACAGAGAGAGAGAGAGAGAGAGAGAGAGAGAGAGAGATTTCAAAAGAAAATCTATGAGAAAAGTATATGAACCATAAAACAGAGATATAATTTTGAGAAAGGCAACCCCCTCCAATTCCACATATACATATACCCTGCTTTAAAACATGCAGACACACTAACCTGTTTTATTTTAAGGGGTGATTAAAGCAAATTTTCACATTATTGCTTATGAACTGTGATTCTAAAGCAGTATAATTTTTTCTGTGGGGTTATTTTTCTTCCCCCCCTTGGTATTTGGATATTGTAGATGCAGGTTTATTGTTTATTCTCAAGTTGCTATAAGAAGCTCTTTTTTAATTAAAAAATATCCATATCAACAGCTATATAATCGCATCTGGCTCAGTTAGCTCAAAGTGAGAGCCAGATACAAACTATTTGAATTGAACTGTGGGTTTTGAAGCTACACTGATAAGGCTGGAGTTGCCTTCTATTAGAGGATGATAAATCATTCAGGGGAAATCTCAAGTTAGTTTAAACTAAGTCACGTAGGCAGTAGATTTGTTGTCAGAGAGAGAAGAGCTTATCACTAAAAGTGGGTTGAGAGCTGAAGCTAACTGTCTGCAAGTTCTAAAATTAAGCTCTTAGAGACTAGAACCTCGGAAAGAGAGAAAAATACAAAGTTTTTAAGCATGCCCTCAGTCTTTGATGTTGTAGTGAAGCGTGTTATTTTCTCCTCTAATATGATATTCTCTGCAGGACAGCCATAGCCCCAGGGAAACACACCAAACACTTAATAGAACTTAATCCTTGGAGAGTAGTTCAAGGTGGTGACACAATTCATTTTGCATTTTCTCCTCAATGATACATGGAAGTTTGTATGCTGCTAAAATTCATACAGAAATGTTTCTTTTCTTTTTTGCATTGTGACTGAAAGCATGATTCTGCAAAATGCTTGTGTTTCTCAGTAAACCTCTGTCTGTAAGTTGTAGTGACATCTGTAAAAGTAGTTGTGGGAGCCAAATTACAGGTTTTCCAGTGTGATACATTGCCTTATCCTGTATGGGCTTCTTGCTCTCAGGGGGGCTACATGATACACCACACATAAGGAGCAGCCTCACATATTCCATTTTCATCTGTTGCTCCTCCCACAATATGTGCTAAAACTCAACATGAACATTCAATGTTACATATTTTGCTATATTTATCCTGTTGTCATACTTACTCACTTAAACTGAAATAAACACAGCACTTCCACCATTTATTTATTTATTTATTTGTATGTTAAGTTTCTCACCTCCCTTCAGCATAAGGTCCAAGGGCGGCTTACAACGATATAAGAATACAGTATCATTTTTGTCAAACATGTCTAAAATGTGCTGTTTCTTCCCCACCATAGCAAATGCTTCCTGTCCAAAATTTCTGTCAGTGTTTTATCATCTTGGTACTTCTGATGGTTATCTTGCAGCTGCCAATAGGAATGTTAATGTCTGGCAGGTATCCTTGCTGTGCTGTGCCAATGGTATCTCTGAAATAAGGTTTAAGCAGCTCTGGGACTATATGTAAATAGGTTTCCTTGTAAATACATAAGTGCAGGAATGCTTGTCTGGTGCTGAATTTTACACCCCTTCTTCACTTGTTCAGTTGAGAGGATGGAAACATTTTACTTAATTCCAGAGAAGGTCATTAGTTTCTTGTTAAACTTTGTTAGTCTTTTTTATTCTGCATTTTGCTTTTGGGGGGGTTCTGTTTTTGAAAATTGTATTTTATTTTTTGATAAATGTTGTATTATAAGCAATTGCAACAATGCAAGACTACAATATAAAATCAGTTAAAACAAATTATATTAGGGGTGTGTGTGTGTGTGTTTTAGCAGTCAAAGACCTGGGTAATGATTCCCCTCCTCACAAATTGTCCTGTGTGTGATTGAGTCCTGTTCTAAGCAAAGTGAAGAGGACTGGGTGGGTGCTTCAAAGGAAGAGGCCATGGGATATCCACAGAACAGTTTGAGAAGCTGATGATGATTGCCCTCTAGTTCATGGCTAGGGGATAGCAGTGGAGTGAGCAGTACTTGTCTGCACTTCCTTTCCCATGTAATGTTAATCACATGCATAAAGGGGCTCCATAAAGGGGCTACTGAAGATGGCTATTGTCTTTGGCTCTCAGTGGTTATCCTACTGTTAAAATGAGGAAGATAACTAGAACTGACCTTCTCTATGCCTTGCATTGTTTTAAGCTTATACCATGCCACTTCTTATTCACCTCCTCACAAAATTGTCTTAACCTTTTAGAGCTTTTCTCATGTGGAAGACTTTCCATGCCTCCAGTTATTTTTGTTACCCTTGCCTGAACTTTCTCCAATTTGCCTCTTCCTCTCAGAAATGGTGTGACTAGAATTCAACACAGTACATTAATGTCAAGACTTATTAGTATAATATTTTTCCTTCCACTCAGTGTAGCAGAACACTATGGCTTGTTTCAGAAATCATTGTATTTGTTTTAAATCAGAAGAAACTCCACCAAAGTCTGTTGAGTAAATCTGACGAAGGTGGGTTCAGCATCAGCTTCTTCTTGTCTTAAAAAAAAAAAATCTTCCCCAAACCCTTCCTTAATATCATTGATATGTGGAGTTCAGAACATATATTATTAAAGCTATGGGAACCACATACAATCTTACGTAAGTTTTTCTACCAAAGGCTTCCCTGTAAGTCCCATTGAATTCCAAGGGGCTTACTTTTAATTATTCATGTATAAGACTGCACTGTGAATGGGTCAGCCTACCTCTTTCACTGGTGGCAAATTTGCATGTGGTTGTCATTTGTGAGTCATTGTTTCATCTCACACACCAAATGTGAAGTGACTAGTACAAGCCTAGATTTGGCCTTGCAAGTGTCCCATACCAGACTTTACCAAGCTGGTGCCCTCCAGATTTTTGGACTACAACTCCCATCAGCTCCAGTTCCGTTCACCAAGCAGCTGGGAATGGGTACCACAATTTGAAGTGTAGATTGAAGAAGTTTGTACTATCTAATGGAACCAGTCATAATTCAGGTTGAACTGTCCCATCAGTTTCATAACAAAGTCCCCTATAATATGCATTTATTTTCTACAATTCAAGCAATTCCATTTCCAGGACAGCTCACATAATTTCATAAAAAGAATTAACAATAAAAGTTGAAAATATATTAAAGCTCTGAAAGAAAAATCAGTATAAAAAAGCAGGTTAAAAAAAAAAACCTCTGCCAAATAGTAAATGGCAAAACTATTTATTTATTTATAAAAGATGTTTATAAATAAATTGTGATGCTTTGGAGAAATAGAGCTGTGTGTTATCAGTACACTGATAACATTGTGCTCCTAAATTCTGACGGCTCCTAAAAGCTTCATATAGATATTAAATACCATTGGCGACAAAATTTGCCCTTTGCAATCCCATAACTCAAGTGCCCCCAATGAAATTCTCTGGACTTGGGCCAAGCAGGTAGGAATGAAACTACTGCAGTACAGTGCTTGCAAAACTCATCCCACACCACCAGTTCAGAAGGAAACCATGGCCGATGATATCAAAAGCTGCTGAGAGTAAGAGTAGCACACCCCTCTTGATTAAGGTCATCTTTCTGGGCAAGCACGACTCATTCAGTCCCAAACACAGCCCTGAACATAGGTTGAAGGGGGTCCAGTTGTTACAAGAGTTGCTGAAAATATACCATAACCCTCTAATATTCGATGGTTAGAGATTGGAAGCTAGATCATTTTTTCTTGGCAATAGCACAGTTATCTCCCCCCCCCCACAAGATGGTTATTATAATTATCACTATCATCATCATTGAAATAAACTTAACATAGCAAAAGAGTACAGGTTGCCAAATATTTTTATGTGAAAATCAAATTTGGGCACACATTTTCATCCACACAAATGAATCCAACAAAAATCAATCTTCACACAACTGTGTGCCTTTTATGCTCTGGTACCAACTTTGCAATAAGTTTTGAAACAAATAAGCCATGTTTGCAGAATTGAATTTGAGGTTCAGTAGCTTTAAAGCAAGCTCCTGACAGGGAGTGTTATTTGTTTTTTATAAGCTTTATTAATAAGTATTAATTCTTAGAAACTATACAAAAGTTACAGTAGCACAGTAATCTAAATGAACATTAAAATATTAATTCTCCAAAGTACCTAATGTGAAATTATTAAATACACAACACCATTACTTTACAGTTATATATTTATAATATTTATTCTAGCAAATACAAGACTTGGTGATAATAATAAAAAATTCAACTGATAACCAGCTTGTTCTTCATTTAATCTCCCTCCTTTTCCTGGATATTTATTCACTGCAGAACATCATCTGTTGTCTATAGGATACTTGTGCATCCTGTGTGTTTATAAGGTTCTTAAAACAATACTTGCAAAGTAGTTTTGATGTTAAGAGATTGCCTTTATTTCTAAACAATAGAGAAGAAGTTAACTTTAGCAGTGAAAAGTTTTTTCCCAGGCTCTTCCAAATAAAACATTAGTCTTTTATTCTGTGGTGATGTAGAAGGATAATACTGTGATCATTCTACTAGGTAATAGACTCTATCATTACTGGAAGCCAGTTCTTTATAAATTCATTTATCAACTCCCTGCACCCTCAGAGCTTTCCTTTTCTTATATCTCTGGGAATTAAATTTAGTTATAGCTGTGGTAATATTGCTTTCCTCTGTACATCATTTTCTCATGGTGGGAGAAGATGTTTATTCAGTCAAATAAAAAAGTGGTTTTCTGGCAATACGGTCAAAATGCAATCACCAAATAACTGTGTGATTGATGTGGATTCCAGTTCTAATATCTAAGGGACAATGAAGGCCTGTAGTGAGAACTGACGCAAAGCTTATTGTTCCTTCTTTCTGACCTTTATGTTGAGATCCAGCACTCAAATGTCAAAAGGCTTGGAAAAGCCCATTGCCAGAGATTTTGTTTTATATTTTAGCTACATTTTCTACAGAAACTGTGGCAAGGGAGGATATGGGGTGATCCAGGACTTTTATATCCATTGGTATTGGTGCGGTCCTTTTATTTGAGAATGGATCGAGGTTTTATTGATTAGTCCTTGAGAATATGTGTCAGGAGTAGACCAACAGAGTGGAAATCAGTACACACTCTTCTTCATAGTGCTAGTCTTTGATTAATAGGGAAGACACATATTTTGGAGGTATAGCCTTACTGCATTGTTTTTTCTCCATTGAGAAAAGTATAGGATCCAGCAGTGTATTATCTGTTGTGGCTAATGCTGGTCCAAATTCAATGTAATTTACTCATGGTTGTATCAGAGTTTCATTGCCTCTAAAAAAAATCTAGGTTCCATTTCATTTCTTTATTTTTCTTAACATGATTTATATGCAACTTAACCCTCTTACATGAAGCAATAAACCCTCAAATCCCTCTTACATGAAGCAATAAAAATAAATATTAAAAGTATATGTTAAAAACAAGTTGACACGCATGCCCCCCCCCAAAAAAAGAATCAACAGTTGCATCTATGATGCATTTGGGGAAGTGGTTTGTCTGTCAGTCTATCTTTTCTCTGTAGCCTTGGGCACCTTTCGAAATATTGTCATCAAACTTGGTACAAGTTTTCTTGAGCTATAGTGGGATGATGTTGGATGCCAGCTGCCATTTTGAATCAAGATGAGGGACTAAAATGTCACTTTGGCATGACTTAGCCCATTTTTGGCATAGGTTCAGCTGCCTCTTGTGATATCAGCAAACTCATCATGAGGGTTCCTGAGGTGGGGATGACAGACTATATTGCTGTTTGAGTGCTGAGCACCATTTTTAACAACAACAACAACAACCATAGTTTTTGGTTTCTACAAATTCCTGGGCAATGCTGGGCACTCCCTACTAGTACATAAAAAATAAAATTGCATGCTAATATATATGTCAAAACTTCATGTCTGAGTGGACTTTTAATTAGGTTTTTAAAAAGTTTTATTATATTTTAGCTATTGTAATGAATGTCTATCAATAGGTACCTTCTATTAATTTGTGTAATCTTATAAAGACAAACATGTGTATTTCCTTTTTGTGCGTACTAGAACTTGCTGCCATTCACTTATACTGAATTTTCACCTCCCATTTTACTTGCTTTTTTCATGGAATTCTTTCATGGAATGCCATTTAGTGCAACACTTTTAAACATGGGATGCAGGAAGCTCCCATAAAGATGCACCCTTGAAGTGTTTATAGGAATGAGCAACTTACAGTCTCTGCCAAGTGTGCTAATAACACTTTGTTTGTTGTTAAGACACATTTTACAGTTCATTTGATTTCAAGTATTTCCTGAATAAAATGGCTTTTTTTGACAGGTGTATAATAGAAATTCTTCTCATATACTTGAAGCCAGGGCAGCTTTAAAATCATACTTCAAATTGACACTAAAGGAAAGAAATTATTTTCATACCTTTTTGACATGGCTTTTCACTTTGGAATTGAGTCAACTACCTATAAGCATTCAATGAATTGATATATTATTGCCATGCTATTACTGTCAGTCATTGCTTTCTGGTGCAGCTGCATATATGAAGATAAATGAGCGATTAAAGCAGCCTTGCTACTGCATTTGTGCTCTTGTGAAATATATTGTTTATTACAGCTTTAGGATATCTGGCTTCAAAGTGCATCTCAGATTTTCTTGTCGCTTCCCCGAGTTCTTTATTTGAACTTGCTAGCTAGCCCTTTGTTTTCTACATCTTCCCAGATTGGCATACCAGCTAGGACATGAGTGGCCTTCAAGAAAATATGGCATAGCTTTTAACAAAAGTGCTCTTGTCCAGCACTCCAGTCAGCCATGCTGTCCTTTAGGAAACGTCATTCTATTACATGGTTTATGTTTTCTTTTCCATCTAACACTTAAAATTCTATAGCTATTGAGCGTTCTAGTCAGCATGCTTTTGGGCTGTTCTCATTTTGCCACCTAAGGTTTTTTGTTAAAATGTTTTTTTTCCTGTACTTCAGAAAACATCTGGATTCACACAAATTCACTTATACATCCCTCCATAGCAAAGTAATCCAGTTTGGGGTTCATTTTTGTCAGCCCTCACTACCTGGGTTCTCTGTTGGAGAGAGTGATATTGAGCTGTTCAGCACAAGGTCCCCATTTCAAATCCCTTTGCTGTGTGCAAAGTCTTAGTCAAATCACGTACTCTCAGATTCAACCCTCCCCACATACAATCTGTGAGGTAGGGGTTGTAACATATCTGCATTACTGCATGTAACTTAGATTAATTAAGTCATATTAGTGTCATTATCAGTCTAACTGTTACTATACCACATAATCAAAGGTGGTAAACTCTGGCCATCAGGATTGGCACATTTTTTTCTGACCTTGATTGCATTTAAGCACATTAAGCTATTCTCTAATTTACTTCATACCAGGAAAAGCTTCATCTACTAAATTTTTGCGTGTCGTGCTACTTTTGAAGTCAGGCCAGTAAAATGTGTCTGGCCAGTAAATAAAATATTTTAGAAGCTTTTACACACTCAAGGACTGATGCTGTTTAAGTTGACATTGGAACTCCATGGCAGATATTCTCCAAGAGACTCCATGAGGATTTTCTCAGATACTTGAACCCACTGTGCTGACTGTATACATTCTCTTCAGCACAGGTTGGCAACAGGCCAGGAGTACTACTTTAATCATCAGTAAACATCTGCCCAGCATTACTTCTGGTACTTAATGTAGTAGATCCCATATTTCAAAATTACTTTGATATCATAAATCTGTGCCACAGTTTTTTCTTCCAGTTTATAAATACCATCTGTGATATTGGCACCTTAATTTGGATTCAGCTTAATTTCCTCACACAACTAATATAATCAGAATGTGATTAATAATAAGACATTAGGAATGATGATGCTTCCATTATTGCAATTATGTATTTGTCAGCATATATTAGTATCCAAAACTACATTGTTTTGTTTCTTATGTTTTCACCTGGCATTTTAAATAAAAAGGAGCAACTATTTAGAAATGTGCAGAAGACTATAACAGGTAATAACGCCATTGGATCAGATGATTAAGTAATGTATGACTCCAAAATATATAAGAACTAAAAGATGGATGCATTTGCTTGACAGGTTTCAGAAGTGGAATATATTTCTGTTCCAAAATCTGAAGTGAAGCAGTGTGGAATATTGGTATTTTATTAACATACTAACTCATAACTGTCAGGTGTCTTTGTGGTATGAAAAGGGGATGAATGAATAAGCAAACAAAAATGCACAGAAACTTAGAGAGTGGTCCTCGAATCTTGTATAAATCATTGGAACTATTTTGAGGGAGAAATGGACTGTATTACGGTGAATACTTGTTGAAATTGACTGCTTTGAAAGTTAAAGCTATAGAAAACTAGATTGAAGGCTAAGTTTGACTCATACGAAATGATCAGCAAACTGAAATATCAATCCTAGCTTTAATCCATGTTCTGTTCTTGGGATTTGTCTGAAACTGAATATTTTCTTTCTCCACGGGTTTTGAGGTGACAGAATTGTTTACCAGAATTATGCCAGGATCTGTTTCATCAACAAAACCTGTGAGCAAGTGTGGTGAAGAGATGAAAGCATTGGACTAAGAGGTGGGAGATCAGGGTTCAAATCTCCACTTATCCATGAAGCTTGGTGGGTGACTGCATCATTCACAGGGCAGGATTTCCCTAACAAATTCCAGGGCTTTGGCCTTTGGCTTGTGCAGTGGTTCAAGAGAACCCCCAGAACAGTGTGGTGATGGAGGGTGTGGTTTTTTTTTTTTTTTTGGCGCCATCTGGCAAGTTGCAATGCTTGTGCTGATGGGAAGTGCACCATAGCATTGCATTGAAATCCACTCAGTCTCTCAGCCTAACCTTTCTTCACAGGGATGTTAATGGAGAGGGAGATGAACCATGTCTACCACCTTGAACTCCTCTACAGACCTAAAAGCAGGTTTTGACCCCATGCCCAAGTTTAAGCTACGACAAAAATTGGTCAATCTTATTGATAAAATACTTTTCTCTCTTATTAAGGCTCTGCATAGTAATGTTGTCGTTGTTATAGTTAATGAACCAGGATTGGTGCTATATGTTCAAACCGCCTTGCCCCAGTGAGCAACTTGACCTCTGAATTCTGCACCAGCTGAAGTTTTCAAATTGTCTTCAGAGTCAGCCCCACGTATAACACATTGCAGTCAAGTAATGTAGAGGGTCCTAGAGTATAGACAGCAGAAGTTAGGTTATCCCTGTACAGATAGGGGTGGAGCTGGGTCATCAGCCAAAGCTAATGAAAGGCACTCAGTGCCACCAAGGCCACTTTAGCCTGAAGCAACAGCAATGGATCCAGAAGTACCCCCAAACTGCCTACCCGCTCCTTCAAAAGAAGTGTAACCCCATCAAGAGCAGGCAGCCTCCCATCCATCAGCTCTCAGGAACCACCCAGTCTTATCTAGATTGAGCTTCATTTTATTGGCTCTCATCCAATCTGTTTCTGAAGCAAGACAATGGTCCAGCACACCCACTGCCCCACCTGCAGGTGTAAAGATGTAGAGCTATGTGCCATCAGCGTATTGCTGACAACATAGTCCAAAATGACCCCATTCAGTGGTTTCATGTTAAACAGCATGGAGAATAAAATCAAACCCCGAGGAACCCCATATTGAAGGCTCCCTGGGGCTGAAGACCAATCCCCAAGTATCACCCTCTGGAAACAACTATCTAAGTAGGACCAGAACCACCGCCAAGCGGTGCCACCAGCCCCTAGCTTGGACAACCACTCCAGAAGGATATCGTGGCTGATGGTATCAAAAGCCACAGAGATGTCGAGGAGAATTAACAAGGACACATTTCCCCTGTCTCTCTCCCGCAAGAGGTCATCATACAGGGCAAACAAAGCAGTTTCTGTGCCCAAACCAAGCCTAAACACCAATTGAAATGGATCTAGAAAATCAGTTTCCTCCAAAAGCACCAGGATCTTGTCCACAACCACCCACTCAGAACTTTGTCCAATAAGGGGAGATGGGCAACTGGCTGGTAATTACTTAGATTTTCCAAATCCAAGGAGGGTTTATTGTGCAGTGGCTTTACCTCTGCCTCCTTCAAACAGTTCTTATATGCCTGGATATAAGAAACACAGATAGATGAGAATTTACACCAGGGCAGAATCCAACCCAGATCTAGGCACATTTTCAGCCCATAAGATTCAATTGCCCACATACAAGTGATGAATATATTTATTTACAGGTGGAATAAGTGTTCTGAATCAATCAACACCTTTTGCAACTGATTGTAGATTCACAAATAAAATAATAAGTAACATTTTTTGCGCAATAAATTGCAAAATCAAGCCAATTAAACAGAATGAAAGAACATGAAATAATCTGATATTTTGAGAAACAGTTTGGTACAGTGTGAAATAACAAGGTGTATAAAACTGCTGGGGAACTGTGATATACATGAAAGCCCATCAGTCCATGAAATAGCAGGTCAGTTGATAGCATGTGCACATTTTGCTGAAACTTAAGTTGTACGTAGTCTAACAGGAACAACACGTTCAGAATATCCTGCCATTACATATCCACTTTTTTTGGATTAATGCCCTGAATTTGCAGTATCACACTTTAGCAAGCTGAAAATTTCCATGGAAATAATATGGAAGGTTTAACTCATCACTACCATACCTTTATTTGATAATGCCCCATGAGTGAGAGTTACATTGTGGGGTATACAGAAAAGCCAACCGGATATTTAATCGTAGTACCTATTTACACTCAAAACTATAATCGGGATAGCACTTGTTTTTGATGTGTGTTTTCAAATCATATTGTCCCTAAAAATAAATAAATAAATAAATTCCAGCATAGCACTGCAAAATATGCTCATTTTTATAACAAATTTTATGGGCATATGGTATGTTTAAACAACCAAATTGACAGCAGGTAGAGCCAGCCTCTTGGGAAATTGACATTCTTAGCACTCTCTTATCTACAAAGCATGATTGCTTGGAAGGTGATGGTGTCTGAAGATAAAATATACTATAGTATTGTGGGTAAACTAGCATGGGAAATGTCTCAGCAAAAAAGGTGGGGATCCTTCTGAAATTATGTTATCTGGTTACCATTATTACCATTGTAACAAATGTTAAAGAAACCTGTACTCTGAAAAGGAGAGAGTTCCTCAGAATCACAGAGCTTATTTTTATTTTTATTTTCTTACCCTGCAGCAAAAACACTTCACCAAAAAAGTTTTAACACGTGAATGAACCAGCATTTTGAGTTGACTCTGGCATGACTGAATTACAAGGGGGAGCAATACTTTATGTTTTGATCAGCACTTAACCTGGTCCCTATCACCCACTAGTGGGCGTTTCAGGATTCTAGGTGGGCGGTAGGGGGTTCTACGGCACAAGCTGAATCCTTCTTCCATCGAGCACTGGTGGGCGGTAGGAAATTTTACATCAAGAAAGATGCATTAGTGGGCGGTAGGTATAAAAAGGTTGACTACCCCTGATTTTACCCATTGTCAGATTTATATTATCAGATTTACTTTCAGATTATTGGATGGCCATGGGTTCATTTGCCCCCAGTGTGGTCAATTTATTTTTGGCATTTTTGGAAGATAATGTAATTTGTGTTCCTATTCATAATCCCTTCTAAGTTAATATTTTATTTTACAAATAGTATATTGATGTTTTTTATTCCATTTTTGTAAATCAATAGCTTACAATACTTTTAAAATTGAATCAACACCATTCATATCAATCTAAAATTTTCCTTTCATTCAGATCAACATAGTATTTAATTTCTAGATGCTGAGGTGTAGAGACATCATAATCAATAATGAACTTTCATCAAGCCCACAGACAGGAACTCTCCCTTGGATTTCTTTTTTTTTTTTATAAGAATTTATTGGCATTTTTCTATAACAACATATACCCACACCCACACCTACAATTAAACAAATGCAAAACAAATAAAACAAATACAAACAATGTCAAGTTTTCTTATTGCATCTTTCTAGAAAAAAAAAAAAAATTCTATTTCCATATCTTGACTATTGACTTCCCCTGCCTTTTCACCTTCGAGTTTATATCCTTAATCTATTTTATAACCATTTCTCCTAAAAAAGAAAAAAGAAATTAAATTCAGTTGTATAATTACAATCAATTATATCTTCAACATTTTACTAAAAATACATCATCATAATAATACCTCGTCATAATTCTTCTTCATTTATTCTTATCGATTTCTTATCTTAATCTACATCTTGATCTCAATCCTCTTAATCCATAAACTTAATCCACTTAGATTCACTTTACTTATACTCCCCCTCACAGATCTTCACAACTCATTCGATCAAATCTATCTCTTCTATCCTTAAGATTGCTGCTAATAACATGATAACTTGAAATATCTCCTTTCATGTTCAAATAAAAAATATAACAGAAAATTGTTGACAGTATTCACCCTCCAATTTCAGTTTACCATATCAGGCTACCTTAAATTTTACTTAATGCTTCACCCCACACCCCCTCTGTCCATTATTCTTCTCCTGGTGGCTTCAGCACTAAACTTCCATGTAGCTTCCCTCTCCAAACGTCCACAGATCCAGGCACAGTCCAAATCTCTCCTTGCCACGAGATCAGAGGTATCCATCTCATCATCTCTCAGCTTCTTCGGTTCTTTGTAACATTTCTTTTCTTCTTGTAAATACCTTAATTCTCTGTCCCTGGCCCCCGAGCTCACACCTCGGGGACTGGATATAAAAAATCTTAACGTCGCCTTGGGGCTGCCACCCCCAGAAAGCGAATTTCTTCTCCGAAGTAGCTCACTCATTTCTCTCCAACTTTGCATCAACCCTCTCAGCTCCTTGGCAAGGCATTCTTCCAAAATGTCAAAAGTTTTAAAAGCCTCCTCTGTGGGCAATTGGTTCCTTTTCAGACCCCCACACAAGACTTTGACTTTTCTACAAAGCAGTTCCACCTTCAAGGCAGTGAGTCTCTGTTCATCCGTTAGTCCAGAGTTCAATACCAGTTCAAGGACGAAACCCAACATACTGGCAGAGGAGGAGGAAGTGGGTGTCATATTTCTACTCCCCTCTTTGTTCGTCGCCATTTTCCTGAGCTGGAGCGCAAATACCGCAACTTTAAATGGAGATATTTTCCTCTAGTTAACTTCCCGAAAGAAAAGTTTGCCAGTCTCATGTGTCGATTTTAAATACATTGTAACCAGTTCTGTAGCAGTAATCACTCAAATTGGTTAGATTCTTGAGCTCGAAGGGAGGGAGGCAGGCTGCCCTTCTCCTTCCCCCCGGATCGTCCCAAAAGCACGATTTCTACTCAAATTCTTTACTCACGACCACCGGGTTCCTTTAGCTCCATTCTTCACAGGTAGAACTTAGACGCTCACCGCGGGCTCTGTCGCCGCATTTGCATCCCGGTTGGGGCATGTCCCCGAAGCCCGGCTCCGGTTGTCCCTTCACCCCCACTCCCCCTTTACAGGGGGAGCGAGGGAAGGGTTCGGAGCCTCCGCGGGCGCTGCCGGGGAGCCCAGGGTGCGGGACGCTCTTCCCGCACCCCAACCGGAGCCCCGCTTTGCGGTAGCGGGGCTCCTGACCCCCGGGATGGACAGGGCGCTTCGGACCCGAAGCAGCCCTCGACCACCCGGCGATTGCGTCGCCGCCGGAAGTCGACAGGAACTCTCCCTTGGATTTCATATATTTCCATTCACTTCAGTGATGCAGAAATTTGCCTTATGGACAATAGCTTTGTCTTAATGTAACTCCTCAAAAGAAAGGGATTTTGCTACTCGCACAAAAACAAGATTTAAACCTCCTTCCCTCACTCTGTTGGCCTTAATTCCATTCCATGGCAAACATGCTTCCAAGCCTTCAGCTGCGTCTCCTCTAGAACGCAGCAAATATCTAGGCATTTGTCTAGCTATTTAAATACCAAAAGCTGGGAGTTCCCGGCGTGCACAGCGGGAGGATGGCGGACTTTAACATCTTTGCTATCTATCACGAGTTAATTTGGCGGCTGCGATGGGAGTAAGCAGCCTCCCACCTCCCCGGGACGACGGGGAGGGCTGCCTTTGCCCGCGGTACTCCTTAACCCGCTTTTGGTCCTTCGGGACCGGTGGGGGAGTCTGGGCACATAGGGCTCGTTTTCAGATGCAGCTCCTGGAGCCGGCCCCGTTCGTGCACGCTCCCTTTAATTGGATATATAAATTTGTTTAAAGATTTTGGGCATGTCTCGGACAAAGGAGTGGGAAGAATGTTGCTAACTGCAGCCCTGAGTGATTAAGAATGAAGATTGGAAGAAGACGCGGACTTTACATTGGTATGTGAAGGAGGGAAAAGAAGGGGGGGTAAGCTCTGGAATCTCCGTTTGTTTTGCCTCAATATCTACTTAACACGGGCGAAACCCCCCCCTAGAAAATCCACTTTCACAGGCAAATGGCAAGTGGACTTTAAAGACAGAATGGAAATTAGAATGGAAATTACAAAAATAAACTGTGTGGAGGTGAAACTTGATCTGGACTTGACTCAACAGAAATGGAGGATCCTCGGCTGGCTGTGACGCAACTAGAATTAACTGCCGAGTGCTGATGATAGCCTGTGGAGCTGTACACCACTTCAAAGGGAGAAGCCGGATTTGATGGACAATTGATAGTGGAATTTACGAGGGTCTGGCCCTCCCGGAAAGGAGTGGGGACGGCTCGCAGGGGAAGAAATTGGTGTGTCGCAGTTTGATTTACAAGTTTGATTTATGAGAGACTTTCAAGATGGCGTCAGCCGAAATGCGATATTGGGAGAGGATGGCTTTTTCCACACAGAGACATTATTTACTATAAGAGTGTCTGCTTGCTGGCATTTATCAGAGGCTGTGAAAATATTGACTTTATGAAGCAACTGGAAAAGATCATAAGAAAGCGCTCCGGAGTCCGAGACATGGGGAATTCACAAGTTAAAAATTTGGCATAATTGGAATTGTTATAATTGGAATTGTATAATTAATTTGGCATTGTAATTTGTTTGGTAATTGGAAATATATATTGGAAAATCAATAAATATGTTTTTTAAAAAAAATACCAAAAGCTGGTCCGCCCTTCCGCTTCTCCTTATGTATGCTAAGCTTTACCAACTATATCATCCCTATTCTAGTTTACCGCAAAGTAAATCAGTGGCTTTATGCTTGCTCTCTGTCTGTGAAATAATGTGTCTCCTCTAATTTGTTTATCTTACAACATTTACTAATTCAATATTTATTTTGATGAATAATTGTTTAATGGGGATTTAATTGATAATTTTCTGTATTTCTGTGACTACCACCACCTCAACCAAAGGACATTTCCATTACATGTGCAGGCCTTGGTTAGTTACTATGAGTGAACTATACAAAACTATACAAAACACTGAGGGAAGGAAAACTCTAGTGCCAACAGAGTAAATTACACTGTGCTCCCACCATGCTGGGGCTGAGCTCAGAAATGATTAATGTTGTATAGATTTTGTACAGCAGGCCAGAAGGGGAAAGAAAATAATCCCTTCGTTCTCACCAGGACTCACACCCCTCTGTTCGGTGTGTTCACCCACACTTTGACTACCCAAAGGATACAAAACAAATGGAGAAAAGGATATTGATCGCAATTCTGTTTAACCTCTGTTTAGGGAAGTTGACATTAAAGTTTCATTATGGAAAGTACTAGAACCACGGTTGCAGTCCTGCACATGTTTTTGTGTGTTGAATGTGCAAGTTGTGCATGTGGCCACTGTGTGGTTGATTTATGCCCAGAATGTGTAGATTTCAATCTGTGATGAATTTGGTTTTGTTTATGTATCACCAGATATATGGAAGATACACATTTCTTTAAGAAATCATTCCGCTTTGATTTTCCCCCCTTTCCTTTTAAACTGTCTTCTGTGTTACCTGTAATTCTACAGACATAAGAGAAATGCACTTATATGCCAGAAAATACAGTAATTGTTCCTTGATAATTTGTCACCCCCTCCATTATGGAACATGGGGCAGACCTGACTGCATTCACACCAGTTGGATTCAGGATGAAACTATGCTTTTTACCCTCATTCTGTGACTTTCTGAGGGGAAAACTGGGGGAACTAGACAGAAAAAGGTAACACTGGTGGTATCTAAAAAGGGGAACCAGGGGGAGCAGTTGCATGAAATATTTCACCTTGCCTCCATTTTCATCCCTATAGCTCCACTGTTGTTTAGCTCTAGTAATGATCCTAAGAGAAACCAATGAGCTTTACCCCCTCTTCTTGATATAATAATAGAATAGAATTTATATTTTTCAAATACAATAGAAAGTGGGGAAAGATTAAAAACACTGCTAGCTCACATTAAGAATAAGAATATTCTATGAATTCCAGTTGAAATGTATGGATTAATATAAGCATCTTATATGTCCAAACAGGAGTCTAAATGAGTTTATTATAAGCCATGCTTTTGAACATAGAATTCTTAGCAATGATGTAATTTTAAATATTAAAATATGTGAATAATAGTTTTTAAAATAATTGTTTGATACTTAAATGTAACTCTTGCCAAACTTTTCCTATCAGATATTTTAGCGATTTCCTTATTTCTAGTAATAACATATGTGTGTTTTTTCCATCTAATAATATATGGAACAGAATTATGTAACCTAAGATTATTTTGACAGTGATCCACAATTTGTATTCTTTCTGTTCCTTGAGACAAATTGCCAAGTATAAAAAATCATTTCAGCTTTGTTGATTTTTTTAATAAAAATAAAATGCACCAGAGTAAACACAACTTAATATAATACTGTTACATATTTCCAGTTCATTGCTTTCATTATTGAGAAATAAGCAACAAAGTAAAGCATACACTGTAATCCTAATCAAAAGTGAAATCTTGAGTTTATTTTCAGATTCAATATTTCTGTTTAGCTTTCCACACAATGCATCTACATTCTTTGAGGAGTGGGGTGGGGTAAGCTAGAAGCCCCCCCCCCATCCATTGCTGGTATCAGATTGCAATTTAAATGAATTGGGTTTATGGATGGCTGCAGAAACTGTCTTTATTCACACTCCATAAACATCCATCAGACACTCTGCAGAATTTTACTGCAGCAGTAGGGGAAGAGCTAATCAGAATCACCCAGTGGAATGTTATGATAGGAAAAAGAGAAGAATAGATTACATATTTATGTAGTCTCCAGAAATGCATTTGGACAGAGAGTGTGTGTATAATGTAGCCGGCACTTCCATTACATGGCCAGCCATCCTAAGCAATAATTTGTGAGCTAACTTCACTGGAGTTAGATGTGGGATATTTTATCTCAGGTGCAGCTTCTGTTAAACTTGGGACATGGATTGTCCTGAATGTATTGAAGTTTTAATGAGTTTCCTCCATTACATTAAATATACAATTTTAAGAAGGTGACATTTTATACTTGTAAAAATAAAGCAAGTTCTCTCCATCTGCTCTGCTGAAAGATCAGCTTCATCAGCCTTCTCCCTCAACTATCATCTACAGTAGTGATTCCATTAGACTGTATGGAGGGGTGGCGCTGTGGTCTAAACCACCGAGCCTCTTGTGCTTGCTGATCAGAAGGTCGGCGGTTTGAATCCATGCAACAGAGTGAGCTCCCATTGCTCTGTCCTAGCTCCTGCCAACCTAGCAGTTCAAAAGCACACCAGTGCAAGTAGATAAATAGGTACCGCTGCAATGGGAAGGTAAATGGCATTTCCGTGCCCTCTGGTTTCCGTCACGGTGTTCAGTTGCACCAGAAGCGGTTTAGTCATGCTGGCTACATGACCCAGAAAGCTATCTGTGGACAACTGCCAGCTCCCTTGGCTGAAAGCGAAATGAGCGCCACAATCCCAAAGTCACCTTTGACTGGACTTAACCCTCCAGGGGTCCTTTACCTTTTATCTTTTTATGAGAGGGAGGGATATATGACTGCAGGACCCCTTCATCAAATCTGCTGAAACCTTTGGTTATTCCTCTGCTTGGAATACTTTCGTTTCAGGGACTTCCATTTCTTTTCTCCCCCCTTCTCAATTCATTTTTCCATTTGTGTTGTTTCTTTTGCATCATAAGCCTGAGAAGGGTAACTGCCTTTCTGCTAAGATTTGAGAGTTGCTTTGGAAGCCTCCCTTAGCTAAACTGCAGAATAAAGATGCTTGTTAAATAAAATAGATCAAGGAAGACTGTAGAATTTTATATTCAATTCGAAGAATACTGGGGAGAGAGAAATACTTCCAATGTTTTTAAATATTCAAAGGTTTAGGGTTAGTTCACATGTATCAGAAGTATTCAAAGGTTTAGGGTTAGAAGAAATATTCAAAGGTTTAGGGTTAGTTCACATGTATCAGAAGTTATTATTTGTTACATTTCTTAGTCACTCAAAAAAAAAAATATGCAAAAGGACCCCAAGTTACTTACAACAATAACGTTTTCCTTCCCTGAGTTGGTGTTTGAATGAATTTCAGAGGGATGAAGTAATGTTTACACAGGTAGTATATATCCCAGTTTGTATACAGTATAAGACTGTGGCAATCCTTGCAGTTGCTGTCACAATAGAGGAGATTAGTGCGACCTTGTGCAATTTTGTATATTTACCTATATAAGAGCATAAGAAGAAGCTGCTGGAACCATCCAAAGGTCCACATAGTCCAGTGTGCTGTTTTTCTCAGTGGCCAACCACATGGTTATTGGGAAGCCCACAAGTAGGACAAGAAGGCAATGGATGTCTCCTGTTGCTGCTCTTCAGCAACAGGTATCAGCTGCTTGATGATTTCAAGTAGCCATCATGGTTAGTAACCATTGTTAGATTTTCTTCCAAGAATTTATCTAATCCCATTTAAAAACTGTCTAAGGTACACACACACATACAAACACACTGGAGAAATAGCTCTGCTATTCAATCCATGGCATCTCCAGGTAGGGTTTGGAAGAAGCTCCCTGCCTAAAAGCCTGGAGAGGCAGTGCCAGTCAGTGTAGATAGTATTAAGCTGGACGGACCCAATGGTCCGACTCAGTGTAAGGCAGTTTCCTATAAGCTGAAGACCACTTGCATGAAATAAATTCAGCAGTAGAGGCACATGTGAATTAGCCTTGAAGGAGGTTGGAATTATATAATCCAATGACAGTTTTTAACAGGTGGCTTAATAATGATCCCCTGTGCTGTAATCCTGAACTCAGTGAAACTAACTTCTGACCAGACATGTATTTACATTAAAAAATCATTAAAACTTAAAAAATATGGAAACTGAGGACAAATACATTATTTTTAGTATTGAAACAAGGAATGTAACTTCACGTGTGCTGATAAGTTATGATCCTCCATCGTTTTCAATCTTTTGATCAAGAGCTGTTTTATGTTGAAAAAGGATAATACTTTAGGCATATATAATTTCATAAGTGATGTAGCCAGATAGGCGGGGTACAAATAAATTATTATTATTATTATTATTATTATTAGTCAGAAAAATTACCAACTTCCTTCCTTCCTGACATTAAAAAAAAAAAAAAACAGAGCCGGCAGAGTTTTAAGAGAGTTGTGCTTTTTGATAACAAATTTATCGTGGATTTTTCAGTGTGTTTAGACCAAAGTAGTATTGATATTTATTCACACAATAATGTGTGCAGTTGCATCATTTTTGCATGTGAATGAAGTAGCATCTGCAAAGGAGGCAGTGGTCCAGATCAGGATCACAGGATAGGCTTTGACATTTTACCACACTCTCAGTCTTTGCTCTATCTGGACCTGCCCTCCCCAACCCTCAATAGCTGCTTTAGAAAAGCAGGTTGCATTAGGGAAACCAATCACATAATTGCTAATTGAGTGAATAATGTCAGGTCTAATTTGGCCCTAAGAAGTTGAGACGTAAACATGTTCAGCAAAGTTTGTCACCCTCAAAGACACAATCTAAACTATTAAGGGCATGTGTTTTAAAGAAGTGTTGAGCTGGTGAATTCTTTTGTACTGCCAAGGGAGTTTTGCCACTGAAGTAGATCAAAGTGGTGATATGTCAATGTTGCGTTTGTATTGGAAACCCTACCTTAATGGCATTGTAATTGAGTGTCTCTTGAAACTGCATATGCAGCTATCCAAATGTTACTGTTTACTTTTAGGATGACCCTGATTAAGAAGACCATTTGCTAATTGGCTGAAAATATTGGCCAAGAGATTGACTTTTCTCAGATCTGAGGCTGCATCAGAGGGTGAGCATTGCTGTGTATAATTACCTCAGCAAGACAACATGCAGCTCAGGACACATGAAAACGAATTTGACTTCACTTACCAATTTGCCCTTTTGACTGACACAGAAAATTACATACAATTTGGCATGGCTGGTGGCCTTTTTAACAACATAAAATCGAAGTAGCAAAGACATTACACTCCAGAATAGGAATTGCACTAACAAATACGTGATAACAAAAAGCTGAATGGCCAGTAAAGCTCTAATGGGTACTTCTTTTCTTGGGGAGCCATCTGCATTTTAAGCCCCAGTTCAGGAGACCAGAAGCACACAAAAGCTAACTTGGCTGGCTAGAATTGTTGCAGATAGTCTCCTCAAACAACAATAATCAGCTTGAAATAAAACAACAGCAGTAATTCTCATCACTGGTATGGAATGGATAAAGATAATCCCCATTCCTGGCATATCACATAACTCCTAAACTTCAAAATTCTCCAGTGGTTCCATACTTCTTGACTAGAAGTGCAAGCAGTAGCAGGTGGCATAGTGGGATGGTAGCACTTGCCTAAGAGCTGAGTTGCTGCTGCCTACTGGGAAGAAGAATGGGAGGGGAAAGGCAGAGGTTGGCATGGCTGGAAAAGATAACCTGACACACTGGCTAGTATGTCTACACCACACTGGCCATCCTTCCTCCCCTCTCCTTCCCAGGAAGCAGCAGCGGTGTTGCTATCAGGAGGTCAGGTGGGTGCTGCCCCTCACTGTCCACTACTAAGTGTAGGTGAATCAGCCAGGTTATACGGAATAGCAATTAGGGGTCATGGAGGGGAAGGGGAGGGGAAAACCCTCTTTGCAATGTTTATGGGACATCTCAACTAAAGACCTAATTAGCTGACTGTTTTCTCTTGGCAAGCTCCTAATAGCACCATTTTATTCAGAAAGGCACAGAGTAATTTGACCAAAACAACTGCTGAGTGTCCATCCAGATTTCTCAGCAAATACTAATGGTGCCATAATCTATGCTGCCCACATGCCGCTGCAATAGTTAAAGGCTCTGGTATTCCCATTCATAGTAGTTTATATGAAAACTGCTCCCACATCAAGATGCATTAACAAGTCAATATGCTCTCCAGCTTACTTTAAATTCCAGAAACACAGGTTGTTAGATCCCTGTGCAAACTCAAATCTGACAGTAGTTTTCTACTTCTGCACATTTAATCTTCCATCAATTTCACTGCTCTCTGAATATTTCATCCAAGCTGAAGACTTTATCGCACAAGGAGCCGGAGATAGCTTGATATTATCTCATGGGAACACCTCGCTATTGCCTGGTTTACATCAAAGTGCACTTGATGAGTATTATGCCTTTGACACTGTGCAAGAGCAAGGGACAGAGCACAGTCCCTTGTGCAAGTTCAAAGAAGCTGAAGCCTTTGACTCTTCACGCTGAATAATATGTACTAGCAGAACCTTGTTGTTTTTTTCTCCATTCCAGTACGCAACAACTTAGTTTCTCAATTTCAGATAAAGGTTTTCCAACCCACCAGTCAGAAGTGCTTCAGCTGAGGTTACAGTTATCTCCAATCACACAGAGCCTCAGACTTTTTTTTTGTTGTGCTGTCAAGCTAAGATATGTTGTTGTGTGGGGTGGGTGTTTGGCCAAGAGGATTTTGCTTCATGTTGCTCTTCTCTTACCTTCTCACATTCATAGTCACAAACATTTGCAAAATATACAGGTGAAACTCGAAAAATTTGAATGTCGTGGAAAGGTTCATTTCTTTCAGTAATTCAACTTAAGAGGTAAAACTAATATATGAGATAGACTCATGACATACAAAGCGAGATATGTCAAGCCTTTATTTGTTATAATTGTGGTGATTATGGCGTACAGCTGATGAGAACCCCAAATTAACAATCTCAACTTTGGGGTTTTCATCAACTGTCTGCTATAATAATCACAATTATAACAAATAAAGGCTTGTCATATCTCGCTTTGCATGTCATGAGTCTATCTCATATATTAAACTCCAGTAGCTAATGAAAATAATTGCTTACATAAATGAACTTTTCCACGATATTCTAATTTTTCAAATTTCACCTGTACAATAATGTCACAGAGCCATGCTTTGCAAGCTCATCTTTTTTATCCAGCTGCTAGGACTATGGCAGCACTTTAGATGCTATCTTAACTAACAATATGCCCACCTTATGTATGTTGTTATGAAGATATTCTGCAGCGGGTTGTCCAGATCCACAGGCCCAAAGGAGATCCTGTGTGAGTGGTTTAGTGCAAGGATACCAATTTATAATGCTTTTTTTAATGAAAAGTGTGAATTTACAACACAGCCTGCAAAGCCCTGATGCTGTTATAGACTCAGGATGGACACAGAAGCAGTAGGACTCTTTCATGTCTTAACTGTGAAGTGCAAATATATTACAAAAAGCAAGCTATGTAAGCTGCATCAGTAGCCCAGTTAACTCATGCCTAGAATAGAGGCCCCTCCCCAATTCTCATCCATCTCTTGGATAAGGGAGTAGCTGACAGGCAGGCAGCATGAGAAGCCTCTCCTTTCCCAACTAACTGAAGAAGCTACATCTAAAGTGGAGTCCATAGAAGCTCATGCTGTAAAGAATTTGTTAGTCTACAGGTGCGTCCAGACTGTTGCTGTTTTCAGGTGGAATTCAATCATGTACCAGTAAATTTAGTTTGTGCTATTATAGCTGGTTTGGCAGTCATCTTGCACAATCAATCTGCTTCCCACCATAACTAAAAGGAAAGGGATGGGGAAATATACTGGAAAGTGTGGGATAACAATTGCTTGATGCAACGTCATATAACTTCCCCACAAACAAGTCAGAACAAATGCTCAAGTAAAAAGCTGATGTCATCTAACTGCCTTGCAAACTATAGGGTTGCTTTGTTGTTGTTGTTTCCTATTTAATACTCTAGAGCGCCACTTATAAATCATAAAATGGCAGTTCTGCAAATGGTCCCTATATGTGGCCTAAGCCGTTTACAACAACTTCCTCGAATAAACAAGTTTAAAATCAGTTGGTACCTTACACTGTTTGACTTCTGGATTTTAGTGGTCTAAGGGTGATGGAGAATATTAACATATATAGCTGAGCTGCAAGTTGAGAATGGAGACTGACTTAGTAGATAGGAAACACAGAAAAATAAACTTGGTTATGCTGAGAAAGAGACGTCGCCTTTCTTATCCTACTCACATCCTCAGCCTTTACTTATGCCAGCCCACGCAACCTTATTTGCATTTCAAATATCTGGATGCACTAAAGGCAGCTAGACCTTCCAGCGTCACAAATGATTGGGGGGGGGGGGCAAAAACAAATGATGGGACATTTCAACTAGCAGGTTGCTGACAGCGAGTTCAGAAATTTCCTTTAAGGCTTTATTTACATTTGATTAATGCATCTCACAGTTCTGACAGGACAAGGAGTAGATCTCTTGGATCAGCTTTCAGGCTGTCAGGCTGAAACTGAAGCTTAGTGTTTTTCTTTCAGCACACTGCAGGTTCTTGCAAGTTTTGCTCTGCAATGATACTGTTACATTTTGGGTCAGCACAGAAAAAAAACGTACAGGGGAAAACTGGTGTATCCAAGTTGGTCTTTCTTGTAGTAATATTCCAGGATATAACACTGCTGCAAGGTTGCTGGCAGCTATCTGTGTTATTGCAAGCTCATGCAGTTACAGAATTAAAACATTTTGCAGGTCAGGAACCTAGGAATGCCTTACTCCTGGTCAGACAACTTTCCTTGGATCCCAGCATTGTCTACTGACTGGCAGTGGCTCTCCAGGAAATTAACTAGCGGTCATTCACACCACCTACCACCCAGTACAGTTAACTGGAGAGGCTAGGGATTGAATGCTGGGATGCTGTGCATGCAAAGTATGTGTTCTACCTCTGAATGCAATTAGAATGCAACATTTAGAATGCAATTGAATGCTCTCAGATTATCCAAAGGAAATATCTGGCACTGTGTAAATTAAAGGCAATTTTGTATCGTTAGGCTTTTAAAAACTAAGAATGCATTGGAGGTTCTTACAATTCTTACTAACAAACGCTAAGATTTTTAAATGCCTGGTTCTTTTATTATTATTATGGATTGCTCTGGGAGGTCATCTTACATGTACAAGGTGATTCCAGGCTCTCACTATTTTGTGAGAAGGATCTAAGTGCAAACTGGAAAGTTAAAGGTAAAGGGACCCCTGACCATCAGGTCCAGTCATTCATCTCGCTCTATAGGCCCAGGGAGCCGGCGTTTGTCCGCAGACAGCTTCCGGGTCATGTGGCCAGCATGACAAAACCGCTTTCCGGCGAACCAGAGCAGCGCACGGAAACGCCGTTTGCCTTCCCGCTGGAGTGGTCCCTATTTATCTACTTGCACTTTGATGTGCTTTCGAACTGCTAGGTGGGCAGGAGCTGGGACCGTGCAACGGGAGCTCACCCCGTGGCAGGGATTCGAACCGCCGACCTTCTGATCAGCAAGCCCTAGACTCTGTGGTTTAACCCACAGCGCCACCTGGGTCCCTGGAAAGTTAGTTGCATACAATTCCAATGGATTAATGCACTCTGTCACTCTAGAGCACAATTCAACTGGGGGCATGGTAAACTTTGCTTTAAGGAAGGTAATGGGAAAATGCACTGAAAAGTGTGGGATGAATGATTATTAAGAAGACATGCAAACACTCATTAGCAAATCGGGATGAAGGCTTATTGTTGTATAACCACCCTTTATACAAATAAAATAAAATGCTCCATAAAGACCAGACATAGGCTAGTCATTGCACAAACAAATCAGGATGATTGCTGAATAAACAGGTCATCTGGAACAGCCCACAGATACCTGATTAAAAATAAAGTAGCATCACATTTCAATAGCATTCTGTAATCTGCCATGTTCAGTTTCTAATGTGATCATTGCCTCTCCTTATGATTTAATTTCAGTTGCAGGGGCAGGGGGCTTATCAGCATATTTACATGTACACTCTTGTCATCATGACGGGGAAATGAACAGAAAGCCCACTGCTGCTTCACTGATAGGCGCTGTCATTGAGAAGTTAAAGAGAGGGGAAAGGGTACCTGCTGTCCTCTGTGAAGGTAAATGCCCCTGCCGTATCCAAATCAGAGATCCATTTTGCACCACCCCTCTTAGGAGGAAATGAACCCCCACCTCTGTCCACTTTGCTGCAGCCCTAGTTTCATCTCTGCTATTCACAATCTTTCAGGTGGCAACTGTGCAATATGCAATCCCTTGCTTAAGGCCAGAGAACTGTGAAAATCTGTACAAATAGAAGCAGGAAAAAAATCTAGAAATCTTATACATACCCTTTCCTGACTTCATAATTTCCAGAAATCTCAGGTACATGAAGTAGCATTTTTGGTGTATTTGTTTGAACTTATTCTTGTGAGTAAGTCTTGGTAGAAATATCAAGATAATTGTCCCAATATTCGTTTTCAGGTTTGCAGCTTATTAGTCCATTCTTTTAAGGATGTTTGGAGATAACAATATGAATTATATCACTTTGAGTTAATCCCTCTTTTGTTTCTAGTGGGGAGAAAGTCCTTTATGATCATAAAATTGTTGTATTGTGGAGGAGCAGAAATTAGCATATGTACAGATTAGCCTGCAAGATCCATCAAGTCTCTCTGGTTTCCATCAAACATCTATAAACATCTCAAGGGTTTGAAAAGCTTAAGAATATTAAGCCTCCAACTGTAAACTTTTAAACTTATCTTAAAAGTATATCTCTGAAACTTTTTGAATTCATCCATATGAAATGCAATGGGGACAATATGGATTTTGATATAAACATTTTTAGTTGTGAAGGACTAGTTGGCTCGAAGTAATTAATAGACACATTGTTACCCTTCATGTAGATAGTTATGTGTGTGACATCCTTTTCTCATCTAGAACAGGATAGGCGATTGAAGAAGTTAGGGTGTAAATCAAGGGCTTACTATCTGCCCCTATTGTCACTAGCTAGGCATCACTGTTCTGGTATCTGAGAGGCGGTTTCCCATTCCCACAGTGGCATAGCACTTCCTTATCCTAACACCCATCAAGTAGAGAAGCTGGAACTGGATACAACCAGCACACAGCACATGTGAAGGTTAAAGCAAGAGTTAGCCTAGTAGGTGGTCACCGGTTGGGCTACAGGTGGAGGTGGAAATTGTGGGAAGCAACCAGTAATTTATTTCCTATTGCTCAGAAGCCAAAAGAACACCTAGTGATTATTAGGCAGCTTGCACTCTACACTTACTTTTCTCTAGATAGCCCCTGTCTGCTTTCTGAAATAAGCTTGCTCCTGGAAAAGAACTGGCTTTCTGATTCTGCCAGCTGTAACCTGTGTTGCAGTCAGCGGGCGGGGGGGGAGCATTGCTTAGAAGCTTTGTGGTTGGCACTAGCAATGCGCATAGGAATTGGCAAATATGTTTTGGTCTACATTAACCCATACGTTCACTCTGCCCCCTTTCCACATCAATCCATGATTTTTTAAATACCACACAGACATTTCTGTTAAAATATGTTTCAACATATTTTCTCTCAAAATACACATCTCTAAATGTATTTTGATGCAGTTAGAATAATAGAATCATAGAGTTGGAAAAGACCACAAGGGCCATCCAGTCCAACCCCCTGCCAAGCAGGAAACACCATCAAAGCATTCCTGACAGATGGCTGTCAAGCCTCCGCTTAAAGACCTCCAAAGAAGGAGACTCCACCACACTCCTTGGCAGCAAATTCCACTGTCGGACAGCTCTTACTCTTACTCTTGTTGGTTAAGAAAATGTGTTGGAACATTTGCGAAGTGTGAAAACAAATGGATGGTGAAGTTCTGTTCCGCACTTCAGTCTGGCCACTCAGATCATAATGGTTTCCAGAAACTTCATCAAAGATCTCTAGTTTGCAGTGATATTGTAACAGCTTCATTGGCACGTTTATTCCCACCATGTTCGGAAGAATTGATTTATCTATTACATTAATATCTCAGGATAGTGTACATGAGTCTCCTTTCCCCTCAGCCATTTTTATCTTCACAACAGCTGTGTGAGGTAGGTCAGAGTGAGAGGCAGTGACTAGACCACATATGGTGCATTATACCCCTTTAACAAATTGTTTTATTGGTGTGGCATTGACTTCCTCTGTGGTTGGTTTCCTTAACTCCATTCTAGAAATGTGTACAAGTTCCTAACTGTGGTTACTCGTGACTAAGATATATTGGTAGTAACATGCTGTTTGAAGTAATTGCATGGCAAGAGCTACCGGTATATACATGGTCCTAGAGTGATGTAAGAGCAACCAGGAAGATTATATCAACCACCCTGGTGAGAGAACATATGAAGTGTGTTTAATAGGACAACTGCATATTAGTGTTTACTATGTTTTGCTAAAAATAGAAGAATCAATTGTTTCAAGCCCTGAGTGTAAGTTAACAGCTTATTAGAATTCCAGGCTTCTCATGTTTGACAAGTTCTGCTGCTGTTAAATATCACATTCTCACCTTTGGATTTTCAGTGGCTGTTTTGGTTTGTTTGACACACCTCCTGATTTTCAATCTTTTTTGCAGGTAGTAACTATAATGTCTCAAAAACAGGAAGACGTTTCTGTCTTTATAACTTCAAGTTGAAAATTGCTTCTTGGCAATTCGGGAGCTCTATATTCTCTTGAGCAATAGCTATCTGGTTAGGAAGCCTTCTGAAATAATATTTTGTTTCATTTGATTTCCTTGTGTCAGAGGTCAGGCTATGCTGAGGAGAAAGGAAACACTGACCTTTTATCACTGAAACACAGAGGAATGTATTCTGGAAAGTTCAACAGAATGACATTTTTTTCTCTGTGATCAGACTTCATTGCTTGTCTGTCCTGGATTAAAGAAATGTGCAACTTTTGTACAAGGAAATTGTTTTTAGTTGTTGAAGAGCTAAATCTCCACTTTTGTTGCTGTTTGCTCTGTTTTTTAAGTTTAATAATAATAATACTACTAATAATAATTTATTATTTATACCCTGCCCATCTGGCTGGGTTTCCCCAGCCACTCTGGGTGGCTCCCAACACCATATTATTATTATTATTAGTAGTAGTAGTAGTAGTAGTAAATACTAATGATGATGATGATGATGATGATGTGATAAAACAGTGTTTTTCAACCTTTTTTGGGCAAAGGCACACTTGTTTCATGAAAAAAATCACGAGGCACACCACCATTAGATAACAATAATAGTAGTAGTAGTAATAATAAAAATGATAATTCTTCTCATGTCTGAATTGAGCATGTGAAGATGGCGCACCTTGCCCCGCCCCCACCAGGCTAATAATAATAAATAACAACTATAGTACTAGTCAGGACTCTCCCCCCAGCCACAGGAACTCAGTTCTGGCACCTCTCAGGTGGGCGCCTTCGCCATTATAAGAGAACGAGGGAAGGCGTCCGTGATGAGTTCCAGGCTCCAGCACCTCTTTTTCTAGAAAAATAGCATTGGTAGCAGCAGATGCCCCAATGCTAGGTAGGCAGCAGAGGTAGGAGGCGGTGTCGTAGCGGCGGCCGCCTCGCCCCGCACGGCCCACGGGGGTCAGCCAGTTGCTCCACTCGCGCAGTGACCAGATGTTGGGCACGCAGCTCAGGTGTCGGCACAGCTGTAAGAAGCTGCCGGGCTGCCGCTGCACCCGCAGCCGCCACTCAGCCAGTCCCGAGGACGGCGGGAGGCACTCGGCTGACAGCAGGCAGGCCGGGCCCGCGGTGGTAGCGGCGGCGGCGGCATCAGCCACCGGGCCGGGCAGTACCAAGAGGACTCCGGCTTCTTCGAAGGCCTCGCGGATGGCGCAGAGGCGGAAGGCCACGTCTCCCGGCAGCGGCGAGCCCAGCTCCGGGCGCTCGGCGGCGAAGAGCGGCGCCCTCGGGCACTCGCCCCGCACTGAGCCCAGTCCGCAGCGCGGCCCGCCTGCCAGCAGCTGCAGTCAGTCGGACGAGAAGTCGGCCGCGTCCGCCACGCCACCCGCGAAGACGTGAGCACTGGGCAGGAAGGCCCTCCACGGGCTCCGCCGCAGGAGGAGCAGCTCATAGTCAAAGGCGCCCGCCGCCGCCGTGGGCCGAGGGGGAGACGCGCCCAGCCCACCTGCCGCTAGCAGCAGCGTCGCCACCTCCCGCCAGTGCCGCAACCGCCAGCCCATGTTTTCCCACGGAACACCAGGCAACATCTCGCGGCACACTAGTGTGCCGCGGAACAGTGGTTGAAAAACACTGTGATAAAACATCAAATATTAAAAACTTCTCTAAACAGGGCTGCCTTCAGATGTCTTCTAAAAGTCAGATAGTTGTTTCTTTCCTTGACATCTGATGCTTCTATTCTACTTAATGTATGTGTGGAGTTTTGTGTCAGCATCACTTGTGCATGTTCTCTTTACTATTCGCTTGTGTTTATTTGGTGGTGAGAGCGGTTGGGGTTGACCTAGGGTGTGGTTGTTTGTTTATGATTGGCTGTGGTGAACTTTGTTTTCATATGTGAGTGTGGTGGGTGGGTGTTTTTGTATCAGGTTAGCCACATTGATTCGTATGTTGTTGGTGGGTTCTTGTCGTTGTCTTGTTGGGCTGTGTGTGTGATAAAGGGGAGCCATAATGGGGTGAAGGTGTCTTCTTCTATTTGTCTCTCCAGTGTCTGGCTATGATGTTTCTGACTGCTGAGAGTAGGTGGGTTATGAGCTCTTTATGATGTGAGTGGACATTATTATCTTGGAAGATGTTTAGTAGGGCCAGTTCTGGGGTGATTGTTGTCCAGAATAGTTGGATTTCGGGGCATTCCCACCACGTGTGGATGTATGTCCCTGTGGAGGTGCATCCACTCCAGCATTTTGGTGAGGTTCCTGGGTGTATTAGCACTAGTTTCCTTGGTGTTAGGTATCATCTGTATGTGAGTGAGTTTCAGAGTGAGTTCTTTCCTTTTCACTGATATGGATTTAAAGGGAGGTTTAGACCACATTCTGGTCCACTGAATGGGGTTACGCTCATAGCCTATGTCGTTCTCCCATTGTCAGGGTTGAGCCAAACAAGGAGGAGGAGTGGTGGCAAGCCCCCCCCCGGTGAGGCTGCACCCACAGAAGAATCTGGGGAAATGGAGGAGTTCATACCTGGAGAAGACTGGTGGCGGCCCCTCCAGGTGGAGAAGGGGAAAGACCAGAACAGAAGGAGGAAGTCGAGCCAGAATCAGGCCCTTGTGAGGAGAGAAACTGGTGGGGCCCCTCCCCTCCTCCATTCTCAGCTGTAGAGCTGAGAGACGCAGGGAACCATTAGAGGCAGCTGCAGCTTGTAAGAGACGTGATTATGGGCCGGCTACTTAAGGAAGGCCAGCTGCTCTCTTCGCTAGCACCTGCAACTGCTGTGCTGAGCGTGTGGTTGTTCTTGCTCGTCCTGTTCCTGTGTTCCTGACTCCTGGCTTGTTCCTAACTTGGCTTGTTCCTAACTTGGACTGTTCCTGATTTCGGCTTCTCTTGACCCCAGTGCTGATGCCTGACTTCGGCTGGCTTCTGACCCGGACTGTTCGGCCTTGGCTTATCTGACTCTGACTGCTACACTTCAGCACGCCAACTTGTTGGCACCCTAACACCCATTGTTTTTTGATTACGCATAGGGGGTTTGTGGGATTTTGGAGCAGTATTTTGTATATTGCGGATACCATCCCTGTCCTATGTCCCTTTGTTGTTAGGAGGAGGTTTTGGAAGGTTGTCAGGGGCCTAGTTGCTGTTGATTTTACTACTGGAGAGTTTAAGAGGCCATGTAATTGGTGGTGTGTTAGCCAGGGCATTTGGTTTGCCAGGTTTTTATCTGGAGGTTTTGTGCTGTGTGATGGAATAATGGGTGATGTGCCAGGGGAATTAGTGGGGATGGGGATGGGGTTGGGGACAGTTTACCTACTTCTGTTTTCCATGCTTTAAGCATGGTCTGTGTGAAGCTGTTTAGTGTTGTGGGAATTTTCTTTAGTTTGTTGGGAGGAATGGGTATGCTGTGGTGCAGGTATTTTCAATTGTGTCCCTCTCCAGGTGTACCCATTGTTTCGTCTCGTCTTCTAGTATACACAGGATTATGTGGCATACTTGGTTGAAGACTGACTCAGTTGTGCATCAATCTCATTGCTATGCCTTATTAACTAGGCTAATATAAAAATAGGTGAAATTAAGGAAGCTTTTTCTTTTTTAAAGAGCAGGAATTTATTATTAGGTTAAGTTAAATATATATATAATTTGTCCATAGATTCTTTATTGGATGAGATAATTTTTGTTGATTTCTCTTCATACTCTTGCACAGTCTCTAATGCTGATTAGGAGGGTTCATTCTTCATCTGTAACTGTTTGGGGCCACCGGGGAAAGAGGACTAGGTGAAAATTGATCTTCCTCCATTGTTAGTGCAAGTCGGCTAAGTGCAACTCTTGCTCCAACTTGATAAGACTCTCTTATGACTTCACTCTAATTGTATTCAGTTAAAATAAAAGATAACAATGCATACGGCATATTGGGCAATACTTCCTATATAATGATGTGAAATCACAGATATTTTAAAGTGGTTGATTTATTCCAGCCAACATGGTTCTGGACATTTTTGTCTTTACCCCATTACCCTGCACATTTCTGCACATACATTAACTGCATTCTGTTGATGGAATATCTGGGATGCTATTGTATTATTAATGGATGTATATGTGGGCACCCCCAGTTCTGGTCTTGCATGAAGAAATGGGGTGTCCTTTTGACCCTGCTAACAATGGTCCGAGCATTCTTTCAGTTTTGTCCTAATCGCTAACATGAAAAAGTGAAACTCCCTCCTTTATCTTTTTTTCAGGAAGATAACAGGGAACAAAAAAACCATGTTATGTCTACCACCCAAATGCAATGTTTGTCCATATTCAGAGGCCTAGCTAATCTCTTATCAAAACTGTGGTCTTGAGCATAACCACTTAGCCAGTCTTTTTCACACTGAATCCAAATTGAATTGTCATTCAATAGCTGCAGCTCAAAGGATTGGGAATTACCTTTATACTCTGCAGCGTAGAGCGCTCATGAGGAACAGACTATGATAAAAGTAGGTAGTCATATTCTACTCCCTTCTCCCCGCCCCATTAAAATTGAATCTGTCTCCACGGTAATTCTGCTCTGTGGATACTAACAACCTTTGCATTTGAGTCTCACTGCAATCGTTATTGTAGTGTAGTGGTACATCCACTGAACCAGTATATTATGCTTTTTGTCTATTTATCTTATTTTTATTTCCTCTTTATTGACTATTCTAGCAAGCTCTTTCAAATTCAAACACTGTTCAAGCTTACAAAAAGTTTATCTTGGGAATATTATCGCCTCAAGCAGATGACACCATGCAATTTTATGGCTTATAACTTTTTGTCATTCATTATTAGTCTTCCCACACAGGTGCTACAACAGACACTGCTAATACATTTCAGTTATTTTCTGCCTTGCAATTTGAAAGTCTAGATACGTATCTGCAAGTGCGTATAAATATACTGTAGAACGTTTGGAGGCCAGTTCACTTAATTCGCCTATCTGGAATTACATGTGATAGATATTCGGATCAACTTCACACAGTTGGAACAATCAGTTTCTACAAAGAATGATAATTTTTGATAGAGCACAGCCTAAAAATAATTTTAAAAATGGTGACATAGGTGAAGTCATCAAGCCAGCATTACAGCTTTAAATTACAGCTTGTTACTTCATTGCAAATGTTTTAAAGAAAATTTTAAACATTTAAAAATTGTATGTTTCAATATATTACAATTTATTTCTTATTCCCAATGTTTTATAATCCTCTCACCCTGCTGGTTTCATTGCATAAATGTTACATGTCTAAATCATACATACTGTTGATGTAAAGGTAAAGAATTGGGTAGATCTACTAGTCACGTGGGTGGTGCTGTGGTCTAAACCACAGAGCCCAGGGCTTGCCGATCAGAAGGTCGGCAGTTCGAATCCCTGCGATGGGGTGAGCTTCCGTTGCTCAGTCCCTGCTCCTGCCAACCTAGCAGTTCAAAAGCACATCAAAGTGCAAGTAGCTAAATAGGTACCGCTCCGGTGGGAAGGTAAACGGCGTTTCTGTGAGCTGCTCTGGTTCGCCAGAAGCAGCTTAGTCATTCTGGCCACATGACCCGGAAGCTGTCTGCGGACAAACGCCGGCTCCCTCAGCCTATAGAGCAAGATGAACGCCGCAATCTCAGAGTCGTCCGCGACTGGACCTAACGGTCAGGAGTACCTTTACCTTTACTAGTCACTAGTTAGTAGTGAATTAAGATTCCAAATGCTCAGATGGGCAAAGACCCTACTGAGGCTACTACTGAACAATTACTTTTAGGGAGTATAGTTCTAACAGTAATTAGCACTGTTTTTCTTTCTCCCTCTCCCTACCCTTTCTAACTTCACAAAACATAGGACCAGGTCCAGGTTTATCCACAACTAGGGCAAAATCATTCAACATAACAGTAAATGCTCATGAAAGATAAGCTCGTTTCTATTTAGTTTTCCTATACTTGTCAAGCATGACATTTTATTGCAGTTTTGGGTTTTTTTAAAGAGAATTTTATTGCCTTCAGAACTGTATGTTTATTTAGGTAATGGTAGCTTGGAAATAACTAGATGACCTGCATTGGAATTTAGAAAGTATGGGTATTCTGACTTTAAATTTTGTCTTTCATCAAATGTGAATATCTTTGAATAGTTGTGGGGGGGGGGACTGAAAAATGTTTGCATTCTTTCCCAACATTTAAATTCATTCTTTTATGTTTCCTCATTTATTATGCTTACGTCATCAGGAAGTTGAGGTATGTTTGCTTCTTCTTGTTAACTATTGAATAACTAAAAGGTACTGCATGGCGTTTTATACACAGTCAACATTTTAAATAATGGTTTAGCCTCTTTGTTCCAGAACTTGTTCATTTTCTGGTCTCTGGTCTATGAAATAGACTGGAAAGTATTGAGCAATAGTTAGTTCTGTTTGGAAACTATATCAGGTGGTATTCAACTAAGCTTTCCTCAGAGTAGACCCACAGAAATGAGCAAAATGTAGCTGAATGCTGCCCATTAAACATTACAGAAGTTTGTCATCCCTGGTTTAACATCTGGATACAAAATGGCTCTAGGCAAATTGATCCAGTAGGGAGGGAACATAAAACTGGGACAGGCATTTAATCACAAAAACTTCACTAAGTGAGCACTCTTTGGACTTTTCCAGTGCTAAGTTGTTAAAGCAGTAATAGCACAACAAATGCCGTTGTTAATCTTTATTTATTTATTTAAAATATTTATAAAGTGTCTCCCATTAACATAGTATCACCACGTCAGTGTACAAAAAGCATGTAGCTTTCTCTAAAAAGAAAGGTTTCTCTAAAAACAAAAACAAAAACCCCCACAGTTCCCTTATCTGGGAGCCAGTGTGGTGTAGTGGTTAAGAGTGGCAGACTCATAATCTGGGGAACCGGGTTCGCGTCTCCGCTCTTCCACATGCAGCTGCTTGGGCTAGTCACACTTCTTTGAAGTCTCTCAGCCCCACTCACCTCACAAAGTGTTTGTTGTGGGGGAGGAAGGGAAAGGAGAATGTTAATCACTTTGAGACTCCTTAGGGTAATGATAAAGCGGGATATCAAATCCAAACTCTTCTTCTTATCTATGTATTTCCCCCCCTCCACAAACATGCTTTTATTCCTAAGAGACTTTGAGTTGTATTGAACATAGCATTATAACTAAGGTTCCATCAGTGAACCCTCTTTCCCCTGTGTGCTCCCTAATCTGTTGTTGGAGTTCCCCCAACTTTCCAGAGCAGAACTGGGAATAGCATTCTCATCACACTAGATGGAATCATTGTGCTGCCTTCCCCTGCAGTGGGTTAAATGAATATGTTCCTCTCAATTTAGATAATGTAAGTAATGAATAGCTTGGGGAAGAAAAGACAGCTAAGAAATACTAAAGCATTGTATTTTGTATAGGAATAAATTAAAAGCAATTAAGCTTAAAGCGGGGGTCACGAGTAATAATAATTTTTGTGAGAGGGAAATATGCTTCTGCAAGTCATTTATTCAGTTGAGCAGTAGAACGTAGTAGTGAATCCACTGCATTAGAAGAAGCCCTGGGATGCAGAAGCTGCTAAAGTAAAATGATGCTAGTTTAGAATATGTACATTGAAAATACCTTCTTATTCTTAACTAGCTGTCATTTCCTGCTTCATGTGATTAGATCTGCATTTGATCAATTTCCTACTCCAGCTCACACTTTTTATATATACCGCTCTGCCTTTTCGTAAACCGCTTTGAGGTTTTATTACAGTCAGGAGGTATGTAGATCTTGTGGAAGGAAAGAAACCCATTAGCGTCACCTTCAAAATATGACTAATGCCATATAAATTAGCAAATTGCACACAAATTAAGCAAGCTCTGTCTGTAGGCTTACAATCTAACAAAAAGGCACGATAATATTAGGGAGAAAATGGAAGAACGGTAAAAAGGGGTTGAAGAGCAGCAGTTGGGGAAAGCAAGAATGTAAAGGAGTTTTTACTTCATTGTAAAAAGAGAGTCAGCTGTTAAATGGAAGAGCACTCCAGGGAATGAGAAATGGAAGTAGGTGGGGAATAGCAAAAGTATACTTAGGTTTAACTAGGAAATTGGTACCTTTAGAGTGAAGGCTTTAGGAAGAAGTGTGTATAGAAATAAGAGATGATAGAGAGGAAAAAAGATAATGCAAAATTATTTAAATACAAGTAGCTTAAAGCACTGATGAGAAGGAAGAGGAACCAAGTGACAGGAGCAGTATAACCAGAGTGGGGGTAGGAATTGCATGAGCTGAAAGGCAAGTAGAATATATTAGGCAGGTGGCAGAGTTGAATACAGACTATAGAATTTTGAGAGCAGAAATAGCAATACCAACAAGAAGAATGCTACAATTTATCCGTGCAGGAAATGGAGAAAATAATAATGACCATGAATAAGAGCAGTCCACTTCATTTGGTAGTGAATTGTTTACCTCAAATGTTAAGACTTTGAAAGACCATGGACATATGGAAGAAATGAGAATGCCTAGATTTTAAGCTTGAGGAGAAAAACAATATGAACACATGCAAGAGAAAGTTCTGCAAAAGGAGGAAAAATCAGAAGCTCAATTTTGACCCAAATTAAGTTTGAGAAACTGGATATTATTCATATGAATTGAAGGGTATCAGAAAACCACAGGGGGTTGGAACATGAAAAGAAGAAATGGCTTGGGTGTAGGTTAGTATAGTTGTAACTCAATAAGCAGATGAAAAAGCCAAAAGGGAGAATGTCAGGGATAAAAAGAAAAGGGCCCAGTACTCAGTTCTTTCAGAAAGAAGAGGGGTTTAAGGAGAACCATTGTTAGAAACTCTGAAGTAATGACAAGAAAGTTACTGCTTAACTCCAATACTCAAGTAAGCAATGGAAGTGGGTCAGTGAGCTGGACTAGAGGCTAAAGAACCAGGAGAAGGAATACAGAGAAGAGATATTGCTGCAATAAGATTACTAGAAATAGAAGTTAGAGAGTGAAAAGAAATAAAACCAGTTTGAAAACAAAGAAGACCTATGGAAAGGCTATACTTTCTGGAATTATGTCTGTACTGTCAAACGAGAGCTGTACTCAAAAACATTTGGCCAAGTGAACTTTGAGGAGCGAACCTTTTCCGAGCTGGAAGCAAGTGGGCAGTGTTGCGTTCATGTAATTGTTGCTTGCTATTTTTTTACCGTTATGCTTTCTTTCTCTAAGAGGGTTGGATGAAGAGAACATAGGCTGAGCAGCTTTAGAAAAAGAAAAGAAAAGAAAGTGACAACATTTGGAGGATGGAAAGTAAGACATTGGAAAAGAGCAGTATCCTCAAGAGATAGCCAAAGAGAAGAGTAATGAGAGAGTGGGGAATGAGAATCAAACACTTTTTTTGGTGTAACAAGGGTAGACTTACAGGAATGAAAGAGAGAACATATACAGAATAATTGTAAATATGCAATAAAAAGGAATGCTAGGGCAATGGATGTCAGGAAGCAAGAGAAAAATTAATAAGTAGTAGAGTGGAAAGAGAGAACCATGAAAGACAAATATGAGTGAATAATCACAGAAAAGAAAGCAAATAATGGAACCTCGGCCAATACAAGACAGGAGGAGGAGGAGGAATGTAGATGGGGGTAAAGGGAATGGATTTTTAAAATCTGATTTAAAATGCTTTCACCAAAAACTTCTGGAGGAAAGGATGTAAGGAGCAAGTGAAGAAGTTATACATAGTCCACAGCAGCAGGGGACTGAAATGGAGAGAGAGATGAAGAGAAGCTCTCAGAATCAACTGACTGAAGGTTGCAAAAGGGACAAGTAGCAATCATTTTGCTTCATTATTAATTTGCTTCATATTAATTTGTTTTTTATTTGAACAAAATGATGTCCAATATTAGTGATACTCAGAGTGGACGCACTCAGATCAATAGATTTAATAACTTAAATCATTGATTTCAATGTGTCTACCCAGAGTGTATTGGATATAATCCAAGATCACTAAAATTACCATGTGCAATGCGACTAGACAGGCAACTTGAATTCATTTTAAAAAATGTAGATAAATGTAGGGGATGGGGAATGCTGACTAGTTAAACTGTTAAATTCAAGACAGCTCACTAAATCCTTTGCTTGTTAAGCAGTTGAAAATATTGGATTTTTTAAATGTCATTTGCATGCCACCCTTCATGACTTCTTTATTATCCCAGGGTGCTTTGCAGGAGAGGAATAACTAGTTAAAAAACCCTGTCATATTTTGATCATCTCTGGCACAGTCATTTCTCTCCCATGCAGGATATGCACACCCAGGAAGAGCCATTTGCCATGCTTACAAAACCCAGTATTGTGAATTGGAATCCTGATTGTGCATCTTGAGAAGAAGATGACTTAGCTAATAGCAGCCAGTGTGTGGCCCTGTTGAGAAAGGAAGCAACCTCTGCCTCTGCTTGTCTTGTATTCACAACTTGCACAATATTACAGTTCCTTATGCATAGCTCTTAAACAGATACCTTACCCCAAAGGCCAGTTTCACAGACTTCATTTGGAAATATGTTGCTAGTGCTGATTTATACAGGTATACATGCCAGAGACAGAGGAAAGGCCACTTATCACTAACATGTGTGTGCATGGCGACAAACACCAAATTACCACTGTAATGGGTAAAAGAACCTTTGCTATCAAATTTAGTCACTGCAGTTCATGATGCCTTTGCTTTGAATATGAATATCAGCAAATTAAAAAGCCCAACTGCAATATTAAGCATTATTACTTCCAGAGTTTTCCTCTAACTCAGGTATAACCCAAGTTAACCCTCTTCCTTTCCCAATCCATTCCAGGTATAAATTTTGGAGTGGAGTAAGGGAGAAAAGTGGGGTGGTTATGGGGAAGGATTTCAACCATGTCACTCTCCACATTATGTCATTGGGTGTACAATGATATCCCGAAAAAGTTTGGGATTGCACTAAAAAAATAACCAAGCTCTCTGCTGACTTTAAAAGAAAATTGGTTGGGCTAGATGAGCCCAATTCCAAATGAATCCGAGAGGAGTTTTCCCTTCACTGGTTAGACTTCTTTGAAATTGCCTGGATATATACACAACCCTGGAGCCACTAAGATAGCATAGTATTTTGAGTTGTGAAACATATCTTCATTTTCTGTGTTATATTTAGTGTGTATATGTTTGAAAGCAACATTCTAAATTTTAAAACTTTGTTTTATCTTGAGGCCAAACAGTAAATGGATTACAGAAAAAGAGCTTTTCATATTTGTTTAACAAAGAAATAAATAAAAGACTTGCCCAAAAGAATACCTACATTTCATTTTAACAGTTTAACTGTTTTCACTCCTATTTTCTTCCCTTTAGGATGATTATTTCAGAAACTGGAATCCAAACAAGCCTTTTGATCAAGGTAAAAGAAATATTATATTCACTCTATAAAATTGCTTTGTTTTATAAGTATCAGTATCCATATTGCTTCGTTTCCCAACAACATAGCTTCACCTGTTGGTTTAAAACAGCTACTGATAGGAGCAGCCAGCCTGGCTTACTTCATAGAAATTGCTTACGAGGGTACCTGCACATTTTGCTTCACAAATTCCTTTTCAAGGAGGGCTAGAAACACTAAAGAAAGCAAATAAATCTTAGCATCTAGATGCTCTGCCCAGGAGCACCAGTGAAGGCCTTCACAGTTATCGTGGTGTCTGTGGGCCCTAGGTTGGTGACCCCAGATTAAACAATAAAGTTCCATTCATTCAACTGTACTGTAGTCTCACTGAATTCATATTATTCAAAGGGTCAAAGTACTTGCAACATGGAATCAGGATCTTCTGTGATCCTTCTTTTACTCATTAGCAGGCCAGTGGGAATGCTTTGAAAACTGGGGAAGGGGTGCTTTGGAAGAGAGTGTCTAATTTACTGTTGTGCCTTTCCCCAATATAAATTACTTTCTCATGAAGACTGGTGCTTTACATGTTCTGTAAAGATCTCATTTTCCCCAGTAACCTTTCTATGATCTCTCATCTGCTTTGGAATAGTGTTGTGAAAGTTTTTAAAAAATTGCACTGCAAAAAACCATGCATATTTGTTATATTTTGTGATTCTTTCACTTGTAATATCTTTAAATACATTTTGTCAAAGTTGCCAGTTTATGATGAAACAATTGTGCCAAGCTTATGGCTTTAGAATTTCAGCATCATCGCCTGCTGTATTTTCATTTTTCTTGCTACACTTCTGTTCTTTCCCCTTTTCCCTTCTTCGTGTGCTTGTGTGCAAGCGATATTTTAGCTTGCTTCCTCATCTGGAAATAAAAGGTCACCGTAAACAATAGTGTAATGCTACCCCTGGAAAGACTGCTGTTAAATGCAATTTTTGTTTCATTGTGAGTGCAAAAAAATCTCCCACAGCAAAGAGTACACCCATCAAATGTGCTAAAGGAAAAGGTGTCAGAGCTGTCTTGCTGTCATGTGCAGTAAACAGAAATAAAAGAGTCAGTGCTGTGATGCAGTGCCATATGTTGGCAAGGAAATACTGGTAAAGCGTTGATGAAATCTATCACTCAAGAAAACAATGTTACCAAATGATGGAATCATTAACCTAGCAGACCAAAACTCCCCTGCTTTGAGGAAAGTAAAATGGTAAAGGAATATCTGGCCTGTCATTACTCTATAAATTCATATAGCCCAATAATAACCTGTCTATAACGGTAACATATGCCTGGATTCTTAAAGAATATAGAGCAGCACAGTATATTCATGATCCATTTCTAGTCAGATCAATTTTGGTAAATCACAGATTCATGGAAGCCACAAATACTTTAGGAAATGTATTTAATAAATTCTGATTGGTTGGAGCACATAGAGATTCTACATGTGGGTAGTTTAGAAGTTTATCATAGCATCTAGTCAGAGACTCTACAGCAGTTTCTCAAACTTTTAGATCACCCTCCATCCTTAATGCCTGACTCTAGCTTCCGACCCTTTTATCTTTGTGCTGTCATCTGTTGTACAGATGAACATGCCAAGATCCTTAGTTATAACCTCATTTTTACAGCCTGTTGCTGCTGCTTGTGTTGATCTGTGGGATACTAATCTGAACACTGGCACAATAAGAGGAATAGAACATATCTCTAATCCTATCCATAAACTATAGTCAGGAAAATACCATTAACCACAAAATGACTACTCTCTCTAGCTCCCTTCTTTTCAAATCATATTAGGACGTTAGGAAAGTGGAGGTGCTGTCACAGCCCTTGCATTCAGTCCTCTGTCAGGGATATATACTGTCTTGGCTGGAGGTAAGGAAGACATTGCTTGCTTAATGAACATACATATCCATAGTTCCAGTTACAGGTAGGTAGCCGTGTTGGTCTGCCATAGTCAAAACAAAATAAAATAAAAAATTCATTCCAGTAGCACCTTAGAGACCAACTAAGTTTGTTCTTGGTATGAGCTTTCGTGTGCATGCACACGAAAGCTCATACCAAGAACAAACTTAGTTGGTCTCTAAGGTGTTACTGGAAGGAATTTTTTATTTTATTTTGTTTTATACATATCCATGTTCCCTTCAAGGGGGAAACCACCATATTGAGAACCCCTTCTATACAGGGTTGTGCAGCAGATTCTTTCCAGATCTCGTACTGAGAAGATAATAAGGCACATTAGCAGTCCTGCTGGGGTTGTACATATCAGTTTCTGCCAGTTGAGTAAAAAGCAAAGAATCTGCAACCATTCAACCGGAAAGTAGTTTTAAGTGCATATTATAAACTGATGGGTACCACACTAGATTAATAACAATGTAACAGCCACATTTCTCCCCTAGAATTTACATTTCTGCTGCACCCAACAGCACGGCAGAATAATACCATTCTGCACTGGTGTCTGGAAAACCCTTAAATAAGAAGAAAAAAAAATAAGCTACTTGAAATGGTTTTTCATTAAGACTCTGTTACTAGCAAGAAGAACATGTGGGACAATTAACCTTCCCTGGGTCTTGCCTCATTAAAATTTTAGCAGATGCTATTGATCATCTTTACACTGCATGGTGTCTACTGCAAACAAGCACTGCTGGCATTCTGGCATATATAAGAGGACAGCTTCCCAGGCTGGTGACCAGCATTATAAGGCATGCAGTTTTGTACATTACTATGCAGTAACCAACCAGTTCTATTACAAATTTTAAAAATCCCTGACATTTCACTGGCACATTACAGACAAATAGTATTCTCTTCCATATTTATTGTTGTATTATGTGATGTACATCACAGTAGTTACTGACCAGTATGTGTCCGATGAAGTGCTAAAAGTATCCTTGAGATCCAATCATTTCTACAAAAACAGCTGGATTGTGCTGTTGTTCTGCCCTGGAATTTATCTCTTGTGTGTTTCTGGATGCAACTTAAGGACAATCCACTCATGCAAGTTTCAGGTTTGCCACTACTGGAATACCAATGAAATACATCTCTGTTTGGATTAGATGTTCAACAGAATGTCTGCAGGCTACCTAAATCCCTCCTTAAGCCTTGTGTTTCCAGGGTTTAAATTTGGTTGGTTTTTTTTTTTGTTTTTCACTGTTGATTGGCACAGGAATTGCTTTCCTCTGTGGACATACAATGATTCGAATGTGCAATTCTTAATGCATAATTATCTCGTTCATGCAAAGAAGGTATTTGTGAAAGGACTCACCCATTTTCTAACTGGTACATAATCTCAAGCTTCCCGGCTGTATTATGTGGTGACTGAATGTGCATGTGTAATGGTGGGGGGTGAGTTCAGGAGGGCTCGGTTTCATTCTTTACTGAAATGTGACCATTTTATATAAGTAAGCCTTATGCTCCTGCATTGCATTGCTGGTTTTTATTGTCTTGTATTTCCTGGGATGCTAATGTATTTGTGCTCTTGGAATTCTAATGATGTCAAGTTCTCTCTCATATTCGTAATTGCCTTACTTTCAAGCTGCTAATCAGTTTACTGTTATTGTGAATGCCACGTCTCCTCTCCAGGGCTTCTGAAGCTAGTCTGCACATTTTCTCCCCCTCTCCCTAAAAATCCAAAGCACAGCTATTGCACTCTGACATATAATCAGTGACCTGTTTAAAATTATTGATTTAAGCTGTTCAGAAAGCAGGCTTCATAAACTGGGCAGTTTTTATACAGATAATTGACTCTTGGCAGTTAGGTCCTATTACCTTAGGCCAAAATAAAGCAGGGCAGGGAATGATAGTGTTGTTGATACAATGCTACACATCATACATCTCTGTACTGTATGTCCTAATTGTTAAGAGTTTCATTTTAAAGCCTCCATTGTTAGATGGGCCAAGTAATCCTTCTTCCATAGTTTCCCATCATCAGAATACCACTCTGTGAGCTCCAAGTACATGTGAAATGAAGTCAGAGAAAAGGGCCCCATGTCATGTGTCTTATAGTCTCCCTATATGGGATTTTATATTGGTGGTTTGTGTGGTGTGAATGGGAGTTGTTATGCCATATCCTATGCTCTGCCACGGCAATATTAGCAGGATGGAAGGTGACTGGAGGTGGCTACCTTGTTTTGGTAGGTAAATTCCTTACACCAGGTTGGCAGCTTGTCTAAAGCTTTGCAGTGGTGTGCCCATGTTCTGGGTGTGTAGAAGATTTTGCATAAGTGTGCTCTTACGCTGTCCCATCCACAGCTCACCCCAATTTCATCAACATACTTTCACTGGTGAAATAACTCTGCAAGCAGAGTATTCTACAGGTATGTCAGAGGAGTTCTACTAGCAGATCTGTCAGACTAGTAGCATATTTCGAGTTCCACCTACATAATTAGGCTTCTGCCATTTCCCAATGCACCTCTGCTGGTGGATCGGACTGCACCCTGAAAGTCTCACATAATTGATCAGTAATCAGCAGAAGTACGTAGTTCTAATTTCAAAGTTTGGGTTCATTTTAATGCTGGGAATGTGTATTCTTGACTGCTCGCTGTGACTAGGAAGTAGGATTGGGGGATAGGAATTGCACAGGTCGCAGGTTTGCCAACTGGAGGTCTTATTCCTGAATTTAAAGTGGAGGGGGGAAAGATATTGGCAGAACATGATTATAGTCATAAAATGGAAGGAATTTATAGCCAACAATTAAACTATTAAAATAACCATTAGGATTCTATTCTCCTCAGAGATTACAATATTGACTCACTTTTCTCCCCTTAGAAACCTATGCAGGAATTCTTTCACTTCATATGTGAGGACTTGACAGAGAATGAGAGAACAGGTACACAGGCAGGAGGATGAAAGGGAGATTTTTCTTCCACTCTTAGCCCCGTAGACTAACAATGGCACCCAGTAGAGAGAGAGAGAAAACTCAAGGATTGGAAGCTCAGAAGCTGCAACACTCTATGCTCTTTTACTCTTGGACGTAACACATTCAGAATTAAAGATAGCTCCAGGGACTGGAAAAGAAACCAACAATCTGTACTTTGTCCAAAGCAGTTGTGGATTTGAGCCAAAAGAGAAGCGCACAGTGGAGGTTTCTTCTGATATTATGGAACGTAGCAGTTACAAACAAATGCAAAAGGCCCACACTTTCTCCATGCTTCCAGATCTTTTCTCCTTCATTCAGGATGAAAGGTTCAGATTTATATTGTAAGCCACTCTGTGATCCTTGGATGAAGAGTGGTATAGAAATGAAATAAATAAATAACTTTTCAAAATGAGAATATGCCTGTACCTGCCCCTGAGAGTGGAGGGAAGATGCAGAAGTCTGGCTTTGCATGATAAAAGAGAAGTGCAGGGTATTTGAACTCCTCTCTGCCTGCCACCCAAGTCCCATGATGATGGAGGTTTATTGCCTGCTAAAATAAGGGAATATGTACATAGGCCACAAATGCACCCCTGATTGCCCATTTGCAGGAGGTGGGACTTCACTGTCTTATTTCTTGTTCCTAGAAGAGCAGCAAATACAGCTTAGTCGAAATACCACTGCTTGCCCTTCAGGTCATTCCAGAAGAACTTGGGTGTTGTGTAAATGTACCATATATCCCAGTTGTGCAGCCTGTGCGCCCCCCCCCCCCCCGCTTTTGTGAGTAGTGTCCTCCCTGTCATTTTTACTATAGCTGTTCTGCTACTGCTCATTGAACTACATTATAGGGCCGGCTCTCAAACATAAAGAAACCCATTAAACATGCTCTATGGTCTTGAACAGTTCACCTTGTTACATTTTAGTCCTGATCCCTGCAGTTATTTCCTTTTTTTATTAATAAGATGGTGTCAGATTTTAAAGGAAGAGCTGGAAAAGTGGTTGTATACATTTGCTACATACTTCATATGTACAAGAGAAAAAGTCAACAGTAGGTGTAGCATAACAGCATCATTTCAGTGTAATCACTATGAGCGACAACAATAATATATGTAGATTATAGAGTGTTTGGCTCTATAAATAATAATACAGGCCTTTTCCCTGTCCACAATTCTCAATGCAGTAGAGGCGATAAAGGAAGAGGAGTTGAAGGTGAAGTCGAAGGTAAACAAGGGAAGAATATGTTTTAGTTCAGTTATAGGTACTTCAGCTTCGCTTCACTAGATGATAAGAACTAAGAAGTTGTGCCAACAAGGTTGTTAAGAATAATATTTATACCCCCCCTTCCTCCTGAAGGAGCTCAATAAACACATCAGTGGTAGAACAATACAATAAAACAAACTGAAAACAATCCATGATTAAAAACAGTTAAATATATCTGTATAAAAATAATTACAATGCAGGTGCAAATCAGTATAAATATCTCCATTTAAAAGGCTAGTTGAAAGAAGGAGATTTTTTAATGAAGGATTTGAAGGAAGGAAGAGATGTGCCATCAGAAATGTGTTCATTCTTATCAATGGTTAACTGTTGAAATGTTAAGTTAAAAGAACATATATCCAGCACAAGACATCTTACATGCCACTGTAGCAGAGGTTCATTTAAATTCTTAACAGATTTGCAGAATCCTAGATATGCAAGCAGATGCTGTTAATTTTTCTGGTAATGTGCACCAATAAAGAATAAACATTGATAGCCTTAAAATCAGTGAACCAGTTTAGAATGGTTTATAATTTGTTTGCCATATGGCATTTTTAAAAAGCATCATTACCCAAAAGGCAGAAACACTGGAAGTAATGGGATGCTTTTTGTACTGCAGAAATATGCTTTGAATTAAAAAATACTGGCCTCACTGAATGACCATTATTATTTCTAATAAGCAAGCAGATGGATACACTGAAAGAAGAAAACCTGTCTCGTAAATGAGACTATATCCAATTTCTCCAGAATGTTGGGTGCAAGAGATTATAGAACTGCCAGATAAAATAGATGTAGGAGGTGCAAATGTCATTCACCTATTTGGCAGGACCTTTCGAACTACATTTCCCACATGCTCCACGGCAGTTTCTGAAATTGCTCTAGTGAGGGTATACAAACATTTGTAATTAACCCTGAATAAGCAACCCAACCTCTCAAAGTTCACAATTACATTAAAGCAAAATATCAACTTAAAAATGGCATGGTGCATGAATCTTCATTAATATCTTATTTCTATCTTAAATACCAAGGATAGCATAAATGAAAAAGCTTGATGTCACAATGGGTCTCAGTGGTTCAGCAGAATTGGCTGCTTTTATAAAGAGATCTCTGAGACCCAGGCTAGACATGATACTAATTCTGTGAGCGGTTTTGGGACTGAGGAAGGGGAAGTTTAAGTCTTTCCTTTCTTGCCATAGTCCTAACAGAAATCACTCAGTGACCCATTTTGCAAGTAATGCTAATGCTGAGCCAAACCCTGTCTCAGAGTGAATGAACAAATGAGAGGCTTACAGAGTGATATCACAGCTGCAGGACTCCTCCCCACAGTCTGACTGCTACCGGTACCACATTACCCAAGGCTAAACAAAGGGTTGGCTTAGTGTTACTGAACCAGGCGTCACCAATATTAATTGCAGGGCTCCATCCCTTAAAAACAACTTAGGGTCAAACTAGGCATGGCAGTGGCTCAGTTTACACGTAAAGCTAAGGCAGATCTTGTCTTAGTGCATGCAGGCTCCCAGAGAGGAGATTATGGCACCTTTGCTGCTCCTCTGGTCCTCCTGCTGCTGTAAGCTAAGTCATAGCCATTAATGTGTTGCTTGAACCCAGGTTTATGGTTTTGTCTTACACAGTCTTTGCTTGCCAGCTTTCTGTTTGATTGAATGTTGAACTCTAGAGCATGGATAGCCAATGTAGCACCCTCCAGATGCTGTTGGTCTACAACTCTCACCATCCCTGGCCATTGGTCATGCCGTCTGGGGCTGATGAGACTTATCGACTAACTACAGCATTTGAGCTCATCGTTTCTGCTAATCCTGCTCTAGAGCCTCTACCCTTAAGGAAGAACAACCAGTTCCCAATACCAAAATTCCAACTCATGAAAATCCTCATCCATATATTCCAATTGATGAAAATCCTCATCCATTGTGTTTATGGTATTCTGATTAGATCCACTAAGTTTGTTCTGGTATAAGCTTTCGTGTACACACACACTTCTTCAGATACCTTCAGATGCTACTGGACAATTTTTTATCCCCCCCCCCCCCCGCCGACTGCGTCAGACCTACCTGATTAGATCCGACATCTTTGTATCCTTTTCATGGTTCCACCTTTTGAACCTTTTCTCATCCCTAATCTTGAACAGCCACGCCTATTCTTTTTACCAGGCCAGCTCGTAGCTCGTTATTTCTTGCTATCTGGTTTTCCACGCCCTGTCATCAAAAATTATTCATTGCCTTTTAGCTCTGTGTTTTGTGCAGGAAACAAATTCCATCTATGCATTCAGGTCATTATGCCGCCTTGTTCTCTCGTGTGTGGAAGAGAAGAAATGGCTGGCAGACACTTTGTGCCCCGTTTGCAGCACCTAGAGCTTTAACCCTCTGTGCCTCTTGACACCCACAGTTGGTACTGCCTAAAAGGCCCAAGGATGCCAAAAGTGTTCAGATATTTAAAAGGCCAGTGAGCATGCAGTGTAGTAGATTATTCTCTCTTCCGGATATTGTCTTTTCCCCAAAGGGGGGGGGGGACTGTTCTCAGACACAGGTATGTAGGCATACACTATAGTAGCTCGTCTTTTCTATTTTCACCAGATTCTTTTTTCCAAGAAGGAAGTATAATCATCAGAGATATCCCAGCATCCTTCTGCACAGAAACTCCTCTATGCTTCAGCTGGAAAATATGATAAATTCCTCTACTCCCTTGTTCCATTGGTATGATAGCTGGTTTCTGGGCAGCCTTATATAAACTGGTGCATGTGAGACAGCAATATGCCCACTAGTCCAAGGGAGAAATGTTTCCAAGATGCACAGTTAGGTATTTAGCATTGTATAAGCTGGGAGCCCCTGGAATCCGTGTACAATCATTAAAGCTTTTATCTACAAACACCTGAATGTATATCAGTCCTTCCACTTTGCCATATGAAGTAAGAATAGGACCTACATTTTCCTAGTGTCTGACAGCTGAATTATGGCCCACAAAATGGTTTCTCTCAGTACTGCTGGGGGGTGGGGGAGGGAGAGAAAGAGAAAGATGATGACTGGAGTTAATGAATATCCTTCCAGAAGGAGATAATGAGAGAATTGTGATGCAGGGCAAAATCATGGAACCTGCAATTATTTTTGAAGGCTTCAATTTTCGTTTAGCCCTAGCCAAGATGTGCTTTTTGAGAAGCCACTCATAAATCCATTTTCTGGAATTGTTTGTTTCTGTATGTATTTTGCTCCCCATAAATGTGCAGTTTCCTAAAATCTTTCTGTTATTTCTGTTTCACTTGGCAGATTTTCTGTTTGGCCATTTATAACCCCCCCCCCAAAAAAAATACTCTGGGTTTTCACGTTTATTAATAAGAGTGATTGCCCAGTCAATCAGCTTTATTTTAATAGTGCTTAAATGTGCAGAGAACAATAACTGAAACACTGTGAATGAAACGAAGTACTTAGCGTTAAAAATATAGTTGGAATAGCTGTAGGCTCTGACAAACCACATATGAGCAAAATCTATAAGGATGTCTTCCTGTATTATTTAATTCTTCAGTACACTATATTAGAATGTCTCTGTGTTTGACTCGCCATCAGATTTGTAATTCAGTTTGACATTAACAGAGCAATCCTAACCCCAGCCAGGCAGCAGCAGGGTGCGACCGAGCAGCACAGCCTCTGCTGCATCCACCACTCTGCTGTTTACACTGGGGCTGGGGTAGAAGACAAGGCTGGTAAACCAGGAGCGGGCACAGCAGCTGAGCCCAATGATGGCATGGGATGGCAGAGGATCCAGCTCTGGAGCCAGGGGGTCCCATGTTGCCTTCCAACATTCTCTGTTTGGAGGAATTTCTACAGGTTGCACACTGGGGAACAGAAGACAGCAGAGCTGTTTGGGGCTGGGTAGAGCAGGGGTCAGCAAATATTTTTAGCCACGGGCTGGTCCACTGTCCCTCAGACCTTGTGGCAGGCCAGAGAAGCAGCACCGGGGGGGGGAGAGCTGGAAGAAGAGGCGAGGGGGGCAAGTAGTCCTCTCCACACCCCCTAGCCCCCAGCCCCAGCCGCTGCCACTGCCGCTGTGCTTATTTCCCTGGGGCTTGCACCACCACCACTGCTGCTGCTGCTTCTCATGGGTAGGCAGAGCAAGCTTGTCTGCTCCACTCTCTGGCCCACAGGAGCACCAGGGCGGCAACGGCAGTGGGAAGATGAGCAGCGCAAAAGGGCTGGCTCTGGAGAGGGGCTGCTTAAAATGGCGCTCAGCCAGCTTAGCCCATCCCCCTTCCTCCTTTAGGCAGGGTGGGAAGAAGCCAGGAGGGGGGAGGGAGGAGGTGTGGTGGTGGTGTGTGTGAGGGAGAGGGGAAATGGAATGACGCATGGGGGGGGGGAATGGCACAGACCGAATGAACAGAATCCTCATGCTGATCCATGGACAATCCGCGGGCCGGATCCTGATCTGGCCCAAGGGCCTTAGTTTGCCAACCCCTGGGGTAAAGGGAGATTTCCACCCCATCAAATCCTGTGATAGCAGAAAGGCTTTGAAAGGCGATTGGACTGTAGTCTTTATAACAAAGGCATACCTTTAATTTGTTTTTAAAATGGGTTCAATGCATTGGTCTGTGACCAGATAAATGTGAACTGAACTATTCGTGTAAAGCTTGTCTGAGTGTTGATCCTCAAGGTTTGATGGTCCATCTTGAACCATGTGGGATAGCTCCCGCAGTTCTTCAGTGGACTTTTAGCCTCTTCTTAATTCTAAAAAAAAAACCCACCAGATTGGGGTACAGCAAAATAAATATCCTATAAAAATGGAGTAGGGGACTTCATTGCTCTGCCATGTTTTGTCTCTGGCCCAGTGGTCACCACTGGCATGTTGCCCTCAGGCTGGAAAGGGTTCCTCTTCCCTGGTATGAAACAATCTAAAACCAGCAACAGCAGTAAAACATAAAAATTATATACAGTCCAGCAAGCGAGATCAGTACTTCCCAAATGCCTGCATGAATAAATAAATAAATATTCAAAAGGCATCTAAAGCCCAAAAGGGTTGGTCCCAACCAAATTTATGGTTAAATGGGATGCCAAGATTGAGAATAGCCTCTCGCACATCACCACATATTGCACCCTTGGTTGATGTGTTCCTGTTAGGAGGCCTTCTTTAACAGACCTCAAAAACCGTGGTGCTGTATAAAGAGCAGGATCTTGGCGATCCAGTGGGCATCTAGGTACTAATTTGTGTTCTGCCTTATATGTTGATACAAGCACCTTGAACTTGGTTTTGTAGCTAACTGGCAGCAAATGCAGGTGTAGCATTAGCAAATGCAGGTGTAGCATTAGCATATGTGCACGGGCAACTACCCACTCACTAACTTGGCTGCTACATTCTGCACCAGCAGCATCTTCCAAACTCAAGAGCAGCCCCATGTATAGCACATTGCAAGAATCCAAGCACTGTTCAACAGCCACTGTGACTAGGCAGGCACATCCTGGTAAACCAGTTTCGAAGAATATGCAGCCGTGAGTTTAATTTCATATGGTGGTGGGATAAAATGTTGGGGGGAAATCAGGATATATAGGGTCAGGTTCAAATGATGAATTTCACCAGCAGAAGTCCACACAATGACTGCTGCTTGTGCAGTGGGGCTCCCCACCCCAGGGGTATAGGATTGCAATGTAAATATGTATTGTAGACTAGTGAAAATTGAATTAAAGTTGCAATTAGGAAACATTAAGCACCAGTATTGAAACAGTCAGGCTCCAGTATTTTGAGGAGTGTAATAATATTGCAAAGTATTATTGGCATCATCCAACCAAAGTTTATAAACAGCTTATGCTTAACCCTGTCATTGAAATTAATTGAAATTAAAAATGCTTAGGCTGTCTCAAGATTTATATATTCAGATGAGATGCAAGATGTGTATAATTTGTGTTAACTTTCTGCTTTGATTTTTACATTCAATTTTCTGTGTGTGACCTTACTTAACCCAGAGTGTCTGTGTCTCAATTTGCTCATAATTAAAATAGAGGGTAATACTTAGGCTTGCACTAAGAAATAAAACACTCTGAAGTAAAATACTCCTGTTAAGTGGAGGGACATTATTTTAATGCTGTGCATATTTTTAGATTATAGATTCTGAAAACAGATGAAAAGCCTGATTAGAAACACAATGGTAATTCTAAATACCTAAATTGCCTTTGTGTCACGCAGTATGATGTCCTATAAAGATTTATTTAGATTTTTCATTTATTTAGTGCCTACAATTTCAATTAGAACAATTAATGAAGAGGTGAAATGATTTGGGTGGTGAGGGAGCCAACATTTCATTTAATGTCATAACCTGGCAAAAATCCAATCTGATCTTGATGGATTACCTTAGTCATTTAGTATGCCTTTCATTGCAAAATACACCATTACCACTTAAATAAATTTGCATTTTTCCCCCTTGAACTAACAATGAGAAAATAGCATTTTTCAAGTGCTTTAAAGTATTTTTGGTGACAACTTCTACAACTTTCATGTTGCAATAATTTGAAGTGTCCAAGGAAAAGAAAGGCAAACCAAGATTACAATAAAAAGCTCGGATAACCCTTTCAACTATTAGACGTCCAGGTGCTATTTTAACACAGTGCAATTTGTTTTAATGCAAGCAGTAATGACGATAACTGCAAATCACTGCATCAAGAAGCTTTTAGAGACTGAGCGCATGAAACAGAGGTCAAATGTTCTATTTCCTGTTGTGAATTTTACATGAGTTTAATACATTGGCATTTTCAGTACTGAAACCTGTGAAATACTGGCCAATACTTCAAAGGCACAATCTAATAGAGGCTCATAAAAATTGGACTTTAAATGTGCAGATAATTTTCCTCTTATATTTTTATTTGCATGAGCCACATTGCATGTGCAAATAAAGCATTTCCCTGCTTTCACATTCATATAGATGTATCCATTGAAGTTTTTTCCTCTAATGTGATCAGTGCAGTTATTGTGTGGAACACAGAGGAGGAAAAGAATTGGAAGCTCCAGCAGCATTAATGGTGACATCCGTCTTGCCCACAAAACAATGGAGACTGCCCGTCCAAACTGGGTGCCTGTTTCATAGGTGCGCACCTGCCCATTTCCCTATTCTCCTCTCATACAGAAGTTGAGTTTGATGCCAGCAAGTAACACTGTGGGTTCCCAGAAGAAGCAGAATCACTGTGTTGGATAGAGGTACCTGGACTGGGAAACCACCGCTCCCACCCACCATAACTGGACAAAATATAAACATGATACATCTACTGTCGCTTAGCTTCTTAAAGCTCCAGACAATACACTTTCTTTTTCTTTTTTTTTGGTAGAACATGCTTGATAAATTAAGAGTGTTGCCACAAATGTGTAGCATGGATAGATTGTGTAGTTCAACATTGCATTATAAATGAACTTTTGATAGAGGCAACTCTTTTATATCATATTATTACTTAAGAAAATGCAGTAAGGCACATTAAGTAATGTGCACAGTGGGGTATAGCGGGTTCTCCACTTAGCAAGAGCACGGGTTGCGGAAGGCTTAACAGGACAACTCCCTTGTTGCTGGGTGGGTTAGTTTGGATGGCCACAGTTGGGATTGGACTCATCAGGTTGCTGGGGAGATGAGCATGTTGCAAGTTAATGATTGACAGGCATAGTTGTTTAAATTCTTGCACGCAACTTTTAGGTTTCACTTTTGCTGCGTGCAACGGATCTCCTGCCCGCCCTCCATGTTTTCAGGGCCTTTTCTCTTTGACCTTGCTATGCCTGTCATGGGGTCGTCCACTTTGGAGTGGGTGCCTGGTAGGATTTTTTTTCATTTGGCTGATTGGCTGGTGCCATTTGGTTTTTTTGCCTACTGCATAGCAAATCGTCACAACTTGTAAGGTTGCGGTTAGGCATTGGTTAAAATTGGTTGGTGTAGGGGTAAAGAATTGGCTGGGCCTGCCCCTGCAAAATGCTGCTGCAAGGGTATTCCATTAAAGGAATCCAGGGCTCATCTTGCTTTTGTCCGTAGCCCCCGAGAAGGGGTGAGGGCCGTGCAAGAGCCCCTGGGAGCATTTGGGGGAGAGCTGAGGGCCTGGCATCCAGCTCCTGATCTCACCCCTATAGGGTGACTTCGCTGGCTAGCGGCTGTCAATTCTGTCCCAGGGCGGGGGACAGATAGTCAGAACCAATGCCTAAGCAACCACTCACGTTGGTTGTATTTAAATAAAGTTGTGGCCAAAATTATACCAAAAACCTTAAAACTTAAATAACTGTGTGAAGTATGAATTATTGGGGGGGGGGGTGTCTTGGAACCTCGACATGCAAACAGTTAGCTCAAAGTGGAGATTCATGATGTGTTTATCTTGCCATAGTTTTTTTTTTTTTCAAAATACACATACACATACACAATGGACTTCATCCTGTTCACAGGATGGATGGCCAGCAGAAGAATTTGTTGCATGGAACTGTCTTTTTCTCATGTAACCCTATCTTCAAGTTATAAAGTAATATGGCTGACAGTGAAATCTGTGTCATATTATGTATTTAAGCTGTATTTAGAGCTAAGGGAAAGTTGGCAGTTCTGAGTAGTATATGGATTTTATGTCTTATAATACTGTGGTTCAATACAACTTCAAAACAGGCACGACCTAAAATGTTTGTTTCAAAGCAGTGCATTTCCATTGTCTGGTCTAGTACATATCAGAAGCAATGCACAATCTCCTCAGCATCTGATATGCAATCGGTGAATCTTAGGAATGCTGGCCTGTGATGACAGTTGGAAGACCCTGGTGCATAATATAGAAGGGGCATTGCCCATAAGCTGTCCATCTTCTTTGATGATAGATAGCATCCTTTTAGATGCATTTTAATTCCATTTTCTCTGGTGGCTGGAGAATCTATTCCGAGATCAGCAAGCCCTGCCACAGTTTTTCCATCTGTGTATTTCATTGGAAAAACCATGAATGATGCCTTGCTTTCTTGTGCTCACTTCTGTGCTAAAATTGTAGGGGTAATTTCTCATCATAATTTTGAGTGCCAGCCCAGTGCCTGTAATGCCAGATGTTTCTGTTACTCGCCAGACTTTTCCACTCATTGGTGTCAAATTCTTTTAAGTCACTTTTACAAACATCCTTATATCAGTCAGAGTATTGAGGTCTGACTGGCTGGGCATATGGCAGGTGTATAATTGCTTCGGAACATGCACAAAGTAGAGAGTTTTGAAACATCCCAGAGAAATTTCACTAGAAGACCAGCTTGCATTCATCTCTAGAACTGGCATAGTGAGTAGTGTGTCAGATTACAAATCTTATATGGTTCCATTGACCTAAATTTACAGTACACAAATTGGGGCATGTGAATTGAGTTTAATAGTATGAGCTTTATCACTGAAAGGGCCAGCAAGACATATTATTTGAGAAGCTTTACCAGAAACAACATTGTTCTGTATTTTTAGACCTTAAAAAATGAAACTGTATCAACAGTTTGCTGCCAGCCTTAATGAATTCCGTCTTTCTATATTGTTCTGCAGGCAACCCAGCATCTGAACTGCCAGGACAAATGCTTGTGTTCTGGTCCGCCAGGTGTTCTAAAACCATTGTTTTTCTAGGCAGGCAAGGAAAAGCATACTGGTGAATTATGGCTAAAAACATAAGAAGAACCCTGTCAGATCAGACCAGTGGCCCATCTAGTCCAGCATCCTGTTCTCTCATATGCCAATAGGAAGCTTGGAAGCAGGAAATGAATGCAGTAATACTCTCCTCCACAACAGTGGAGCTTCAGGGTTTTTAGAATCTATCTGGTGTGGTGGTCTACAGTTGTGCAGGGTATTCTAAAAGCCCCAAAGTGTTCACCCATTCGTGTCCCATGTGTGTGCCCTGAAGTCTTGTGATATCTGAAGTTGCTTTAGATCAGAATTGTATGATATTTACTGAAGGTTATTTTCCTCCCTCACAACTCCTATACACCCTCAATCCCAAAAGAGATTCACATCTCTAAATAGGTTATGTAATTTTATGGTACAGCCCATTCCTGCTTCCTAAAAATGCCCACATTAAAATACTGTAGTGTGATTCAGGAAAGGAATGTGAGATTAATTTTGCAACATGCTCCTTTAGTGGACTTGCTATTATTTTTTATAGAAGTTTCAAATTCAGTATTAAAATATTCAGTCATTGTTTCATTGTAAGATACTGAATAGTCTAAAGGCATATTCTTTAACTTGCATAAAAAATATTAGTAATAAGCTTTACTCGACTTTAGGTTTGTTTTGTTTCATTTTCCAAAGCGAGGAAATTGTATGATGGCTTTGAATAGAGATGTCACAAGATTTCAGAGATGTGCTCTAATAGGCCATGCTTTTAATGTTCATAAGAAGATTGGGTCAAATGCAGCCTGATTCATGGTCTACTGCTAGCTGGGCTAAATTCACTCCCTAGTACTATGAATCACCACTGAGGACCCACTTGGTACCCACAGGGTTATAACATTCTGCTGTCATTTAGCTGTCAGGGATCCTGGGACAGAAAAGTTTCATACATGTTCAGTTGAGCATCTATAGTTTTGAACAGCCTGAAGTGCTCTGGGTGCCTATACAGTGAAGTGATTTCTTCAAAGCCTAATATAATTCTTTGGGCAGTTTATTTTTTGCATTAGTTCACAAATGGTTTGTTTTGTTTTTTGTTTTTATTATTTATTTTGATCTTGTATTTTTATGATGTGAACCACCTTGGCATCTATGGATGAAGTAATAATAATAATAATAATAATAATAATAATAATTCATGGATGGGGGATTCCTCATGGATCCAAACAGCCATCTGTACTCTCTGGGTCCAATACATTGTGACTGATGAATCTTTTTGAACCCAAAGGTCACATTCCCTCCTCAGCAATCTTCCAAGGTCATCTGCCTGTGGTGGGTGAGGGCCAAAGGCAAAAGTGGGCAGAGAAATTAATGTAGATTTTAGTTTTCTGCAGTAGGTTGGCTTCTACATACACACACCCCTTTGTCTTCCATCCAGAGAAGCAAGAGGCATTCTGAGAGTTCATTGATATATTCCATCCAGGCAAAAACAGTCTGTGTCTGTGTGGGGTATGGCCTGGAGGGAATTCTGAGGGCCAGAGCTGAAGGTCTGCATTTGGCCCCTGGCCGTGAGGTTTCCCACCATTGAAATATATGCTAAAGTACATGATACATCTGTATTAGTTAACCAATAATTAGGTCACATTCAGGCTTTCTCTTGTGTCAGCTTCTCAGATCAGATACACACAATCCCATTTTGTCAGTTCTCATTTGTTTGAATTACGAAACATCGAGTGATGTGCTTAAGAAAAATTGGTTAAACTTTAATTCACATTATTTTTCACATTATTTTTCTCTAGTTGCCCAATCTTATTGGCTGTTGTACTGGCAATGACTGCTTATGCTTGAGAGTCATGGGTCACCAACACAGTGGAATAGCTGGTGTCCTTAACAGTGATACTGTTTCCCATATAGCTCCCAGAGCACATATTGAGCAGGTTAACCTTACAAAAAAGGATGTGGGTTGAACAAAGAGGTCACTGGAGCACTAAATCTTCCTACCATAGTTTCCCAGTCTCCTTCTAGCTCAGCAAAGACAGTACACACACTCTGCCATTACTCAAAGGTTAACATTGTGCTGTATGTTCAAGATGTAAGACATGGCATTCAAAACAGTTTTGAGAGCCAAGGTTTGGGTCAGATAGCACACCAGCTTGCTATCTAGACATGGAGGTCATATGAAAGCTTAGTGGCAATGGTTATACCAGGTCATACGTTTTATCAACATATCAACATATGTTCATAGTTTTAGTTAAAGGACAGTCATTTGTGGTCATTACTAATGGTCTCAAAATAATAAGAAGTACAATTTAAGGATGCTCAGTGTAGATCATTATTGTCTATCCACATTCACTGCCATGTTTTAAAGGCAATATTCACTTCAAAAAAAATGCTATAATTTAATGCACTGATGGTGATGCTGATTCAATTTTCTGCTTGTATAGATATCTTCCAAATCCCTTATTATGAAAGAACATGGTTGGCCCTAGGTATAAGAATTCTTTTTCTAATCACGGAAGCAACCAGAACTAATGATTTGGTAATGACTCTGTCATTTGATAAACTGATCAATCTGACCTCATATACTGTACCGTGCCATTGTGTGTGCATCAATTAGTAAAAGGCATTAAATAAGACAAGATCTGTTAGTACTAAGCAGGATTAAAGGATTATTTAATGGGAGAGAAGCAATGAGGGTGAAATTATTTCAAACAATGAAGAAACCAGCTTGCTGAAAGCTAGAAATTGCAGCAAAACGTTGGTGAAGGCAATGACTTGCTTAGGTTTGAAGACAAACCTAGTTTTGATTCACTCATGTGCAATACCTTTTCTTGTAAGAAAAACAGAGCAAATTAATTTTCTTCATTAAAGTTGTAATGGAGAAAGTGTATGATCATCAGTGTGTAGCTGTCAGGGTGGCACGTTCCTCTCTTCACCGCAATCCCCACTTCCGAGCTGAGGTTTTATGGTCTTTGTTTACAAGTATTTACAAAAGTCATTACAAGCTCATCACCATCAGTCTGAGAACGAGAGATCAGATACCCCCAATGATGCGGGAACTTTATGACTCTTCTTTGACTCTGCCTCTTTTCCTCCCACCTGGCTTGAGCCCACGTAAAACTCCCTCCTCTCTCCGGACTCAGAGCTTAACCCTTGTGGTGCCTGCAAGACTGCTTGCTCATCTGCCACTTCTTCCTGCTTCTCTGCCTGCTCCAACTCCAACCCTTCTCTGCTGGGTCCTGCTTTCCCCCCACTGGCGGAGGAAGAGGGGTGCAGGGGAAGTACACCACCCCCAGCAATGCAATCCCGGCGGGGTGCCGTCGCAGCTGCCCCCCCTGCTGGGTGCCACCCCCTCACAGGCGGCATGCCACGCCCCCGCCTGCTCTCTACCACTGCTTCCCCTTCCTCTCTAGCCACACTTTCCTCTGCTTCTTCTTTCCAAATGCTCTCTTCCATGTCTGGGGGCTCTGGGCGCTCTGACTCAGCCCTGACAGTAGCAAATGAACATAATGTAGTGATATTTCTTAGCTGTGGTTACACACGTGTTTTTTCTTCCAACTCTGCCCCAGAGCAAATGATCCCCTGCCAAGTTAACCATCATGGGGCAATTGAAATTCAAATTGCCCCTGCTATGTGCCATGCCTGGCTGCTGGACCTCACTGTTGCCAGTACAACAAGGAGGTGCCAGCCTGGATTCTGTGCTTTATTCTGGCTGGAAAAGCAGTGGCAGCAATTGAAGTAGCATGGTGAAGCCATGCTGAGCCAGGCTGTCTGTCTTGAGCAGTCACACACCTTCAGCCACTGTCGGGACATCCCAAATAACTGCACTAGTAGTTGCCTTATATTGCTGACTGATGGGTTGCATCGGAAGGGACAGGTGGAGAAGTAATAACATGGCATCCCGTTTGAGCAAAGGACTCAATCAACACATCCTTGGCATGGAGAAAGAAGAGGTGCCGGTGTGCATCAGTGTGTTCTACAGCCAAGGACCTCAAACTCCCACAAGCGCTTCCTAAAGGACCCCTCTCATTGATCAGATACTTTAATTTCCTCTGGATTCATTACTTTAATGTGCAGCAAAGCTGGATCTTGTTTTGTATGGCTCATAGTTGCTGTGAGTAGCGGTTCAGGGGCAGATACTAATTCCTGAATCTCTGAGGAGATTAATGTTATAATATCCCATTGCTTAATCACAATGCATCTTACTGTGAACAGACATAATCCTGCCTATTTGGCAGGCTGGCTTCACATAACCATATTTATTTCATTTGTTTTTCAGCTAAAGGTAAAAACAACTTCTACCGTTATTTAGGAAACAGCTTAAGCATGTATTTCACTCAAGAGTAAGTAGCCTGACATAGGAAGGCCAACAAATAACTGCTTGAATTTTAGGAAGAAGTCTGGTTGCTGTAAAAAGAACTGGGAAGAGAGGATTGCCTTAAAACCCTAATAATAATAATAATAATAATAATAATAATAATAATAATAATAATAATAATAATATTTATTTATTTATTTATACATACATACATACATACATACATACATACCCCGCCCATCTGGCTGGGATTCCCCAGCCACTCTGGGTGGCTTCCAACAAAATATTAAAATACAATAATCCATCAAACATTAAAATCTTCCCTAAACAGGGTTGCCTTCAGATGTCTTCTAAAAGTCTGGTACAGTAGTTGTTCTCTTTGACATCTGGTGGGAGGGCATTCCACAGGGCGGGTTCCACTACTGAGAAGGCCCTCTGCCTGGTTCCCTGTAACTTGGCTTCTTGCAGTGAGGGAACCACCAGAAGGCCCTCAGTGCTGGACTTCAGTATCTGGATAGATCAATGGGGGTTGAGACGCTCCTTCAGATATACTGGACCAAGGCTGTTTAGGGCTTTAAAGGTCAGCACCAACACTTTGAATTGTGCTCGGAAACGTACTGGGAGCCAATGTAGGTCTTGCAATACTGGTGTTATGTGGTTTTGGTGGCTGCTCCCAGTTACCAGTCTAGCTGCCGCATTCTGGATTAGTTGTAGTTTCTGGGTCACCTTCAAAGGTAGCCCCACATAGAATGCATTGCAGTAATCCAAACGAGAGATAACCAGAGCATGCACCACTCTGGTGAGACAGTCTGTGGGCAGGTAGGGCCTCAGCCTGCATACCAGATGGAGCTGATAAACAGCTGCCCTGGACACAGAATTAACCTGCGCCTCCATGGACAGCTGTGAGTCCAAAATGACTCCCAGGCTGTGTGCCTGGTCCTTCAGGGAACATTCAGGACCAGGGAGTCCTCCACACCTGCCCGCCTCCTGTCCCCCAAAAACAGTGCTTCTGTCTTGTCAGGATTCAACCTCAACCCCAATGCTAAAGACTTTAAAGGAGTGATTGTGTGTGTGTGTGTGTGTGTGTAATGCTTTAGTTCCAGGTGGCTAACTTGTGGTTCTCTGTATGTTGTTGGACTCTACAACTCTCATCGCCCCTGACCATTGGCCATGGGGTTGGAGTCCAATGACATCTGGAGGAACAGAAGTTTCCCACCTGCTTGACTGTTTACACCTCAAGCCTGAGATGAGAACCATGTGAATCATATTGTACCTGGCCATTGGGCTTCTGTATTGTCATAGCAATAGTAAGCAGGAGCCCCTGGTAGACTACTTCACTAGCAACAGCAAAGCATTACAGTATAGAGAAACAGAGCTGGGTGACTGGCAAGTCATATCTTTTAGAGCCACCTGCAACACGCCTTTTGACAGCTCCAGCCCAGTTAAGAAAACTAGCTGTGAACCAAGAAGCACTTTATTTAAATCTCATGTTCAGTCACAAGCAAGGGCACTGCCTTTGGAGAAGCAATGTTTCTCAGTTCCCTGTATGTAGTATGGAGACAGTAATAAAGTGGTACCTTGGGTTACATATGCTTCAGGTTACATACTCCACTAACCCAGAAATAACGCTTCAGGTTAAGGACTTTGCTTCAGGATAAGAACAGAAATTGTGCTCTGGTGGCGCAGTGGCAGCGGGAGGTCCCATTGGCTAAAGTGGTGCTTCAGGTTAAGAACATTTTCAGGTTAAGAACGGACCTCTGGAACGAATTAAGTACTTAACCAGAGGTACCACTGTATCGTACACATGTGACAACTTATAAGGTTGTTTATAAAAATGACTGGTGCAACGTATGTGGAATATGGAGGGTCTATACAGATTTAGCAACATTATAAATGGCTGAAAGTGAGGGATACTAAAAATCATGGAAGTTAGAAACACTTGACCTGCATCTGTTTTACAATGATATAAATTAAAGTTGCACAAAATGGTCTGTTTTGATTGTTTGACCCTATGAAGCTGGGGAGCAGTAATATCCCCCCCCAAAAAAACCCTTTTTAAATGTGTGAATGTTTACCCCTCCCCCCCAAGGTGTTTGCTGCCATTGTTTCTCTTATCTGATGTTCCTTTTTCTTGGTTAGCATTTATTTCTCCTTATCAGAGTGATCTTGAAAGTCCTGAGGTCATGGAGTAAATGTCCTGGCTTTCAAGAATGTTATTCAGCCAATGAGGTTTGGCTCTGGGCCAGCAACACAGAGGGCAAGTGAAGTTAGCTTAAAGAGAGGGCAAAACTGCCTGCACATGTATGAATCTAAGTAGCCAGGTTACTGACAAAAGAAAGAAAAAGAGAGAGAGAGAGAAAACAATGTTCTCTTAATAGTTTTCAGTACATTCCTCAACAATCCCTTCTAAAAAAAACGTTAAAAGGGAGGGCAGGTGTCTTTCAGTGCTGGCTAATTTTTCTTCTTTTTCTGAATGCTTCTCCTCCACTTCAGCTCAGCTGTGTATAGAGCAGCTTGGTCATATAAAGAAATCTGGTACTAAAGTACATTGGGACTTGTCATTTTGGAGTAACTAGTGATATAAACAAGCACCGGTTCTTCACATATTTAGAAGGCAATATACAGTATTTTCTAGGCCAACAGAGTATTAGCCTTTTGTTACTTGCAGTTGGATGTAACACAGTGCTTTGCCGGGGGGGGGGACCCAATCTCCCAATGGAACTAATAAAACAAAGTGAAATAGCTTGAATATTATCACGCAGTTATGCTCTACTAGATACCTAGAAAAGCAATTAAAGGGACGCCATCAATGAGAGGACCCATTGGAATGAAAATGAAACCGAATATTACCATTGTTTACCTTAAGCTTCTCTGAACTGAAATTACTTTTTGTTGCTTCTGTATTCAAACACAATGACAAGAGCAATTTAATCTAATTTATGCCTTTTCAGAGGTTCCCGAAGGGAATGTTCTTGTTCCCAATCAGCCTTTGATTTATTCATCCATAATAATGAATAGTACTGTGGTCAAAAATGCATCAATTTTAATACTGTCTTTCATTTCCAAAGCGTGCCACTTAGATTTTTTCCCCCTCCAAGGCTTTCCTCCCTCTTTCTCACCACCATTTATGGCTTTATTGAAAGTCTTCCTGTAGAACGCAATGTGTGTTTTTCATGAAACCGCCATTTAGTCCCAAAGTGAGTGATTTACATTCTATAAAAGGTTGCTGGTATAAATAGCAGGCTCAATGGAATTAGAGTTGCAACTGAATTTAGCCTAAATGAAATACAGAGTTCCGTCAAGACACAATTATTTCCCAAAATATGAAGTAACATGACCTATATCTGTAGTACTTCAGAGGATTCAAACTTGCTTCTTTTGCACCTTATAACTTGATGGGGTCATTGTAGTGATAGAAACAAGAGATCTGATACAGCCAACCCAATGAGGAAGAACATTCATGTGCTTTTTTTTTTTTTTACTTACTGGGTTTGCCAAAGACAAAGCACAGCAATTAAAGCTTTGGAAGAAGGCACTGACCCAAAGGAATTTTTCTGTATATTTTACATGACCATGTAGACTTCAGATAATACTGACATATATTCCCAAGCAAGGATTCCTAGTTGCACGGTGCTTGGAAGCAAAGGTAGCTTCAGTGCATTGTTTTCTGGGACTTGTTCCACTGTCACTTTAGCAAATGCAGAATTAGTTTATACATAGTGTAGACAACTGTGGAACTTTAAATACTGTAGATATAGAACATCCATTATGATTATGAATATCTAATATAATTTTATTAATTGGGTTAAACCACAGAGCCTAGGGCTTGCTGATCAGAAGGTTGGCAGTTTGAATCCCCGCGACGGGGTGAGCTCCTGTTGCTCGGTCCCTGCTCCTGCCAACCTAGCAGCTTGAAAGCACGTCAAAGTGCAAGTAGATTAAATAGGTACCGCTCCGGCAGGAAGGTAAACAGCATTTCCATGCACTGCTCTGGTTCGCCAGAAGCTGCTTAGTCATGCTGGCCACATGACCCGGAAGCTGTACGCTGGCTCCCTTGGCCACTAAAGCGAGATGAGCGCCGCAACCACAGAGTCGTCCGTGACTGGACCTAATCGTCGGGGTCCCTTTACCTTTTATACTGAAAATGTCTGGTGTATCTCTGAACGATTCATGAGTCTTGCCTTATCCAGTCATCATCTATTGGGACCTAGTATTTTTGCCACATCTCAACATCAGGATATTGCATATTCAACCCTATTACAGTGATGCAGCAGGGTTATCTGCCCTCACAGGATATATTTTGCATGCAAAGACTTTCCTTGTCCGCTTCTTTCAATTTGGAGGCATGGTCACAGCCACCCAGAGACAACTTCCTTTCTGTTTCCACTGCCCATGACGGAAATCTCAAAAGCTCTCTCTCTCTCTCTCTCTCTCTCTCTCTCTCTCTCTGCTTTCATGTGGGGTCTGGGTAGAAGTCAGATCCAGCAAGAATGAAAATGGATCATCTTGAATTTGTATGATTTCACACAGGGTCATCCTTTCCCCTGCCCCCCCCCCGAATCCACCATTAAATTAAAGTTTACGCTTGTAGATTGGGGGTGGGGCAGGGTTGTTGAATGGACTGTTTATTGACCCATTGCTAGTTCCTATTAATTTCCTCACTATTTCAGTTCCCACGTGGGAAGAGATTTAGTCTTCCCCCTCCACCTTCATTGGAAATAGTACCACTCCCCTAGAACAACTAAAAGATAAAACACTTTCAAAATCCTGAGTGCAGTTACATGCAACTTCTTTGAACATGTGATTTGGTCCTAAGGATGTGGACTACTGGACGTTTTGTATCTGTCTTCAGTGGAGAAGGCAATCTTGAATGTTACCGTATTTTTCGCTCCATAAGATGCACTTTTTTCGCCTAAAACGTAAGAGGAAATATCTGTGCGTCTTATGGAGCGAATGGTGGTCCCTGGAGCTGAATTGCCCAGGGGCCAAAACCAGATCATGCTTTTTATTTTACAAAGAGAAAAGGGGGTGTTGAAAGGACCCTGCTAAGCAGCTGATCAGCAAGAGATTGGGAGAGAGATAAGAGTCCCGGCTCCCTTTCGCTGTGCCCCCTTGCCCAGGCCTCCTTTGTTGAATGTGCTGTGGAGAGAGGTTGTTTGTTTCCACAGTGACATGTGACTGGCTGATTAGATTATCTCTCTGGGAACAGTAGAAACTGCTGCCTTTCCTTAAGATTTTTCAGAAATGTGAGTTGAACCCCATAAAAACAGGACTTTTCCTCTTTGCTTTTCCCCCTTTGCAAAAGGAGCTTTGCTTTTCCCCCTTTGCAAAAAAGCTGCAAAACTTTTAGCTGATCCTCAAAAAAACAGGGCTTTTCCCTTTGCAAAAAAAGCTTCAAAACCTTTAGCTGATCCTCAAAAAAACAGGGCTTTTCCCTTTGCAAAAAAAATCTGCAAAACTTTTAGCTGATCCTCAAAAAAAAACAGGGCTTTTAGAGGAGGAAAACCAGAAAAATATTTTTTTTTCTTGTTTCCTCCTCTAATACAAGGTGCGCCCTATGGTCCGGTGCCTCCTATGGAGCGAAAAATACGGTATATCTCAGACACTAGGAATCACAAGTGACTTGTGTAGTCTCTCTTTGCTCGTTTGTAGAATCACAAGCAGAACTTGTGCATCTTCCTCCCTCAGAGCACATTTTAATTCAGGTGATGAGCAGGAGCAGCAGCAAACATTCCTGCTTGCCCTGCAGGAGACAATGCCCAAAGCTTCTCTGAGAATGAATTCTCTTGCCTGGGTACTGAAATGGAAACTATATTTTATGAAGCAACTTTAAAAGAAATGAATGGTAGTGAAGGAATAATAATAACACTCCTCAGTTTGCCTGTTGGTAGCTCTGCTGTGAGGAAGAGCCATCGCCACGTGTGATAGATGTTTCCTTTTATTTGTTAATTCCTGTAGAGTACTAGTTTGGGAAAGGTTTCGCTCCACCCTTGAACATGAGTTAAGAATTTGAGGTATGTACCAAACAGTGTGTTGAAGTGGCATTGTTAGTGTCTGTAATATACCTCACAGATCTTTTGTGACGGTGAGCACCATCAAATTTTGTGCTATATCTATATATATTTAAAATCGCAAAAAGTGGGTGTTTGTGCTATACCACCTTTCTCCATAACCGCTTGACCAATTTACTTCAAAATTGGACACAATGTTCCATGGGCATATGGGAAGGATCTTACATAGTTCGAATGCAAAAATAATACACCTAACCCAGGTAAAAATTGGATTTTGTGCCAAAAAACAGCGCCCTCCAGTGGGTGGAACACACCATAACACACTAAAAAGTCTCAAACCCTTCCTCCTCCTGTTACTACGTCACTACCTCTAGCCAATAGAGGGGCACGCCGCTCACAAACGCTGCTGCTGTCTCCGGTGGCAGCTGTAGACCCATGCAATCAGGAACAACTGTTTGTGCGGTTGGTGGCCATGGCTCCATCGGGTGGGGAGGAAAAGCGAGATGAAACATCGCTTCCACCATCTGTGGTGTTACCTTGGCCACCTACAGAGCCAGGACAGGTGGAAACGGCGCTCTCAAACCTTTCAAGTTTCCGACGCCACCTCCACTTACTAAACAGCCAGGGCGGGTGGAAACGAAACTTACCATCATTTGTGGCGGCAGCAGTAGCGGCTGTAGAGCCAGCCGGATAAGAAGCAGTTTCCGACGATGCCTCCACTAACAAGACGGCCGTACCGCCTGCGGAGTCGCCCGCAAAAAAAAAAAAAAAAACGGTCATTTCTGGGACTTCCTTCTCCACTTAGAGGAGAGTCTGGATGCCTGGAAACGAAATGACCGCCATTTATGGCTGTGCCAAAAGCATCTGCAGAGCCAGTAAGGAAACCACGCATCCTCAACTTCAACAAGAAAAAGTGTTGGTAAGCATACACTTCCACTTTTGCACTGAACCTCCCTTTCCCATTTCAAAAAATCTGCCACAGCAACGTGTGGCCGGGCCAGCTAGTAAATAATAAAACAGTGGCAGTACAGAAGGGAGGCCACTCTTTGAAATGCTCTTATAGTCTGGTATGCAGTCAAGTGTTGACTTGATCATCCTGAATTATTTACAGCCTGAAAGCCCGAAAACTAGAATCCAAAATCATACATAATGAAATTTAGCACAGAACTTGTTGATATAGATACATAGAGATTTTTCTTTCAACCTTTGTTTTCTTTCAATATGTTTTGCATTTTGTCAACTGCAGCCTCCCTTAATAAAACAGGGTTGTGTGGAATTTCTCACCTGAGCACGTGGTTCAATATTTATTATTGGTATGCATTTTGTAATCAGACCTGGCAAATAAGTATGGACACCCATGGAGTATGTGTTTAGTCCTAAAGGCAGTGCACTCGCGCTCTCTCTCTCTCGCTCTCTCTCTGTGTGTGTGTGTGTGTGTGTGTGTGTGAGAGAGAGAGAGAGAGACACTTTAATTTGTGGCTGCTACATAATGACATTTTGAAATATGCAGTGGCATTTCTGCTTGGTTGCTTCTCATCATTTTGTTTCCTTGACATGAAAAATAAAAGCTTACTAACTCTGGAAAGAATTAGCATGAAACGTGTCCATCAATCTCCATGAAGAAGCATTATGCTGCAGAATTATATTAACTTTGAAGTAAAGGTGGCATAATTGAACAGAAATGTGTGCAATCACTGATACCTTTATAATGAGAAATTCTCTTCAATACCATATTTGCTCTGTCCAAAATTTAATTAATTCTTACCCTGCTCCTTTCTGTTGTTACACTTTTTTATATATAAAAATACACCATTCCAATATATAAATGTTATATAAATGTTTTATGTTGTGAATAATTTTACTTTGTAGTATATCACACATTACTTCCTTTTTGGATAAAAGGGTCCAAATTTCCATATATTTTGGAAATGCATTTTAGATTATTAGAGTGGGACAAAATTTCTTCTCAACCAGTCTTTTATCTGATCTTCCTTCCTGTTCTGGCAATCAGATATAGGAAAGGAAATAGAGTAATGGGAAAAGATTTGTGGCTCAGCATTTAAGCTGACCATATGCATTATATTCATTTATTTACTGCATATTTCAACAAAAACCTGTAAACAGTTTTCAAAGTCTAATGAAAGCAATCAGCATAAGAAATACAAATTCCACATTCAAAACCAAACAATTCTACAACTAGTAATAGTAATAACATTAATAATTATATATTAATAATTGTACATTATAATGTACAAACTAGAACTGTGAAGAAATATTGTTTCTACCCAGAATGCATGAAAAGACAAGTAGAAATATTTATGTTGAATTTAGTAATTGAATTCTATTTCATTTAGAGGGCTCTTTGGTGGTTCTCCTTGGGCAAAAAGGGAGGTGCTAAAGATGACTTTCCTGAGGACATTGGCTAATAAGGAAAAGAGTAATAGCTAGTACCTTGCTTTTTCTGGTTGCCTAGGCAACACAAGAGAAGATTACTCGCTGCAATTCGTGTGCAGTAAAACTTCAGGCTGCAGGCTGCAGCAGGAAACTAAGTTTGTCCAAGGCATTTCATACTCACAACCACAAGTGATTCTGAATCATACTTACTTGGGAGTTAGTGGATTTACGTGTGAGAAAATATTGTTCCTGTTGCAGATTGTGGTTATTGGAATGATGTATTTTTATTTTTATTTTAATGAAAGAAGCTTATAAAAAACATTACTGAACCATTACACCTCTTGGTTGATCACACATGGGGTGTGTACACTTTTTTTTGCATATTGTTGCAAGGGAACATTTTAATGAATTCAAATATATCATGCATTTGCAGTTTCCCTGAACATGTGCAAAGTACTTTCTATTTCTTCAGCTTAGAATTTACCGCTAAATAAACATGCCTTGGGGAAAGCATCATAGCTGTGACTAAGAGTCTTTGCTTAGGAGAGCGACCTTAAATCCTACTACAGTGGTACCTCTAGTTACGAACTTAATTCTTTCCGGATATCTGTTCTTAATCTGAAACTGTTCTTAACTAGAGTCGTGCTTTCGCTAATGAGACCTCTTGCTGCCGCTGCGCCACCGGCACACGATTTCCGTTCTCAACCTGTGGCAAAGTTCTCAACTTGAGGTAACTCATCCAGGTTAGCGGAGTTTGTAACCTGAGGCGTTTGTAACTCAAGGTACCACTGTACATGTAACGAACATGTATAGAAAGCTAGTTATTTAGCATGTAGCATGGTGGAGAAAAGCAACTTGCTTGCTTCATTTTGGATCTGCACTACCAGGCTACACCATCAGAAGTCTGTTTTGGTCACTCAGTAATCTTTCTTATTCTTCTCATACATCCATCCCTTCACAAGTTCTTAGCACGGATGACCCATGTGTTGAAATTTTCACTTTGGTGCAGTCATTCAACTAGCCAATTTTTTGTTTGCTCATTTGGTTGACTCCGAAATAAACTACGAAATAAAAAAAATACTGTATTGTCATTAGAAATTCATTTTCTGCTTTTCTGATTCCTTTGCTTACAGTTTAAAATGCAATACTTTGTTGACAACTAAACTTTCAAACAGGAAGAAAGTGGTTTTGAACACTTCCAGCCATGGTGGTAGTAAAAGAGATTGGTTTGATTCCTAGGCACACAGTTATTTTGAAACCTAAATAAATAATATTTTAAAGCCAATTGTCTGGCAATGAAGTTGATTACTATGGAGGCTGTAATCTTGAGGTGGCTGGTGTCCATTGGGACTGATAGGATGGAAGGCAGGAGCCAATGACAAGCAGAGCCAACTAATTCTAAACTTCTTCCCATCCTCCTCCCTGACAAGTTCCACAAGGGCAACACTGAAACACTGAAGGGCAGAAGCTGACAGGCAGTGCTGTTACCTGCCCTAGTTGTAAGCAGGTAGTCTAAGCAAGGTCAGGCTGACTGGCCGAGGAAAGACTGAGTGTGTGGGGGCAATGCCCCATTTTTCTTAACGGAGCAGCCTCCTGTGGCAGATTTCCTCGGTGAGATGGGAGCTGTGCAACATGACCAAGTCAGGTTGTTGTTTTAACCTTTGTCAATCCCTGCCTACCATTCAGGGGTTCTGTATATGTGGTTTCATATAATATAAATCAGCAGCAAAGGTTCTTGATGTTGGGGTTCCTTTGACAACATATTCCAAGATCTAGATGTAAACTAAAGGTGAGGTACAATGGAAACAAAAACTGTATTTTTAGTAACAAATACTCAATGAGGTATAAAGCTTCACATTTTCACTATTAAGGCACAGTACTTATCTTCTATCAGAAATTGTGTTTTAGGTTTAAATAAGATCTTTTCTCATAATTCTTCACAACAGAACTGTTGCTGCTTAATCTGTTTCTTCCTAGAATGGCTATCTGCTTTTACTTCCCTAGCCAGGCCCCCATCTGCCAGTTCAACAGTCAAATTCTCCCTTTAACATCTTCACCCTCTCCTGATTGGTAGTTTCTCCTGCTTGCCATGATTGGCTAAGGGTCTCCAGGAGGACAACCCAATGGTCTGTTTGTCACCCTTCCAGTTCCAGGTGCCATATATCCTGCTAGTAATCCTTGTGAGGAATAGTTGCTTCTAGCTAGCAAGTTTGTTGGTGAGCTGAGATTAGAATTTGGTTCATAGCTCATGTGCTTAACCACTGTGCACTGCCATTTCACAGCTTCACATTTCACTATAGCTAGATGTAGTTCTTTATCCTTTTATTTATTTTGTACAGTCCATAAAGCAGTATTTCTGTGAAATACCAAGGTGATGAATTGTGGCATAATTTATTGTCTACATCCAAATAGCATTACTGTATTGAAGCTTTTTCTGCAAAAGCATCACATTCTTAAGATACCAACTTCCATCTCATTGTCATTGGTTTTGGTTTTCAGAAGTACTGTATAGATGAATGGTGCCTTTATCCTAGTGCTGCATGGCCTATTGGAAGTGCTTGGGTGCTTCATCCATTTCAAGATCATGCTTGCGGGCTCATCTTCAGACGCAACTGTGTGTTAAAATTCATGAGAACTACCTTTTAAGATTGGTTATGCCAAGAATGTGAATAGTGACTACTGTGCAAATAATTTGGAATGAAAGATTACTTAGCTTGAATATTACCAGCCTTGTTCCTGTAAAAGGAGTGTATTTTATCTTAACAAATTGCTGGACAAATTGTTAGACTGATGAAAGCTTTTTCCTGTAGGCAAGTGTGAAGTTTATACAAAATTGGTAAGGGCTATGAAATGTGGAGCAGCAAAATACTTTGCAGCAAGCATATTGATGGCATGGCATATACACCTAACAGCGATCTCAGGAACAGAGAGTGAATTTGGGATTATAATTCATTTCAGGTTACTATGGGTTAAAGATTTCCCTCTAAACCCCGTAAAAAGAGCGAGCCTACTCTGATTATGAAAGCTACCGGTATGTTCATAAGGTTTATTGGGGCGCAGTTGAAAGTGTGCTAACCTGCTGTCAACATTTGCAGTCTGAGTGTCTTCAAATGAATTCACACAAGATTGGCCTAAAATAACCACATGACTCTATCATATTTCTGAATAGAACAAGATCTTCAGACTCATGGGTTAACCATGGAGTCTACCAGAAGGGCAAGTGGTTTCATCATATGTCATGAAACTGTATATCAGGCTTCCTCAACCTCAGCCTTCCAGATGTTTTTGGCCTACAACTCCCATGATCCCTAGCTAGCAGGACTAGTGGTTAGGGATGATGGGAATTGTAGTCTCAAAACTTCTGGAGGGCCGAGGTTGAGGAAGCCTGCTGTATATTACGTGCATATTAGTATATAAAGCCCGTGAGCACTTGGGACCAGTTTTCTCATGGGATTGCCTTACCCCATATAAGGATAACCACTTCAATATGTAGAACTGACGCTTGTAAGAAATTGACCCAGTGTGACAGGACCTACACTTTGGAGCTCCATTCCTTTGGACACCAGGCAGGCATATTTGCTGTACTCTTTTTGGCACTTGCTTAAAACAATGTAGAAGTAATTTGTGTTTTTGTTTCTTTTTAGCTACTATTGATTTTAATCATCTTTTGAATATTTTTATTACCAGATTTTAACTGGGTTTTTTTTATTTAAAAAATACATTTTATTTTATTGTAAACCATTTAGATTTAATTTATTTACAATGAAACGATATAATTTTTTGTTAAATAAATAAAATGAGAGAGCTAAATCAGGGACAGGGAGGAGAGAATCTTTAAGGGAGCTGCGTTGTTACACCTAATAGCCCCTCCTGGAAAAGCTCGCACACAAAAAGTGTTGCATGCAGTATCTGGGAATCTGCTGAACGTGTCACACAGAGTAGAGGTCAATAGCCATTTATATTTGTGTTTGAAGCACCTGAGCAAGAAATGAATATATTTATAGATTAATGAGATTGGAAGCAGGCAGCCTGCTTGAACTGTTCTTGTCTCCTGCATTTACAAGTGTCTCTGTGTATACAATTGACTGAGCATGTGAATAGTGGATCAGGCTCTCTCTGACTTACATGTGTTGGGTGTCATGTTTGCTCTAAGCCTAAGATGTACCACTTGGGTTATTACCATTGTTAAAATGCTTATCTTCTAATCCTAAATATCATATCAACAGTGTTGATTGGAAGAAAGTGTGCGCCACTCCCTGCCAGCACAAGGGTTCCCACTAGTGCAGTGGGAGTTTTTCTCCTCTCCTCTCCACCTCCCCCATGTGGCCTTCATGCCCCCCCCCCCCACAATCCGAAGGGTCAGGAGACCATAAGAAAGTACACAAGGGGAGGGGGGGAGATAGTTCTGCTTGCCAAATGAAACTAAAAAAATCAGCGATCTTTCAACAATCATGTTGCATTCCAGCCTCTGTGTGTCCTAGATGCTAAACACCATGCCTTGTAGGATCATTAGACTGGATGCTCTGGGACACTGTGGAAATTTTAAATGATGGCTTAGAGACACCTGGAAAAAGGACCCAAGGACAGATTCAGTACCCCTTTTGGGATACCGGGGTCCTGTCATCTGCCTGCGGATGCCAGTCTTCAGCAAAACTCCCCTGGGTCACAGCTTATGTTCTTGCTACTACATTACTGAATATGTATGTATCTTTTTACTTCAAAAGGTGCCTTTCAGCTAGAGTTTATATACACCTATAAAGTACTCTGGATAGCAGGAATTGTTAAATGCAATTGGGCTTATGTGAGCCTTCTGAACACAGCACTGGGAGCAAAATATTTATTTAGATGCCAGGTAAAAACAATACCTTTTCCAGGCTTTTAGCAGCTGAAGTCATTTCTGAGTTTGGATGCTGCTAATTATGAGCATTGTTTTAATGTTTGTTTGTTATGTATTACATCTTGTATTGCCTTATTCTGATGTAAACTGCCCTGTGATCATTCTGGTGAAGGGGAAAATAGAGATAAATAATTAGGGAGGAATTCAACATTGTGCGAAGTCAGTTGTTCTGTCAGGGCAAGCATTTCAGCTTGCCAGACAGAATGATCCCCCTCCTACCCTCTCACGACACACACCCCAAGCCAATTTTGGGGGGTGCAGGGGGCACAAGGGGGGGACAGGGGAGCCCCCCTGTGCAAGCAGAAGTCCTACTGATGGGACTCATTACTTGAATCTGTCCATAAATAATATATAAATCAATCTATAGCTATGTGACATTCAAATTCCTAGGACTCACTTGCTATGCTCACACAGATATCTGCATCTGCTCTGACTGACAGTAGCACTAAAGCCTTCGGAAGCATTTTATTTTATACATTATGTACAGTAAATCGGGGGGGGTGTTGTTTTGTTTTGTCAGATTCAATCAAGACTAATGGTATGTTATCTATCTCGCAAACTGGGAGAAGAGTCTCTTGATACTTGACTAAACAAATTGTTATGAAAATTGTTTGTATTCCCTGCCTGGGGCAATGTTCTTCATCTCCTACTTGTACTAAGTAAATTTAGAGTGTTTTATAGAAAATGCAGAGGGAGGGGCATTTCTTTATGTTTAAAAATACCATACTATAGTAAGCAATTCATTCACAAATTACACAATGCTGCTTTCAATATTTCTACCAGGAGGTTTGGGGAGTGTTGTTTTTGTCTTTTGCAAATTTCACTTTCTGCAGTGAATGCTATTTGTGAGCTATTCTTCTGTTATTGCTGGGAGTATGAATTCCTTACTGAATGTATTTAGAAAGCTGCAGCCTTTCCATTTAACTAGGGGTGAATGGAATGTTAATAGAATGATCTTTGGAACCATGTCTATCTATGATGAATCCATTAACCAGCTTATGCTGCAGAAAGAGAACTATAAATGCTATAACCTTGAGGGTTCTCACTGGGTTTGTTTTTTTTAGTTTTCTTTCATATTTCTTTTCTCATAAAGGCTTAGAATACCATGCTTATTGTTGTCTGTTTGTTAACAAAAGTTAATGTTGCATACAGTGTCAGTATTGCATGAATTACCTTCTAAAATGAAACATCAGCTGGGTAGATAGCTACCCAGAGAAATAGCAGAGGGGAATTCTCCATCACCACATAAGTGGTGGTAGAAAAGTGAATAGACTTGAGTCCACAGGCTCACCCATAGAGCAATGAGAAAAAGCACAATATTGTTTGCCTAGAAGTAGTGCTTAGGAGAGGTTTGTTCCATTTATGTTTGGCTGAATTTCATAGAAGTAACTTAAGGTAGTCTTGAGAATGCCTTATGATTACTGACTTCTTTCCTTTAACCCACGTACCATCTTGCTATAGTACAAATATTAATTTTTTTAAAAAAAAAACCTATTTTAGTTTTCATTGTGGTTTGGGAGCAGGGGTAGTTGGAGTTGGAGTTGGCAAAGTCAGGCTCTTGTCAAAGCTCATGGGTTCGTTTGCTCAGCAAGGCTTCCAAATGCTTAACTTTAGAAGTAGCAGTTGAAATGAAGGGGGAAAGTACATAATGAATTGCTACAGTCCTGATGTGGTGTAATGGGACAGTACAACACCTGACTGCAGGTAGAAGGATTTTAATGTTTTCCCACATTTCACTTTTAAAAAAGCCCCACAACCCCCCCCCCCCATGGGGGTATATATTTGTTATAGCACACGGTTGTAATTCTTAGTAGCTATTATAGCAAAGCAGGGAAAGTCATGGAGATCTGACTATCATCAGCAGATTAGCCCTATTTTCTGAATCTTGACCCAAATCCATTGGAAATTCCATTGTTGTATTGCTTCAACCACAGATTGTAGAAAGCTGAAAGTGCATAGTGTTCCCTCTACAGCTGCACAGAAGGAAGGAGAATATTTTCTTTTAAAACTTTGCAGCGGGGAAATTCCTTCCTATGACCTGTGCAAAATGCACAGTAGTCCCCCCCCCACCCCACTCTGTAATCCTTTTGTATTTCACATAGTTTACAGGCCCTCAGCAAAGGGTTTCTGCAGAGGGTACCTTTTCAGGTCTTTACTACAGGCAGAACAGTCATCCATATGTGATATGCATTCATCAATTCTCAGCACAGGAGGGAATTTGAATAGCTAGATCCTCAGACACTTTTAACCAAATGTTAACACTACTCATTCCCGAGCTGTGTTGTGCCTCTCCCAACCGCAGCTATGATCCCTGCTCTTGCAAGTGGCTGCAGGGGGGGGAGCCCCTTCCGGCTGCTCCCGCCGCCGCTGACAGTGACAAAGACAGAGGGGAAGGAAGAGGGAGCATCCTGAAAGAGCCCTTTCCAGCTGCTCCCTCCACCGCCACCAACACATGCTTGCACACCCGGCTTATACTCAAGTCAATAAGCTTTCCCGGTTTTTTTGTAGTAAAATTAGGTGCCTCGGCTTATATTCGGGTTGGCTTATACTTGAGTATATACGTTAATTGTTTTTTAAAACAAAACCCATCATGGGGGGGGGGGCACCTTTGGAAGACTGAGTGCTTTATAGATGTAGAAGCCAGTAAAATCTCAGGGACAATCTGAAATTCAGACCAATGTAGAGAGAAAAATCTGTGCTGTAGTTGCCGAAGGAGAATGGTATTTCATTGCTATTTTTTTAAAAAGCTAAGAGCAAAACAAAGCTTTATTTCACCCGGGTGAAAGACTCAGTTTGGTACACGCACACCCCTGCACATTTGCGTACACACACACACACACACACACACACAGGCTGGGAGCCTCAATGGCACCCCTCTGGAGGCTCCACTCAGGTCAAAAAACTTGGCTAGCCCCCCACCCCCAGTGATGGCACTGTTTAAAGCCATGATATAATGATCCAGAAGACAAACAAAATCTGATCATCTGGCTTTCCCAGGCACTTGACATTCACACTTGGTAATCAAAGTAAGCAAGAGATGAGTCATTGCCCATGTTGTTTTCCAACATGTCTTATGGATGAATGGAAGTGTAACAATGATAATCTTTTTTGAGAAAAGCGTGAGACAATATTCAGATTGCAAAGTCACACATATTCCTTCAGAAGGAAACAAAAACTGGAGAAGGTTAATGTTAAATGTAGCTTTCTTGCCCATGCTTAATCAACAGACTTAAGACTTCTAGTCTCTCTTCTGCCATCTTATTAAAGAGAGAGAGGAGGGGGAATTTCCTAGTTTCATTGCTAGATTATGGGACATTCAGCTTTTTAACCATTTTACATGTGTAATGGAGGAGAGATATTTCAACTTACCAAATCTCAAAGCATATAAGAGCATTTACTTTTATCTCAGACTTCATAGTGGTTCTCTAATTGTATCATGTATAAACACTTGTATTGTGTGTGTTAAATTATTGCTAGTTTCTTGTTGGTACTATATAAGCACACAGAATATTTCAAATAACAGTTTTTAAGAAAGATTCTTGGTACAATCGGTGTGGGAAGTACTCTTGAAGCACCAATGTATTCTTCAACTGGGGGAGAGGAGAATAAAGCATAGCATGGATGCTTATTCTTCAAGCTAGAGATGAAAAAGTGGGAATCACAGATGGAAGGTGCCAACAGAGAGCAGGTTGACAGCAAAAAGGGGACTGAAAATGAGTGACACAGGCTGTTTGGTAGAAAGATACAACTACAGTGGTACCTCGACTTACGAAGTTAATGCTTTCTGAAGGCGCCCTCATAAGTCGAAATCTTTGTAAGTCGAAGGCGCCATCTCCAAACGGCAAAAAAAAAATCGGAAGTCGAAAAAACCACATTCAAAACTTCGTAAGTCGAGGTATCGTGCCGCCACTTTCCCTTCGCAAGTCGAAAATTTCGGAAGTGGCGGCCATTTTTTCGCTTCCGGAGGTCATTCGGAAGTCAAAAAATGCGGAAGTCGCTCATAAGTCGAGGTACCACTGTATACTAAATCAGACCAGAGGAGGCAGGGAAGGGAGGTCAGAAGCATATGCAGTTCTGAGGAGTGAAACAATTGATCCATTAGTCATTTGAAATGGAAATTTTAGTTATGACCATCCCAGCTACTGTACACATAGAATCAGAAGCTGAATGAAGGTTCGTCTCAAAATAATTTTGAAGGAACTAAAACTCACACAGTTCTGAATGTTTATGACCCTGCCTTTTCAGGGGGGAAGTTTCCCAACAAAACAAAACTCTTTTCTATTACTTGGGTTGCACCCGTTTCCCCTCTGATCTCCTGTTGTGCAGTTGTGAGGGGGGGGGAGCAAGAAACTAATTCCCATGATCAGAGCAGCAGGATAGTGATTCCTCATCACAGTGGGATATAGATTCCAATGCACATCATGTTCTGCACTTCATTGTTCTCAATAGAATCCATATTTGGATTTATTTATTTTATTCATTTCATAAAAATTTATATGCTTCTTGACTGTAGAACAAAAACAACAACCCTCAAAGTGAATTACAAACAAACAAACAAACATGATGGATGTTCCTGTTTAAGATGTGTGGATCTAAGCCCCTTGACAACAAGGAAACATTTACCCCCCTGGATGCCGACCTTTTTATAGTTTCCAAGAGATGCAGAAAATCATCAAAAGGGACTTCTTAGAATGTACACCGAATGCTGCCATTCCATTTCTGGTCAACATTGATTAGAAATCATGTGCACTGTGAAAAGTCTGACTTCAAAGCTTTAAATATGTGTGTGTGTGTGTGTGTGTGTGTGTATCAGATTTGTATATTTTACAGTATGAACCTTAGAGAGCAGTGATATTTCCATGCATGCCCCATTTTGCTAACAAATAGCATTAGGTAACAATGGCTCTGGTAGAACATTTCAGTTTGCTGCTTGAAGATTTTAAGAAGTAATAGGAGTAACAGTGGTTTGTCTTAATCTCTTTGATTTAATCTGATTCTGTTAAAATATGTTGTGCCATCAATTGATAATTATATGAGGAGATTAAACTCCAGTATAAAGTTTGCAGATAGTAATGTTACCATTGAAACATGACGGTGACCTTGGTCAAGTAAAAACTGCTGACAGGAGAAAAAATCCTAGATGTTGACAGTGATCTACTGGAACTCTTATTCAGAAGTTTTTATTTTTCGTTTTTATTTTTGGAGTAGCTGAGAGCAGTATTGTGCAAGAAGCAAATGTGTTGGAACAGGTAGCCTTGAAATTTAATATAACCATACAAAGAAAATTAACAGCCCCAAGGGCACTGCAAATTTCAGGCTGGATGTGGAGTTTTTATCCAGTATGGGAGAATGTAAGCAACTCTTTCTCGGGTAAAGACTTGTTTTAAAAAAACAGAAAAAGCTTTTAGGTTCATTCAACTTTTTTATTGTGTAAACATCCTTCTACAAGTACTGTTTTTACTTCAAGTTGATGTTTAATGTATCCTCTTTCTTAACAGTCACAGGATAAATTTGTTCTTCTTGTTTGACATAGGAACATGCCTCACATTTGAAAAATGGGAGAGGCTTTTGGGCACTGTGACTAATACGATAAGTCAGTGTAAAGCAGGGATGTAATGTTAGTGGACTACAGCCTCCATTGTCCCTCACCACCAACCATGCTGGCTAGGATTGATGGGAGCTGGAGTCCAACAACAACTGTAGGTCCACAGGTTCTTTACCCCTAATGCTCATTTAATCATTTAAGCGGCAGGAGACAGAAATACAGTTTTCTAGCTATATGCAGTTAATATCATCATCAACAACAACAACACTCAAGAATATAGAGTTGATAGATCTTCACATTAAGATGCTGGAAACGTTAGATGGTGCCACATTTCCATCCCAGCCTGTCTCTGACAATACAAAATGCTTCTGGGTCTTAAGAACTACTAACTTGGCTCAGTATGACTTGCTAAGAAAATCACCCAACCTAACAAGGACCTAAAATTTTGAGGAGTGGAAGTAAGCCACTGTTCCTGTCCTTTGCAAGCTAAATTTGTTTTTTTTTGGGGGGGGGCATTTTGTGAGGCAGTAGGAAATCCTAGTGCACTGGTGGCGAACCTATGGCACGCGTGCCAGAGGGGGCACTCAGAGCCCTCTCTGTGGGCACGCATGCCGTCGCCCCAGCACATAGCCGTCAGAAGGTGAGGGTGGAGCGTTCAGTCCTCAGCTCAACTTGGGCGGCCAGAGCACCATGTGCATGATGGGTCGGCACAGGAAACTGCACAGCAGGAGCAGGATGTGATGCCCATCAGGGTGCCGACTCTCTCCAAAACGGGGGTCGCAGCTATCCTTTGGCCCGACTTCATTGTACCCAATTGCATGGAGGCTTCTGGAGCATATTGTGGCAATTAGTATTTTGCGCGAGCAGGTTGCGAAATAGCACCGGCAATGATTATGGTGGGCCCTCAGTTTGGGTTGCTACACGAGCAGGACAATAAAGAGCCGAAATCCCCAAAATGGCCTGTCTGCTGCAGCGCCTTTAGGGCTCCTTTTGCTCAACCGCTCTGTGCGGGATGCCCAAACTGAGAAGACACCCTCGTGGCCAGGGAGGCACAAAGGGAAGGGCCGGGTGGAGCATTGGTCCCATTTGGATATGTGGCGCTATCCCCAAGCAGGCACCCATGTTGTTTTCAGAGGCTGGGCGTGGATCCTGGGACTTGTATCCGAGTAGAAGCACCTCAGACGGGGTGTTGGGGGGTGCAAAATGGAGCCACAACCCCCAGGGCGCACGTTTTCCCTTGGGAAGCCTCCGCTGTGTGTGGGGAGGATGCAGCGCTCTGTACACGCTGAAAGGCGTGCTGCCATGTTGGTGGGCCGCCAAGAGTTCCAAGCAGCCGCCTTCCTCCTCCTGCTATGAGGTTGAGGCTTTATACATTCTCCGGCTATGCCGGACACCCTGTGTAAGGGCCAGTCAGGGCTGGGCAAGGGAGCAGGGCTAGCACATGGGGCAGCCCCCAGGGCCCTTTCGGGAAATGGCGGCATGATGGGGGGTGCCGCTCTGCACATGCTCAGAGGGCCATGCCGAAAACGCTTGCTTGCTCGGGCTGGAGCTTAAAAGTGGGGAATCCTTAAAGTGTGGGATTCTCTGCCAAATTTTAAGTCAATGAAAGCACTTGGGATTGCTTTCGTTACTTAGTTTGGATCATCTTAATGCAAACCTTTACAAGTTGTTTGTATAATTGAAAACTCTGTTATTGTGTTTTTCTTTTAAGACAAAAGATGTTAATGTATGAGTTGTTTTTTCTAAACTAAAACCTCCGTATTCAGGTTAAATTGCCTTGCTGGCACTTTGCAATAAATAAGTGGGTTTTGAGTTGCAGTTTGGGCACTTGGTCTATAAAAATCCTAGTTGGGGTTTTCCCTAGGTTCAGTGAAAATAATGGTGTTTCTTGGAAAACAGAGATATCCAAAGATTTTGTAGTAGTGGACAATATTTGATAGTAGCAGTAGCAGAGTTGAAATCAGATGGTGTCTGACATGTAGCAGTTAGTAGCATCCTACGGTTGCTGGTGCCTTATATAAAAAATTGCAGCAGCATTCAGTATTTGAAAAATCTGACACCTTGATCTCAACAGACTTTAGTAATATTTATATTGACAAAAAATGTGACTTTCAAATTTAGATGGCAAAGTTTGATTCTGAAATTCAAATGGAAAGGAAAACTTTGTAATTTGAAAAGCTGCTGCATTTTGAAATTTGCCATGTTTGTTTGTTTGTTTCCAAAATGCCCGTAACAGTCTCACAGTTGGCTTTGTCGCGGGGTTGGGAATTATCGCCTGGAAATGCATTTCTATAATATATACTGTTTTGAGCATTGGCAGCTGTAACTACATTGTCCTGATTACAGTTCGACAATGTTTATGATTTCTGTAACACCAGCAGCCTGCTGCTCTCTGTGCTGCTGCTTCCTGTCTTGTGTAGCTAGTGTGTGGACTGCGAAAGGAATCAGCATCTAGAACTGTCAGTTCAGTACAGCACTTTTCAGTAGTATTCACTTAATCAAACCCAGTGAAGTCTGGCTTCAGGAGGATGAATATGTCTCTCAAAGTGACAGTGTACTAAAACTCCTTTCCATATCCTGACAGCAGCATACATGATGGGACAGAATTGAAAGGCACCCCCTGATGTTCTCTCCACTTCTGTCTTTTTTTAAAAAAAAATCATTTAATGTGTTCCATTCTGATATTATAGCAATCATTAATTTGTACCTGTTGTTGTTATGAACATCATTTCTCAGTAGTCTTTAAAATGCCACTCAGAAAATGCAATCTCTGTGATTCATCTATTAAAAAGTCAAAGGTTTATATTTGCACACACAATATTGTAGCATCTGCTTTAAATGTGGAAATTGTAATGAGTAATCTTTTAGACCCCTGCATTAAGTCTGAAGCCCCAACCCTGAAATATTTACAAACTGAGACTGAATCATAAATTTCCTGCTGAAATCTTAAATCATAATCTTTTCTTACGCCATATAGATTTGCAACAGTCATATTGTGGAAGTTAATCACTGAAGCCCAAATCTTTACTCAATTCAAATATGTATGTGGATGCCCCATTGCACTGTGTTGGGCTCCTCTGTGAATTACTGTTCAGACTCTAGCTCAAGTCCCGATCATATTTCTAACAGGTCATGGTTCTGAATCCATCACACATGCTCAGCATACAATGACTGAAATACATCTGAGCCAAAGAAGAATTCCTGACTTCTTTAGCCCAGCCCTATCCAGCTTCCCCAGCCTCAAAAGTCCTGATAGTTTATCACCACCACAAAATGTGGTGCACTAGAAGAAGGAGTAAGATGACTTTTGGACACACATGTATAGAAAAAAGAAACTCTCCTTAATATAGAATGTCAACCTTATGCAAATCTCCTTTGAGGGAGATACTGAAAATACAAAGAAATATCAAGTGTACACACACATCAAATGCATGCACGATAGGGCTAAAAATACAGCAAGAGAATAAATGACTCTATGAATATTGATGAATTGTCAACATTTAAAAGTTGCTGGACAAGTGGTTCAAAAGGAATAAGCCCACTAAACTGGAAATGCTTGTTTTAGGAGTCTCATGCATATTCAATAACTAGATGTTTAATCAACTAATCAAAGCACTTCAGTAATTGAATGTTGATTGCCTGATGCACTAAGGGGGAAAGTCAGCTTTCCAACCATAGCTGAAGGTGGTCTAATAACTAATCATAGAAAGAGTTCTTTAAAAAAAATAGTTCTTACTTGTAATACAAATATTAACCTTCTAAAACACCACCCTCACCTATTGACTATTAATGCATTGATTTCCCCTGCTTTTTAGAGGTTCAGAAGTCACTCCTGCATTTGTATCATTGGGAAACAACACAGAAGCTACATTAGAAATGTAGCATCCCAGAAACAGGCATTCACAAAGTTTATAACTTGGGCAGAGAGACATCCAAAGCAGGATTGGGGGAGAGGGAACTGAAAGTTGATGAGCCCTACTTTGTATGCAGCAGTGGAACAGAAGGGGGTGTAAAGTGTTTTTCTTTCCCCCCAGGGTTTTCATTCTGGAATGTTGCTTCTTTCATTGGAAACAATGCACCAACTCCTTTGGGTCTATGCCCTTCTCCCAGCAGAGTTTGGGGAAATAATTTTTCAGATTCCTGGCACTTGTGTCATGGGATTCCACAGGGTTCCATCTTGCCTCCCCCCCCATTCCATTTAACAATACGAAGCCACTAGGAAGTGTTATCCAAAGCCTTGAAATGAAATATCAACAGTACTCAGACAATGTATAGATCTGTTTTTCCATGTTATCTAATGCAGTTGAGGCAATGAAAGGGTCAAATTGTTGATAGAGCTCAGTAGTGTGCTAGTGTGGGGAGGGCAATAAACAGAAGCTTAAACTTGATAAGACTTGGGCATTGTGAGTAGAAGCCAGGATTCCTTTGTCTGGTAAGGAGGTGAGGTTCAGATGGGGCTGTTCTTTCTTGTTTACAGTTTAGGAATAATAATTGATCCAGCTCTATCATTAGAGACACAACTGTACTTGGTGGCAGATTTTGCTTTTTCCAGCTTAGACTGGTCATCCTGCTGCAATTTCTTCTAGACAGGAACCGTCTGGTAACAGTGTTCTAGTATCATCCCAATCAGACTAGTGCAATGTCTTGTGCTTGCAGTTACCCTTCAATACGGTTCAAAGGCTGCATTTAGTTCAAAATATGGCAGCTAGAATTCTAATTGGGATGGCTCACTGGGAACATTCCACTTTTTTTCTAAAATGAATTCAAGGTTCTTGTTATATCCTTTAAAGTCCTTCATGGCTTGGAACCTAGAAACCTTAAGAGGTGTTCTCTCCCATATCAACCTGCACAAGAGGTAAGATCTTCCACTGACACCCTTCTCAGGGTGTCACTGCCATAAGCAAATAGCAACAGGGGGGGGGCTTTTCTTTTGTTACAGAATTCTCTCCTCAGGGAAGTTACCTACACGGTAGCCGTTTGGGCACTAATTAAAACATTTTTTCTTTTCCAAAACATTTTAAATGAAATGAAGTTTTTAGATGTGATGGATTAGAAAGCTATATTTTGAACACTAAGGGTGGAATTCAGTATTGCTGTCTTATAAGTGTTTCTCCAGAAGCAACTTGGGAAGGCATGTGGGGGTGGGGAGCCCTATTGCGTAAGTGCAAGGCTTCCACTGACAGGGCTGGTTAGGTGAACCCCACCCTTCATAACTGGATCATAACCGTTGTCAGAATTGATTTGGAAGCTGTAGTGAAGTTGTGAAGTGTTTCAATTTGGGGGTTGTGGTTGAGTGTGTGCTTTCTTTTTATTGTCATTTCTTCTTTTGAACCAGCCTGGGATGTATGGAGGTCTGTTTGTAAAAAGAGTGAGATACAAATATGTTTCATAAATAATTCCATTTGATCCATATTATGCATGGGCTTTAAAAGCTCATTTGAACCAAGCTTTTATGAGTTCTTATCTGAGCTGGGAATGCAGCAAACTGTGTGTGTGTGTGTGTGTGTGTGTACAAAATATACATGCATATACAGTAAGTATTATACCCAAGGCAAACTTTTCTAACTGTTGTATTTTAGTTTTGGGTATTGCTGGCTGAACTGAGTACACTATTGCGTGCAGAAGTTTTCAATAATGCTTTGCATGCTAACAAGGGAAATATTAAAATTCCCATAAAAACAAATTGAAATATACTAATGTTGCATTTTTGATAAACATTAGAGCAAGGGAGCATGCAAAGTCAATTCAAAAACAGATCCATGCAGCAGGGGTCCCTTTTAATGTTATATAAGGGTGATGAGTGTGCATGATTTCTGCTGTGAGTACCTTGCTTGTGGGTGTGCTCAGGAGGACCTTAATGTTCTTTCTGTATTAACAAATATTCATCACTGGCATTTGCTGTTCAGGAATAATTATGCTTCTGTTCTTTGGGCGCTTTCAGAAATCACTGGTGGATCATGCTATTGCTACATATTCCAGTGATGCTACCATATCTAAGGTGGAGGCTCAGACAGCCTAACAGTCTATCAACATTGGTTTGATTCTTTGACTAAACAAGCATTTAGCAATAGGATCACAAGAAATAATCTAGCAATGCAATCGTAACTCTGAAGGTGGGAATACACAAGAATATTACACAGTAATAGGGATCAAGATTTGTCACATGGATTAAAGTCTACTTTGTGTTAACTATGTAAACAGATGCTATCTTAGCCACTGCTTAGTGACACAAGTTTCAATAAGCCCCCGATTAGGAGCAGTAAACCAGTTATATCAAAGTTCCTCTCCAAACTCAAGAGAACACAATAAATATATTTATTACAGAGCGGGGGAAATGTGGCCCTCCAGTTGTTGCTGGACTTCAGCTTCCATCCCTGACCATGCTGGCTGGGGCTGATGGGAACTAGAATCCAGCAACATCTGGAAAGGCGCAAATTCGCCAGTCCTATTGAATTAGGACCAACTAAAATGTCACAAATTCACACTCTCTATAACTCCTCTAAAGGAGTGAGAAATTGATTACGATAGAAAATCCCAAAGCCTGTAACTGACTCAGAAACAACATGCCCTCTGCAGGCAGCATGTGCTCTACTACTTGATAAGATCCCATAGGAATGCCAGACTGTCCTAGAATCATAGAATTGTAGTGTTGGAAGGTATCCTAAGAGTCATCTAGTCCAGCCCCCATGTAAATGCAGGAATCTCAGCTAAAGCATCCATGGAAGATTACCATCCAACATCTGTTTAGAAACATCCAAGGAAGGAGTCTACAACCTCCCACAGGAGACAGTTCCACTGCCTAACAGCTGTCCTGTATGAAGCAGCACTGATGTATGAACACACAAGGGCTAGCTGGGAAGTCACTCATGCATGCATAGAGATTTTTGTTTTAAAAAACTGAGTATTTATTTTTTGAGGAGGGTTGTTTCATAACCCATTGGGATAAACTGTTGACTCAGTGGGAGGTGGTTTAAGATCTGCACCTTCCAGAATCGTTCCGTGTTTTAGCGTATTTTGACTTTAAAAAAAACACAAGCCAATTGTTCAGCATTTCAATATGACATTCATTTTGTTTACTCCCCTTAGCAGCTTAGTGCAACAACACTCTTCGGCCTTACATCTTCCTACAACAAAATAACTCCCTTAAGGGAACAAAATAAAAAACTAGTCTTATTGTGAACATATATATGCAACACAGAAAGAATTCATCAAAGGCAGTAGGATTAAAAATATTTCTGTGAATATCTAGACGCCCAAGACTCAGACACACAATGAAGATCTGTAATTACTCCTCTTAAGGGTGCGGGGCGTATTACAATCTGCATATTACAATTTCCTTTTGAGCAAGGAAAGCAATAGTTTCTTTGGTATTTATAATAATAATAAAAGTTCATAGTAAGAAGACAATGCTCAAGAGCTTCCTCTGTGTGTGGTGTGCTTATTTATATATAGTGCCCTTGGTGCAACTTTACTTAGTTTCTTAAGCAGAAACACAAACAAGTCTCTGCCCTCAACCTGGGTATAATCTGAAACACAGAGACAATGGGGGTAGAACTAAGGGTATGGAAGAGACACAAGGTTTGGAAAGCATTTTGAATACCACTCCTGTGTTTCTCTTTCCTACAAAAATAGGTATAGATATATCATAGAAGGACCTTTCCAAGTTCTCTCCAATCAGATTAATGCAGTTGGTGACATTTATATAGCACTTGAAAAATAGACAAATGTGCAAAGTTCTGATAGTTATCTTTTAATACAGCTATTTGCCCAAAAGGAACTACAAAGCAGGAAGAGAGTCCTGGAAGAGAGGGGGACTTAAAGAAACTTCCTGGTATTCAATTTTCACAGTTTTCTGAATTTTAGAGATAATTCCCTCCCCTGAAATAGCATTCTATGGCAGTAGCCTGTTATCCCTTTTAAGTCACATAACTTGCTATCTAATGTAATCATGGAGATATGTCTTGGGGCAGGATTTGTGCACCAAGGCCAAACTTGTGTTGCTGTAGTTTCCACTCCAAAGCCTCAAATTAAACAAGTTTGAGTCATGTTAAAGGATTCCAATGTAGCAAAATAAAATGAGCCCTGATAGAATGAGGAACATAAGAATGAAAGACAGGTTTGGAGTGATTCAGGGTGTTTATTGCATATGCAAGAAGGAAAGCATTTCAGCTGGAGTAGAATTACTTGTCCAAAATTGCAGTAATACTGATGAAAAGTTTGAACCAGGCTGCACTTGCGGTGAGCTGACTGTGTTATCATTTAATCATTGTGGATTAAAACACACATATGTTCTCCCCCCCAAAAAAAAAAAAACTGGTGGTCACAGCCAGGTGGATATTTCATCAGGAGTCCCAGTTCAAGACAAGTGTTCAGGTTCAAAGTAGCACCATGGACAGCAATGAGTGATGCTGAGATTGAATACAAGGAGAGTCAAATGTTGTTTCAGAAGCAGAAAGCTCTAGTTTGGGATTTAAATGTAGCTTGGTCTGGATTTGCCTCATCTGGAAGAAGACTCATAGTTAAAGAGGTCTTGTCTGATCTATTGGCCATTGGCTCTGGTGGCATGGGAGAGACTGTGGGGAGACTCTAAGGAATCTGTGGAAAGATGGGCTCCTCATGAGATGGAGCTTCTAGAAAAGTGTGGTCAGCCAAGTCTGGTGCTGAAGGAAATAACCTTTCCATCTCAATCACCTCCTCATGGAGAATCTTACTCCAGAGCCATGACAGTGTAGAACATACCAACCTTTCTCTATGCAGCCGTGTACCTATGCATTATGGTCATTATTGTTATTATTTAACAGGATATATATAGAGAGAGAGAGAGGGAGAGAGAGAGCAAGAGAGAGATCAAAATCTATTGGGGGGAATGTGAACCTTTCATTAAAGTTACTGAAATGACAAATATCCCCACTGTCATTTCCATTCTAGCTGTGGAGTATAAATTCCTTCTGTTCTGAGGAGAGAGGAGTATTTATTAAATAAGTCAAAAAGGTGTTTTACAGCACTTCTTTTTTTCCAAATAGTATTCATTTTTACATGCTTCTCCTCTTGATTCCCACTGTATCTTACCTATTGCCTCCCTCATTATGTTCCAGTAACATATGGAAATACTAATAATTGTGTCGCTGTGACTCAGTAATATACATTGCCTATCAGCTGTAATTGTTCGTTTGGTGGTGGCATCTAGCATCTGTACAGTACAATGCTATACATGTCTACCCAGAAGCAATTACATAAGCAAGTAATTGTGATGACCTGACAGAACAATGTCAGAGGATCCCGGTGAGGGGTGTAGCCAGGACTGGGACAAACCAGGACAAGCTGGGGGTAGGGAAGAAGAAGTTGGTGTAGTAAGTACTCATGAGGTGACAGAGAATGATGACAGGATGAGGGTCAGTGCATAGGAACCAGAGCAGCAGGACCCATCACCAGAGCCAGAGGGGCCCCTGTCTCCATGAACACACTGAAGTGTAGGGGCAGTAGATGGGGCACTCCAGGAACATAGCTGTCAACTTTTCCCTTTTTTAAAGGGAAATTCCCTTATTCCAAATAGGATTCCTCGCAAGAAAAGGGAAAGGTTGACAGCTATGTCCAGGAAGCTGAGGCAGGCAAGGGCCCACAGCCCAACTCCTTGTAATTCCCCAGCTGGAGTAGGCTTGGACAGGTGAGAGTCATGTGCCTCATCAAGCCCAGATGCTGCTATCAGCATGCAGAGTATAATAGGGCAATAGAGCTGAGGTGATGTGTCTGCTCAATTGCCCATGTTGATGGACCTCAGCGGGACTTTGGTTTGGTTTGGACTTTTAGACACGTGGATTGACCTTGGACTGGGCACTTGGCTGACTGATTTGCTGCTAGGTAAGTCAGGGGTCCAGGACAACAACAAACTTCAACACTGGACCAGGAATGGTAGCTCTCAATTTTACATAACTGGCCAGCCCTTTGGGTGTCTCCATTAGCCAAGACATTAGTGTGTGTACATGTGTATTTGCTATCAATTACTGTCTGCAAACATACATAACCCCCCCCCCCAAAAAAATCCCAACTGTTCTTTGTAAGAGATGAAATTGTGAAATTTGTGTGCATGTGGGTGCCTGTGTCTGGCCGCCTTTCAGCATTCCTTGCTCAATGTATATATACATCTAAACAATGCTTCATTACTCATAGATGGTCTAAATGTAGCGCTCCATTTTGTTGTTTCCCTTCTACTATGAGTGTCATTTATTTTCATTAAACTTTTATCTAAATGAGGCATAGCTACCTTTTTCATTTGTGGATAGTTGAGGAACTTTTTTGTTCCAGTAAAATAGTTTAAAGGGGAGAAATTATAACCCTGCTATATCTTTTTTTATTAATATTTATTAATATTTGCATAGAGTTCCTATGCAACTGTCCTGCACAGTCTCTGACTTGCAAGATAGAGGCCATATTGTATTATATAGTGATTAGCATATAATATGTGTGATTCACAATCATATATCTGCTCAGAAATAAGCCCCAATGAGTTCCATGGTATGTGTTAATAGGATTAGCTAGATAAGTGTTAATAGGATTGAAGCCTTTGAGTTGGCTCTCAGTGTGCCAGCATCCAAATAAGAGCTGCACATAAACACAAGACATATTTACAAGAGCATAAGCTGAAGAGGAGCCATCGTGTTGCATGCATTTGTGGCTTAATTGGCATTCTGCTTGTGTGAGTAAGCTGCACACAAGAACACTGCTGCCCTCTCTGTGTACCATGGGAACTGAGTTTGGCCTAATTGAATTGATTCTGGCAATTGCAGAATAGTAAACTGTACCAAACCCTTTGAATACAAAAGAGCATTGTGCCTGCCAGAATTGTGAAGACTTATTTTCTGTCGTAGGATAAAACTTCTATGTTGGTCTTTTTTGTTACAGGTAGGTAGCCGTGTTGGTCTGCCATAGTCAAAACAAAATAAAAAATAAATAAATTCCTTCCAGTAGCACCTTAGAGACCAACTAAGTTTGTTCTTGGTATGAGCTTTCGTGTGCATGCACACTTCTTCAGATACTTCTTCAGATACTTCTTCGAGTATCTGAAGAAGTGTGCATGCACACGAAAGCTCATACCAAGAACAAATTTAGTTGGTCTCTAAGGTGCTACTGGAAGGAATTTTTTATTTTGTTTTGTTTTGGTCTTTTTTGTGTCAAGGAATTACTGCTCAGTCATATGCAGTGTTGAGCAGACACAAGTCCATTGTAATACTAGAAATGTGTCTGCAAGTTGGAAGTTATATGGAAACCAGACCGTTATGGTGCTCTGTTTTTCTAGGGTTTAGTTGTTCAAACTGTTGATCTGAGAATTGCAGCTGTACAATATATTTCTTCTTTGTATTTTAAGATTTAAATAAGGAAGTATTCTGTGCACACACAGTGTGGTATAACTTATACACAAGCATACGAGCAGGCTGAAAAAGACAACAACAGACAGTTTGACATTCCTGTTTGCTTCTCTATTCCGGTATTTTAATCATGCAACTAGATAATTGAAATTGGAGAGGGGGAGCACACCAGTGCTTTCTTCTTTTTATTTGTGTTACTTGACTGCAGGGCATAGTGGGAACAAATAGGGGCTCATACACACAAAACATGATAGGACTCCAAAGTGCTAGGCAGGCAGCTACCCAACTAGGGTAGACTTCAATTAGCATGAATTATCCAGGGTTGTAAGAACTCTTCACTTTGGCAAGAGCTCAGACATTCTTTCTTTGTACTGGGAATTTGCTCATCTTTTTCAGAGACCTTTTAATGAGCTTTATTCAACACAACAATACAGAAAACAACTGTTCATGCTAGCTCATAAATAGATGGAAAACCAAGATACAACACAATAATTCTTTGGTTTTCATTTCCCCTTAATTGAAATTATATTCCATTTAACTAAAATTACATCAGTAGGTAGAAAATATTTTGGACAAATGCAGGAACTAAGAAAATAGGCATTTAGGTAAAATAAGTATTTAATCCAATTTAGAGATGCAAATTTGCATGATATTTACACAGATTCCTTTCTACTTATTTTGCCTTCCCCTCCATGTCAATAGCTACACGGTTAACATGGTGTAGTTTTTTGAATGTCAGAGTAGGCTTGGTGACACCTGGGTTCAAATCCCCACTCAGCCTGGAAGTTCATTGAGAAATCTTGAGCATTCTCTCTCAGCCTAAACCTCCTTCAGCACAGTAGTTGTGATGATAAAATGAAGGGGCAGGAGGAGACTCATATAGACCACTTTGAGGTCTGTGAAAGAAAGGTGGGATAAAAAAATATAAATAATAAAAATTAAAATAATGTATGTTATATAAATACATCCATAATCTAGAAGTCTGAGAAATAAATTTTCTTTATCAACTTCTTGAGTAGCCTAAAGTCTTCACGGTACCACATTATTTTTGATAAGTCCACTATATGAATTTCTTTCCAAATTTTATATGGATGATGAGAAAACACCAGTTTTGTAATCGAATGAGCGCATTCATGCCGCAGTGCTTTTCTGAAAGATTTTGTTAAGTAATTATAACTCCTTGATCTGCCAATCTGCACATCAAAAGAATCTGCTTTGTTTAAATACTGTATCTACCAAGATTAATTTAACCGAACAGGTGAGGAAAGATACACTACGATCTAGTAATTTTTAAAACTAGTTTGGGGGCCTATGTTAAAATCTCCAACAGCCCCATTTTTATCTAATGCCAGATCAGCAGCTGCTGTGGCAGCAGAACCCCCAGATGAAAGGCAGAAGAGATAAAAGGGAAAAAAGAATGTTTATTAATTAACTTCAGTTATTTAATGGGCCCCTCTTCCAATTCACTCTATCTAAAATTACTGGCATGTATTATGGTCTGCAGATGGATTGACCGAGGATGTGCATATGGCTGTGAATTTCTAGCACATAGATCATCATTTTGAGCATGTTGAATGACTGGATTCTGGGAATGGAATTGTCCACAGTTGTTTAATACAAAAAGGAACATAATGTGGTGCATTGCATGAATTGTTGCAATAATCCATGTAAAGGTCTGTAAAGATTCACCTATACTTCTTTGTGTATAGTTGATATGATTTGAAGCAAAAATACTTCCTAGTAGTAGTCATAGCCATAGTAGTAATATGATGCTTAACATTAGATATTGATAAAATAATAAAATAAAAAGCATAATAGTATGACAAACTCTTCATGCCACTGGTGCAAAATACCACATTTTAAAATCAGCCTATGTTTGCCACTCCCCCTCCCCTCCATTGCGTATGCAAAAGTTAAAGGAAGGGAACTCTGACACATTTTTTCCATTGATTATTCTTGGAAAATGAAAAGGAGACATCGACTCTGCCCCTGTATGCAAAATTGAGCCATTAATTCTTTTTATTATGTTTTATTTAAGATTTGGTGCTACCTTGACCTTGTGTTGGCCTTCTGAGTATGGAATTAATTGTATAAAGATCGAGTGCTTAGTTTACCTCATTTTAATTCAAAAGTAAACCAATATATCCAACCATTGCTATAAATATAGAAGGGCAGTGTAAAAAATCTGACAACTATTGAAGAAGCACTTCCTTAGAAACATTTATAACAGGAACACAGGAAGCTGCCTTATATTGGGTTAGACCATTGGTTGTTGCACTCACAGAACAATTTCTATTTGTACAATTTCTTCTCCTCACCCGCCCTCCAAATCTGCTGTAGGTGTTTCCCCAACCCCCCCCCCCAGAGCAGATCTAAGGGTGGGTGTAAGGAGAAAAAGTAGAAGTCCTGTTGTTCAAACAGAAGTTGTTCGCAATTTCAATGACTTAGTTGGATACAACTCTTAGTCCAGTGGGAATTTATAAGTACCGGTATGTGCAGAATTAGGCATCCCTGCTGCTGAGGGGTCACCAGGTTAATGGTATACATTGTTAACTGAGAGGATACCTTTGAAATATGACTACTGTACAAACAATGAATTGATATTGTTGAATTCAAGTATTTTAATATCATTTACCCTACTCCCAAGTAAAGTCAATGGAGGCTGGTCAGATAGAGTGGAGATCAGTAGCCTTCACTGGCACCCTGAGATGCCAGACTAAGATATCTTCCCCACTCCACCTATTTTAAGTAAACATTTGCCCCTTCTAGAAATAAAGTTGTGATGCTCAATGTGCACGCAACCTAAGCTAGGGGTTGCCTACCTAACTCAAGCAAAGGGATGAGTATAATTACTATTTTTGCTCTGCAGCCAGAGCACTTGCAGGAGTTGGAAGGCCCCAGTCACTTCCATCTCCCATTGGCTATGGTGTTCACTCCTCCCTTCTTTTCTGGAGGGAAGGATTTCCTTGAGCAATTTTTGCAGGACGAACATAGAGAAGAAAGAATTGGCAAATGTTGAGGGAGTGGGGAAGTGCTGAGGTTGGTCCACTTCTGTTTTGGCTACCCATGAAGAGGGAAGCTATGAAGGGCTTTGCCTGCCTTGCCTTCTCTTTGCTTTTCTGACCATGGAAGTGCTTATGGAAAAGTGGTTGGGGAGGTGGGAAGAGAAGCTTTCTTGTTCATGGAGAGGCTTTTTGAAAATCAGGAAGAAGTGGTGTCAGGGCCGCTTTTCCCTCCTCTTTGCTGCCCTCATAATAGGGAATTGCTGGGCTAAATCCTGTATACCTAGTATGTTATCTTTACTTGCAGTTATTTTTATAGAAATAGAGTAGCATTCAGAACTGATATCATCATGTGAAGTTTAAAACAGTAATCTACTACTTCTTACTACTGAGTAGCACTTTTTGAAAGCTCACAGCTCAATCTGTCTCAGAAACCATGTAGCAAATGTGGAAGTTCATTTTGCTTATCCCCAGCTTTCCTGCAGTCCTAAAATTTAAGATGACAAGGTAACAGCCAAGTTAGTCCTTTCCTTTGTTGGTTATCGGAATTAATGGCCTCAGTAATTTTTTTCCACAGGGTATTCAGAACTGGCAGTGTGCTTTTGCTCTGAGGGATTATATTGTTCTGAACAGCTTGTTTAGCACTGATAATAGGTATGTGTGTCTACAGAGTTGCCACAGAGGTGGTAACGTGCCTCTTGGTTTTACAGAACCTACTATGACTGGAGAACTTACTGGGAATGAACAACATGGTTGAACTACCTGTTCTGTGATTTCTTTTTGTTTTGGCAGTGTCTCTTGTCTGTGAGTGCAGACTCAAAATTGATGCCTGAGAAATGTACTTCGTCTTCCACATTGCGGTTAGCAATTAACATTGTGTTGCCATTTAAACACTGCAACAAAATTCAGAAAGTTGTGAAGTGGCTTCTGATTGCTCCTGCATGACGACATGTTAGTGTTGTGTTCACTGTTGCTATCTGATGTTATTCCACCCAATTGTGATCCTACTTTGCACCTTCAAGAAATTGGAGAGGAACTCCTAAATGTTAAGTAGGAAGCTGTTTGACTGACCCTAAGAAAATGCACGATGTACTGGGTGAAAAGTGCAACGTAAAAAAAAAATAAAATGTATGAAGTCATATCAAATATCTGTTCCCTGCTGGTAGCTAGGTGCTATGCATCACAAGACTTCACCAGTGAAGATCAGTGGTGCTACTAGGATTTATTAAACACGTTGTGAAGGATCAACTTCATAACATATGAAGGCTTGTGAAAAACTGAAGAAAGCAATCCATCAAGCAAAGCTGCTGCTGCTAAACCTCCACCATGCAAGTTCAATTTAAAATTAATAGGACTTGTATTCAGGGGCGTAGGAAGGTAAATTGGTACCCGGGGGGTTCTCACCCCCCCCCCCAGAGGCGTAGGAAGGTCAGGTGGTACCCGGTGCGGAAAATTTCTTGTCGTTCCCCCCCATTGATTCCTCCCCTGCAAAAATGGTTTTACGTTATTTCATATTTTCTTACAAAGGAATAACAAGTAATAATAATAATAATAAACTTTTATTTATATCCCGCCCTTCCCGGCTAAAGTCGGGCTCAGGGTGGCTAACATCAGATACATAACATTGGTATAAAATCAAACAATAATTAAATCACCTCCCAAAAACATCTCAAAATCAAATTAAAGTCTAATTAGATGGCTTTCCACAGGGTTAGGGTTGGGAACAGTGAGTGCTCCACTGAACTGAAATTTCAGCCTTCACGACATAGGAAAACAGCCATTTTGGTGGAGGAGGGTCAAGATATTAACCAATATGCATGAAATTTCACATATAGCTATATAATCCCTAGTATAGTAAGATAAGACCTTTGGAGCAGGCATTTTTTTTAAAAAAAGTTTTTTTATGAACAGCTCTAGTAGGGCAGTAATTGTTCCTTGATAATTTCTCACCCCCTCTATTATGGAACATGGGGCAGACTGCCCCCTTTGCCCCCCTCCCTTGCTATGCCCCTGCTTGTATGAAAATTGAAAGTTCAGTTCATCTTCCCCGAGGCTCCTAGTGGTCTTCTGCCCAGAGACTGATCAGGCTGCTACTGTGGAAATTTAGATGGCAAGCTTTCTGGATAGGAAACTGTTGTTTTGTCTATATTACTTTTTAAACCAAAATTTACAATATTATAATAAGAACTCAGCATGGTTTGAGCATTTCTCCAAGCTTACCACCTGAGGTAGTTATGAAAAGATTGCCTTAGAAGGCCACTACAACCGTACTCAAAAAGGTAAAAATGTTAGACCATAGCACTTAGACTCTTCTACCTCATCTATGAGACATGATAGGCAAGAACTGAAATATATTGCAATACTGCAGAGAAGAAGAAGAGTGTGGATTTGATACCCTGCTTCATCACTACCCAAAGGAGCCTCAAAGCAGCTAACATTCTCCTTTCTCTTCCTCCCCCACAACAAACACTCTGTGAGGTGAGTGAGGCTGAGAGACTTCAGAGAAGTGTGACTAGCCCAAGGTCACCCAGCAGCTGCATGTGGAGGAGCGGGGAGGAGAACCTGGTTCACCAGATTATAAGTCTACCTCTCTTAACCACCACACCACACTGGCAGAGGTATTCATCTCTCACACTGACATTTATTTACTTACTTATGCACACATATTTTCTCTTTCACAGATTATCCTTTCTTGCACTATTTGATTTGAAATAGAATCAAGTCCTCCCCCTATTTATGACCAATAAATAGACCAATACTTTGAAGTAGCCACTGTCAAGTCTCACGTTTTACACAAATAAATGGTAGAACTGCACTAGGAGGAAGAATATGCAAGGTCACTTATGGCATCTTGTATCCCTTTAATCCTACTTTAATGGCTGTTTTGTTTATACGGATAAATAAATGCCTTCCACTCCCAGTGCTGTGTTGAGTTTATAATGGTGATTCTTAATCATGTTAACTAGTATGAGAATGCACCTAGAATGGTTTCACATAAATCTATAAATTTTAAAAATGGATTTCACTGAGAATATATCTAACCTATGGGTATGAGATATGGTGATGGTTGGCACTGTATATGGTTGGCACTACAGGAAGAAACCAGAGCTGCCCATACTAATCCTCCATGTATTTCTACTGACTTGCCAGTACAGCAAACAGAATACGTGACTACAGAAAACAGTACAGAAAACATGAAAAATACTTCCTACTGAAACTGTTTCTTTAATCCAGGCAAATGTACTTTGAAACTTATTCTTATCATTATGCTTATTCTTACACTTACCGGTATATGCCGCCAACACTTGCTTTAAATCAGACATCCCCAACCTGCGGCCCTCCAGATGTTTTGGCCTACAACTCCCATGATTCCTAGCTAACAGGACCAGTGGTCAGGGATGATGGGAATTGTAGTCCAAAACATCTGGAGGGCCGAAGGTTGGGGATGCCTGCTTTAAATCTTCCCTGCAGCTCATTTGTATGCTGTCAATGACATAACAGTTGGTTAGTCTCTCTTATATTTGTGCAGCTGTCACAAAGGAGTTAACAGGTTATAGGCTCTTGTGGTCATTTTTAATCATTGTGAAGTAATGTATATTTGTAATAAGTAAAGTGATTAATTACCATGCCCTTTTTATGATTGTAAATTCTGTCAGGGGTATTCTGCACTCAGTTTTAAATTGAGAAGAAATGAACTTAGAAAGGGTGGGGAGAACTCTCAACCAAATTTCCCTGAATCAGCGTTGCTTGTTCCTCCACAAAATATAATCACATGGGTGCTATTCAGTCCATGTTCTTAATAAAATATAGGCAGAGTACAAATCTTCAATGTTGTGCCATAAATCAGAAACCCAAGCCATTAAAAGAAAATCCAACTCACCTTGGCTTGTAATAGTTTGGTGTTGGCCTTCTCGTCTGCTGTTTTCCCCCCACCCTTTCCAAATTACCATACTTTTACTGTACACACATACACACATATATGTCTGTATACAAGCACTACTTTTTTAAAAAATAACTTTTTTGTTATTTGTGATGTGCTTTATTAGTAAGTTTATTCTGTAAACTGCTTAGGGAGTTTTGTGATTAAGCAGTATATATATTTTCCTAACTTAACATAAATAAATGTCAAGTTGCGAAGAGATAGGAAAAGGGAAATGACAACCAAGGCATAAACCAAGAATTGCTTCTAAGCTGCTCTTGTGTTGCTGGTATGCATTATCGGAAGTGTAAGGATGGGGGCTTCGTCATGATTTGAAAGATTCATTTGTTTTATATCCACTATAGTTTCCAGTGTCCCTATCCACAGTGAAAGGTCAGAGCTGTTGTGTTTATCACAGAGACATTTCTTGATTCACATCAGGATTTTAGAATGCTCTGACAGACTAGTCCTCCACATGACTTAAAGTAGTCTGGCAGTGCAGTGGGTTTTCTGGAAGGAAGAACACCAGTCTGCATGTGGCCTTACACAAGGAAATAAAACTACAATACAAAATGTAGTCTGGATCCAGATTCTTATTTCTAAGAGCTCCATGCCTTGAAACATAACAGGAACGTTCTCCAAAGCCTGCATTACAGAAAGCTGGAGTGAAGCATCCAGGAGCCAGGAAGGCTGAGTGATTGAAACCCTGAACAGAAACAATTTGTTGTAGTCCCACTTGCAATTTTGTAAAGTTCAATAATCCAAACTTTCATCACCTTGGCTCCCCAAGCCAAAACAAAACTCAACCTCATTATTTACTTTCCTCATAAGGAAGGGACTCTAACCCCTGAGTGATTTTGGTTTCCCTATTCTGAACCCTATATATCTCTTCAGAGATAAATATACTGAATATATAAAGACACACATATACAGAGGAGAGGGGGACAGGCAGGCAGGCAGGCAGACACAAAGTGCTTAGGGCTATGTTGTTGCGGTTATGTTGTTAATTTTGTAAATATAGAAGCAGGACACATGTTTTAGGAGGAGAGTATTTGTTTTAATGGCATTGGAATACATGTTGCTTTATTTTCAACATTAAATTCATCATTTTTCAGTGCCATGTCATACTGTGTTTGTGTCTACAGTAAGCCCTGCTGCTTGGATAGCCACAGCCAGCTCAGATGCAACTGTGTGTATGTGGGAAGTTAGGTTTGTTTGGAGATTTTTGGTCTCAGTATTCCGCGCTTAAACCCACTGAATCTCATTTGTTTTATCCATTCACCCAATTTGGAAAGGTCATTTTGAAGCTCTTAACGTCATTTAGGGAATAAGCTGTAGCTCAGCAGGTACAGCATATGCTTTGAATGTAAAAGGTCCTAGATTCATTTCCTGGCATGCCCAGGTAGGACCAAGAAAGACCACTGTCTACAACCATAGGGAGACACATAGTCAATACTGAACTGGAGGGGTCAATGGGTAGGACTCAGTATAAGGCAGCTTCCCATGTTTTTAATATACTGAGAAAATGGTTGTCATCCACAGACTTTAGTATCTCACTGCTCACCCCTGACTTGAGACAATTATGAACAGGTTGAACAGCATCTGTCTCAATAAAGATTCTTGAAGGACACACTATATCAGCAAAGCAGATGATTCAGGGGTTTAAAAGTCTCTCTTCAAACTGAATGTCAAAAGCCACATTTAAAAGTTTCCAGGGGTTGTATTCTGAAATGTTTGAGTATGTGTGGACTTTCAAAATATACCCTGGTGAAATCTGAATGAACTGAGAAAGAAAAAAGGAACTGTGCTACTGGGCAGATCTTTCATATGACAAGTTATTATCTTCTCTCTGCTTATGCAAATAAATAAATAAAAACCTGACATCCTCTGAGAATACGAGAAAGTAAGCAGAAAATTCAGCTCTGATATTGATGGTTGAACCTGGAATCAGAAGCTTAATGGAAACAGAAATGTATTGCACTTCTTTTATGATGAGAGAACAATACCTTTTCATAAGTCTAAAATAAATGAAATACTCTTGCAAAATTAGGAATATGCTTTTCATTTGCAAGAAATAATGGGGGGAGATGCTTTTCTCCTGTTAATAACTTTACTTCAGTCTCCATTGTGGAGAATTAATGGAACACCACAGCAAGTTAGGGGAAATTACTTGATTGTATACAAGAAAATGACAAGAGCTTTTCATAGGGTCGGTGTTTACTGAATGGAGAGCAGTATGCCTCAGCTTTACATTTGGAACCATTCTTGGAAGCATTTAGAAATATTGTGGTTAATATTAAGCAATGTTGAAATTGTTTATACAACCATTTACCACAGCCATTGTTATCTGTAGCTTTGACATGAATGAGGCGTGTTTAGTTGCCTTGTGTATGTATTTAGAAAAGCATTTATATCCTGCCTTTGGCCCTAATAATTGTAACTATAAAAAAACAGACAAGTCAAAGAGAGAAAATACCCTGGAGTTGGAGAGATAGTTACGAAAGTATTTTAAAGAATTGAAATAGGAGAAAATGGAGCCCACTTTGAAAGGAAGGTGCATGGGGACCAGTTTAACCCTGGGAAGCAAATAACTCTTGTAGGCCTCAGTGCCAGTGGGGCCAATGTAGTGCCCTACAGGTGCTGCTGCTCTACAGTTCCCATCATCCCAGATCATTACCCATGCTTGCCGAGGCTGATGAAAGTTGAAATCCAGCAATATCTGAAGGGCAGCTAAAAGATAGGCTGCTCCAGTGGAAGAAATTAAGAATCTTGCCATGGGTGAGCGGCAGGCAGGAAAGTATCTCTATATCAATTTCACACTGTCTTTGTTGGGATGGAGGAGGGAAGGGGGAATTTCTGCCTGTCAGCCTTACAGGACTGACAGGTTTTATGGCAACTTAGCCTAGGCATTTTTGATCCAAAGCCCATGGTAGGAGTAGCAAGAAGAGGAAGAAATTGGGACTTCTTCCATAACTTGTGGCAGATGCAAAGAGCTTTGTGGGCTTGGCACACAGAAATGTGCACAAGGCAAGGCAACAGACAAAGGATCACTTCACAGAGAGACACAATTTGATTAGAACTTTGATTCGATCTCCATTGAAATCTGGGTAGAGGTTCTTTGCCAAGCAGCAAGAGTCATATAACAGACATGGAATTCTACTCAGAACAACACAAAGAAAAACACATCTCAAGGGGAATGTGTTGTTGATGTTAGAATTAAGCGGGTTGTAACTGCTAAGATAAGTTTATATTCAGAAGCAGCAGGTAGGGGGAAACGCAAACCCATCTTAGCTGGTACAGAAAAGAAATGAATTGCCTTGAGAGATCTAGATTCCCCATCCCCCCTCAAAAATAAATCAATCTTGAATGTAGTTCTGCTATGGCAAAGTGAATTTTGTTCCCTGCTCTACCCATGTAAGGGAAACACTCTTCTTTTAAAAAAAAAGAAAGAAAGAAAGAAGAAGAAAGAAGCGATCAGGTGTAAGAAATGAGAGGGCGAAGCCAAACACTTCCTACATTTTACAGCCACATTTGGAAGCGGGTGGTGGACAGAATGGCAACAAGCCAGAAGTTCTGTTTCCAGTGATTGGCAGGTGGTAGAAGACATCTGGGAATGATAGTGTGGTGGTGGTGCATAGCTCCCAGCAGTTTTTGAGTGGGAAATGACAACCACCTGGAGCAGTACTTCTTACTATCACTGTGTTACAGGCACAGTGCCCCCTTTTCTCCCTTATATTATCTCAATGGACTTAAGCCAATCTGGTATTCCTGCTAGTGCATTTGTGCCAGTGGCGGATCTTGGGGTCTCACGTTTCAGTGGCACCCTGTGTGATGGCAAAATTCTGCACCTTTCTGCCTCTTGTGCTCCATTCTAAAACATAGTTGCTGCATCCCCAATGGTGCCCCCAAAGCTCTGCCCCCAGTGTGAACAACTGTGCCTCTCTCCCTGTCCATCCTAGTATGCTGCAGTTACTCAGGTGGATGGAAAGAGAGAGTGTGTGTGGTGTTGCTGCTGCAGCACACTATCTGCTTCTGTTTGGAAGCCTAAAAGGATGTTTTTCTTTGCATACCTGGATGTGGGACAATAGCTTTAGGTAAAGGAGGAAACCTTTCCTTGTTCCTTGCCTCTACTGATGGTCTGACTAGGGATGTTTTTCTCTAAGAAAAAGAAATGTTTATTAGTTAAAGGGAAAAACCATTCGATATGTGTGAATAGCTAATTATCTTTTTGCCTTTTATGTTTTTAATTTTTAATTTTTCTTATTGCCAAGACACTTGCATCCATTAATAATTTAAGGAGTCTCTGTACAGTTGTGGGGGCTTACCTGGCAGGGTGAATATGTAGGGTTGTGAGTTTGGCCTTCTGATTACTGTGAATGGAACTATCATTGTGCTTTTGCCTGAAGTATCACCTGATTGAGGCCAGCGTTTGACAAAATAACTTGAATGTTCCATTAAGGGCTGTGGATGTCTCCTGAATGGGTTATTCACCTGCAAGAGCGCAGTCTCAGCCCGGTGCTGTTGCAGGGTAGATTTGTGTGAGATCATATAAAAGCAGTTTCAAGTTTGGAGATGGGGAAATGGTAGTTGATTAAGCCTGAATCATTTTAGGGTTCAGTGTTCCTTGTGCCCTCCCTTTCTCAGTGGAGATCTGTCTATCAAAATCAAATGATTCTTATTCATTTAGAATAATTTTTAGATCCCTAAGCTGTGTATAGAACAAACAAAACAAAAGAATTCTCACCAGTATACAAGCAAAAAAATTAAAATCAATAAAACAAGTATGCTGAATTTAGAAAATTCAGTGGTAATGGCAGAGCATATGTTTTGTAAGTAGAAAGCTCAAGTGTCAGTCCTTAGTATTTCAAGGTCCATTGGTTTTAGTCTTCTTATGTTCATCATATCAGTGCTATTTTCTCCTCATAAACAAGTTTATGCTCATTTGGTTAATGTACACATTTTTGCAAGCAATTTATCCTAATATAATGCAAATTGTACATTGTTTTCACCAGTCTTCATTTTTGTGCATACTTTTAACTAATATATGCATTTTCATAATCTTTGGTTGGTTGGACAACTGCATAGGAAGATTTAGATAAGTGTGAACTTTGAAGGATGATTATAATTCAGTTTTGTTTCAGAAATTGTGAATTTGATAAAAATCAGCTTTGAATGCAAACTGAATCAAATTTATCCCCCATCCCTAACTGGCACCCATGGCACTTTTATCAAAATATGAGCAGCAGCACAATTTTTTAAAATCCAAAAATCACTGTCTAGAGGGGTCAGCAAACTTTTTCAGCAGGGGGCTGGTCCACTGTCCCTTAGACCTTGTGGGGGGCCGGACTATATTGGGGGGGGGGATGAGCAAATTCCTATGCCCCATGAATAACCCAAGGATGCATTTTAAATAAAAGGACACATTCTACTCATGTAAAAACATGCTGATTCCCAGACTGTCCACGGGCTGGATTTAGAAGGTGATTGGGCCAGATCCAGCCCCCGGGCCTTAGTTTGCCTACCCACGATCTTGGTAGAAAACTCTAGAAAACTAGATCGGTGCTCATAATTAGGCCCAGCATTGGTCCCAATTTGGCCCACAATACCATTTCCTCCAAACAATGCCCATCTGTTCCATAGCTGATGTCATTTGTAGTTTCAGGTATGGGGCAAGAATGGATGCAGCTACAGGGGAAACGTCAAGAGCTTATAATGAGCTCCCAAGTCTTCTCAGCAAGTAGGTCTTGTTCCGGTGTCAATTAGCTGACTGGCACTGATAGTGAGCCCCACTGGGACCAACTGTTCTAGGGAGTGTCCCATTGGGAACTCCTAGTCAAGACAAGGGGACTCAGTGTTGGCACCGAACTGCACTGTCAGTGAGTCCCTTTGAAGGCACACTTCCATTAACAGCGCTGTGAGTTCTGCTTTGTCTGTTTGCAGGCATGGTTTGCACTCTGAAGGTGTGTGTGAATCCAAGCCATGCCTGCAAATGGACTTCAAAATGACTCATTGGATCCATAGATCAGCTGAGCAGTGCTTCCAGTGTTGAAGACACACTTCCCAATCCAATCTAATACAGTAGATAGATTAATACCAATGACAAATGCTGTTGGGGTTTTTTTTTAAAATCCCAAAGTGAGTTTGAAAATACTCTCCAATTACAACAATAATTACCTGCACCACGACAAATTTGATGCTTAGCTCTTTAAGAGTATGTATGGCCAAACTGCAGGAGGCAGTGAAAGATAGGCATGCCTGGCGTGCTCTGGTCCACGGGGACACGAAGAGTCGGACATGACTGAACGACTGAACAACAACAATGGGAGTTGAAGCCTATTTTTCCTAATGTAAAAGTAAAGGGACCCCTGATTGTTAGGTCCAGTCGCGGACGACTCTGGGGTTGCAGCGCTCATCTCGCTTTCTTGGCCGAGGGAGCCGGCATACAGCTATTGGGTCATGTGGCCAGCATGACTAAGCCGCTTCTGGGGAACCACAGCAGCACACGGAAATGCTGTTTACCTTACTGCCAGAGCGGCACCTATTTAGCTACTTGTACTTTGAGGTGCTAGGTGGGCAGGAGCAGGGACTGAGCAATGGGAGCTCACCCCGTCACGGGGATTTGAACTGCCGACCTTCTGATCGGCAAGCCCTAGGCTCTGTGGTTTAGACCACAGTAGATAGGATTAATAATAATTTCCATCTTTTTAATAGGTAATGGATAAATTCAGTATTTTTATTTGGCACACATATTACTGCAACGTGCAAAAATAATTTCCTCAGCAAAATGCCTGTAATAAAGCAACATGTCTGCTTTCTGAACCAAGGGAAAAGAGAAAGATGAATGCTGGAAATCTGAATACAGATGTGAAATCTGAATTTTGCAAATGTAATTTTATAGTTTTTTATTATTATTACCATTCACACTCACCTCTGGCATTAAATACATGTGTCACTGTGTAGTCATAGTAGCATTAATTTTTAAAGCATCAGGTTTTTTTAGAAAGCTGCTTTACTGCTGCAGAAGATGTCTATTATACTACTGTTGTACAAGCCCTCATACAAATTAGTGTCATTCCTCACCAGTGAGATACTAACTGCTTTCTCTCGTCAGATGTTTTCCAATGACTATTTCCTTACTTTGGGTGGGGAAGGTACAGACTAAGTCCACAACTAAACTTTTGCATTGTAGGAAAGATTTCCTCCTGCTTTTCCTTTTAACCTGTGGTCGTTGGCTGACTGGAATTGTAGCATTTGCTGCTTGACTGGCAGAGCAAGACACAAAGTATGATTTGAAATTGCTTCACAGTACATATCTGTAATTAATCAGTGGAGGGCTCTGAGCTCAGGAGTCCAGTCAGCATCTCCTTTAAGATTTACTGCGTCACATTCAGAGCGCTATTCATATCTCTGGGGGAAAACAAAGGTTGATCACACAGTCTCTTACACACCCACACCTCTCTGCACACTATAGCAAAGCAAATAGGTTGAAACTGGGAGCAAATGGGGTTGGAAGAAGGCATCAAATCCTGCTCTGACCTGTATTCATTACAATCAGGGCTGTTTCCATTCTGCTGAAGTTTAGTTCCCCTGTACTTTGGTTTTTCATTTCACTTCCCACTGTTAAAAATATGCTATGCAACTAGTTACATGATTTGCATTACTTACATTCATTTCAATTAAAATAAAACATGAAAACAATGTTTTTAAAAGTCATTAATTACCTTTCTTGCAGACTTAAAAAAAAACAAAGTTCTTTCTTTTGGAATTCTTTGTAATCCATAGGAGCCTGGGCCAGGTGGTTAGCAAAGAGAATTTGAAGAATAGATACAAAGCTGACTGAAAAGTTGAAGTAAAGCAGGCTTCCTCAACCTTGGACCTCCAGATGTTTTTGGCCTACAACTCCCCTGATCCCTAGCTAGCAGGACCAGTGGTCAGGGATGGTGGGAATTGTAGTCTCAAAACAGCTGGATCCCAAGTTTGAGGAAGCTTGAAGTAAAGGAAAAATATGAGCAATTGGGGCATGGATGAAATTGTACTTCAAGGTCAGAGTCTCACTCAAGGCTATGAAATGGGAAAGTCAAAAGAGCCTCTTAGTCAAGACATGTTATGCAACCATCTTGCTCAAACTATGCAAGTGTGGGCCTGTTTAGAACCTGGACACTGAGAAGCTGCCTTGGAACCCTATATATGCTACCTTCATTGCGGGGGGGGGGGGGGGAGGAAGCCTATACATGTACTAAGTCAGTGAAGAAACCTCCCATGCAGTTAGGTATGTCCTGGGACCATTTTGTGAAGCTGCTTTCCACATGGTGCAGCCATGATTCTAGAGTTGCATAAGCAGGGCGACAGCTCTAGATAGAGGAACGGATCAGCAGGTGACAGCGCAGAGATATCCACCAGAGATCCTGGAAAGGTGGTTTTACATGTTTTAAAACATGTAATGGTTTTAACTGTTTTTATAACTATGTGCTGCCGTTGTAGCCTGTCATAGGGCCTTAAGGTGAAGTAAGAAATCCTATATATAAATAAATATAGCCATCAACAATTTTGTGTGCATTTTTCATTCCTTATGACAATGAACCAATCCAAGGGAAGAAACCCCCTTACCAACATTATCTAAACTGCAAGGTAAATGAAATGCCTATAAATTCCTTGTCTCCACCTTAGAGGTAATACAGCCAACCTCTCTGTAATTGGATTCACTTCATGGCAGCAGAGATAGCACAGAAATTTTGTTAGTATTTACCTTTGACTTATCAGCTAATGCATATTAATACGGGAACTGACTGAACTCATCCTGATTTTTCTTTTCTCCTCTAGGCCTTATTTCATTATCAGTAAGTTTCACTGGCACTGCTTTAGTAAATGTTCTTCTGATGCCTTTACAGAATATTATATATCAACTCCACTCTGCCAGTATAGTTTTGGAGTTTGTTTAACAGAGGCTTCCAATAGCTAGGCTCTGATTTGATTTCCACCTTCTAGTTTACCCTGTCATTAATAGGTAATGCAATAAGAAACAATTATCCCTGGTGACTGATGATATGATAAATGAAGGTAAGTTCACACAACCAATTATCACGTGTTAGTTTATCAATTATACAATGGTCAATGAACAGTTGCCCTCTCCCTTCCACTCTTTTTCCCCCTATATAAATTTGGAAGTGCAGAGAGATTCATACTTGGCAAAGGGAATACATACAGATAATACATTCTTCTGGCAAAACAAGTGGGATAATGAAATCTTCTATTGTATTTCAAGAAATCTAAGCACTTTATTCTTTTCACCCAGCTTTGAAGTGCAAGAGAGGACAAGGATAGAATGAAATATATTGCACCCCTCCTGGTCTCCTTTGCAAATTATCAGTGAGCAATCTGAAAGCTCTTTTTTTAAAGGCTAAGATAATTTCATCTAAGTGTGTTATTGAAATGCCAGTTTCCATTACCAGCAGCAGTCCTGCCCAGAAACATTGTGAAGGGTATTTTAGCATGTAATAGCACAGGTGTTCTGGCTTCTTAAATTTGCCTTTTAAATTGCATGAAACTGGATAGCATCAAATCTTTAGGGCTGTATCTGCACCCTTCATTTCTGAAATTCAGTACTTCACGTGTTACTATAGCACACTATATACTATGCATTATCAGCATTAAACACAGCATAGTTTGACTACCATTTTCAAAAAGAGGACCTAGGTGTAAAGAATAGCTGATTCCAAAGCGATAATTCTAACCTGTAATACAGAAGGCTTGTCGGAGGCTAGAAAACTTGCATTGTTGCCCCAAAGCTTTTCCCTTTACAAAAACAAACAACCATCTTTCACTGGGAATGGTATTTCCTTACATCTGAATCCATACGCTTCCTAGCCTGGACTTGTATCTTTTTGCAGTCATTGTGTAGAAGGTCAAAACAGGCATGGGGAGAAACGTGTGCCCATTGAAAAAGCACATGTTTTTCATGCAGAAACTCCCATGTTCAGTTTCTGGCATCTTAATGAAAGGAATCAGGTAAGAGGTGATGGGAATGACCTCTGCCAAAGATCCTGGAGAGAGGCACCACCAGGGTAGATGGTCAAGAAATCTGACCTAGTATAAGAGGGTCAGAAAGTTTTGGAGGCTGTGATTTGGTGAATATATTCTGAGGCTGGTTATGATTATGTACATAGCATTTCAACTCCATGGTAGCTGGTAACATGTTGGTAATGAAATGAGTGTACACAGTGGTTGTTCAGCAAGTATCTGGGGTGAGTAGCTATTGTGTGAGCAGCTTAAGACACAGAAATGATAACACTGCGTACTCTCAGTTTGCAGGTGCTTAGGACAGCTGCAGACAGGAGAATATTTTTCCAGCATCAACCAAAAAAATTATGATTGAAAGATGCTCTGCAGCCTAGAAATTCTATTAATAAAATGTAATACAACAGCAAAAACATATGGTACAATAAAGTCTATTTCTTTTCCCAAATAAAGTTCTAGTGCACAGGTTAGTACTTTATAACTTTCACCTTTTAAGTATTTAGTTGATATGATTCTTCATATTTCAAATGAATTTATTGCTAGTCAGTATGCTGAGCCCTTTTATGATATATGTGGAATGCAAAAGCCTAAGATGTACGATGTAAAGAAAATGATAACACGCTGTTAATTAAGGCCGGATCTTGAAGAGGGGCTGAATGTCTCTCCGCTGTTTCAGTGGGAACTGAAGGTGCTCTGGACATTCTCCAGCCTGACACTGAGCTGCCTGGAAATGAAAGTTCAATTTATATTAATGAGGGAAATTGTTCTTTGTGCAGTACATCAAGATGATAATCTGTAATTTATAGAATACACTGTAGGCAGGAGCACACAAATTTGAGGGCTATCAAGATAGCCGCCTGTCTCTCCATAGTAGTGGCTGGAAAGTGCAGGGTGGGGGAAGCTTATTGACAGAAGTTATATCCCATTAACAACTTCGGCTACGTGCCCGTATCCTTTTATTGCTTTTAATTTTCCTGATGTAGTCTGATAGCATCCAGCAGAATCAGACCAGGACAATTTCCAAATCGCTTTCTCTGGCTTGAAAGCACACGTTGAGAGCTCACTGCACTGCGAAGGACATGTTGGGAGCTCAGCCTTTTTTGTATTAATGTCAGCGTACAAACTAATCAAATGTTGATATCGAATCTTGTCTGCGCTGGCTTGCTCACCTGCCCTGTTGCTTCTGCTGCCCATGCTGCCTTCTTTGGCAAGGAAGCAAAGCAGCAGCAGACCTGCTATTTAGCTACCTTTTTGGTCCATTGAGGAAACTATGTTTGTGTTCTCAAGTCTGGAAAATGTCTAGCCTGAAGCCTGGCGAACAGAAATACGCAAGCAAACTAAGCAAGGCCTCCTCCCATATACAGCACCTTAACATGAGCCCAGGCTAACCAGAGACTTTAATTCAAGTGGTTTGTGGCTTTGTAGTTCTGTGGAGGAGGATTGCCAATTCTGCACATCAAAGTCTTGCATATTTCAACAATATTGTACCCCTTATCATTATTTTGTTGTCAGTTTTCCCCACACACACTTTGGGTCACAGCAATGGTTATCACTATAACTGTGGCTGCTGGTAAAGAGGAACAGTTTCTATCTAATGCTGTTCCACTTGTGCAACAGACTTCCACCTATGCAATGTAGGATTTCCCTCCTCTGAAGCTCCTGTCGCCACCACCACACACCCTCAAAATATGCTCCAGAGTGTTGGGGGACCCTCCTGGGAGATTTTGGGGGTACAGGAGTGTTGGGAGAGCACTCCATGCTATCTGCAGCCCCCCCCCCGAGCGTCCTCCGGTGAGTATAGCTCTGGAAAAGGCATCCCCTTCTTTTTCAGGGCGCTCCAGTGATTTAGGCAAACTAGCCTTCTGGATGAGCACAGCAAGAAGACTGAAGCATCGTAGTTCTAAACTACTATTTATTTACACTGTATTACACAGATTTATGTTCTCATGGTGCTCTCTCTCACCCAGCTCTGAGAGAGAACAGGCAAAAGTGAAAGTACAACACAAAGTACATACAGATAGGATTATATCCGGCTCTCACGCTTCCTCTCAGACAGACCGTGTGATTTCCACAAACCACAAAATGCAGCCTCAGAGGAGTGAAATTGCTAACATCCTCCCCCATTTCAGGTAACCGATGCTGCATAGTCTAACGCAGCAATAAGTGAAGTAAACATACAGTTGTCATACACATAGTATACCCCTGTAGTACCCGTTCCACCTGTGGAACTCCCTGCAACAAGATTGGTCTTGTGTTTGATCTCCTTGCACCTCTGGTTACCTCCCTTCCATGGGACTAGAGCCTTAGTTAACAAGGAGAACAGGGATAGGAAGAGAAGTCTTGTTGTGTGAGTGGAACTCTGTACACATAGCTTTAAATGCAGCTCAAAGATATGAGAAATCCAGGTTCAAAACTTTTTCACTCTGTAAAGGTTCACAGAATAAATCACTCTGGATCAGTTCATTGTGTTGCAGCCCAAAAAGCCTGCTCTGTGCTTCAAATCATAGCTAGCATGTGCAAGCAAGTACTAGGCACCATAAGCTTTGTGGAGACGTAGGCTATAGAAATAGTTGTAACACTATTCATATTAATAGTAGTATGTGACTAATCATTTCCATTTGGTGCATGTACTGGGAGCAGTTAGAAGTCCATATGGGCTAGGTGTATCAATGGCTGCAACGTAACTGAAGTTCCCAAACCTATATTAGTCTCCTACTTCATAAAGTCATCATTAGCAGCAAATGAGCAAACGCTATGTTATTGTAACCAACCCTGAGTCCTTGGAATAGCGTGGGAAAGAAATTTAAATAAGGTATAAGTAACAGTCAGGTTTACAGACTCTTGATTGTATGTTGGGTCCTGTGAAGTGGTTTCAAGTGAATCACAGCTACAGCACTTGTGCAACCAAATAGGTCTTATGTGACTAGAATATATATGCAATGAAAACAAAAGGTGTTGAATGCTGTTCACAAATGTGCAGCGCAATAAGCATACCCCAAGCTTTCGAAGTATTAGAGATAGGGAGTGAAGGTCAATCAACTCACTTTGCATGATCAGTTATGTTCCTCCAATACTCTTCTTTTAGTGGTTGAAGCACTTTCCGTTTTCCCCGTCTCTGTCTTCCCATTTTGAAATGGTGACTCACCAGCTAGGTTGGTGCAGCACAGTATGTAAGGCCCTAAACCATTTACAAATGACAAGACATATGTTGGTGGCTGTTTAATTATCCCATTTTTTGTGTTGCTCATTGGAGATTTGCCTTAGGAATTTTAGTTATTTCTGTTAGATGAACTGATATTTCACCCTTGCCTGAGGGTCTTTATAGGCTGTCATATTGTTTGGTGCTGTCACTTTGCATTGCATTAACCGTCCTGCTCTAATTTCCAGTCCTATCAAATTGCTAACCCCCGTATCCTCCCCACTGTGCACATCTCCTTGGCAATATCAGTAAGCCTTTTTAAGGCTGGCTATAAACAGCCATGTTTCGGGACTACTTAGCTCTGAATAACATTTCCAGAACTGCACTGCTGAGGTTGCTGTTTTCTGTTTCAAGTTGCTGCCTACAACATATAAAACCTTAAAATAGATAACCTGTTGCCCTTAAAAGTAGGGAAGTGAAAGGATTCATTTAATTTTGAGGATCACTAGCATACAAAAGCATTGTCTGTGTGGGAGTATACATATACAATGGCCAGACACAATAGGAAAATGGTCAAAGCCAGCCAGCATAATTGATCAGCGCAGTCAGTGAAATCAGCACATAATTGTTTATTAACATGTTGAGAGTTTAACAAGTACCCACTGGAAAAGCTCTCAGAATCTTGTATTAGTTGGGGAACCGGGAGGGTATGAAGAGATCAGACCAGTTCAAAACACTATTATCTGGCTCTGAACAAAACTTACATAACTTAGCATAAAAAATTAACAACATAATGTTTTTCTTCTTCCCCATCTTGTTTTAATTCAAAGTCAGTGGCGCCCTCGGGGCAGGTGTCAAGGTCCACACTTAGCAGAATGAACAGGAAGGCATCCACTAGCACCAGGCAAGGCACATCACATTTTGAAGTATGCATTACCATCTAAAGAGCCCCCGCTTCCCCATAAAACCATTAAATCCAGAGTCTAAAATTACCTAAGTACAGTACACCATATTCAAATTGTACTGAAATCTGATATTCCTAGTGTTTACATTCCTTTGGGACTCTCCATACTAAAGTGTTCATCACGCCCCCCCCCCCACTCAAGTAGCTGCATTCAACTTACATATAACCCTCTTCTGAAGAAACACTTTTAACACTTCAGTTTTAAAAACACAGTGTGAAAGTGGATCTCTTCTCTGTGTCCTGTGCTTTGCTTGTTCCCTTTTGAGATCATGGCAATACTTGGCATGAATCAGCAATTCATGGACAATATTTAGCATCAAATCAATAATGCAGAAATATTATTACACTGGAATTTAAGTAGCTTCTTCTGTAACCTCATGCATGCAGAGTTTTCTTTCCACCTACCACAGTACAGTGGTACCTCTAGTTACGAACTTAATTTGTTCCAGAGGTCCGTTCTTAACCTGAAACTGTTCTTAACTAGAGGCGTGCTTTCACTAATGGGGCCTCTTGCTGCTGCTGTGCCGCTGGCACACGATTTCCGTTCTCATCCTGGGGCAAAGTTCTCAACTCGAGGTAACTCTCCCAGGTTAGCGGAGTTTGTAACCTGAAGTGTTTGTAACCTGAGGTGTTTGTAACTCGAGGTACCACTGTATATAATTCTCATCTGAAGAAACAGCTCAGGTTTGCACCATGTTCAGCAAGCCTCATGTGAACAATGCACAGACTCAGCATCAGCACCCAGCACAGTCAGACAAATGCAGTTGTCTACATGTTCTGGGGCAGTGGCCCACAGTGGCTCCCACCTGGGCTGGTGCCAGCCTCTTTTTAATGAACAAAATTTTAATTAACCCAGCATTTTGCAAAGGTATTTGGCAAGTCAACTACAGATGCTGTAGCTATCTTCTCCTTTCCAATGCCTCTAGGTCATACCTCGAATATGTAGCGCGTGGCAGTGATTCTCCACTGCTGATCAGTCTGTGCTGACCATACCCACCAAGTGGCAAAGAAACAACTAAAGATGCCACAGGATCCAGAATGGTGTAATAGTATAATTGGCACTCCTGCATCATTGTTGCCAAAAAGTCTCTGCAATGATATTCCATATGGTTGGCCTACCTCCAAATCCCTTTGTAAGTGTGACTCTGTTTTCATGCCACAATACAACAGAAAGCTCCATAGAGCCTGTGCTTTTACTCAGCTCACATACAAGAGTCCCCAAGGAAGTGCATCTTCCTAGGTGATGTGTGAGAAGATATTTTCATAGAAGTTGGAAGATACGGCAGATAAAGTTTGTAATGTTCAATCTCACTTGGACAAGACGCATCTAGGGAAATCTTTGTTATAAGAACCATGTTCTTGAAATTCTTACCTCCAAATAATTATCCAGATATTTAGACAGTTTGACAGATTCGCCACTAGCTGTAGGTTGTGTTTGAAAAGCATTTCACAGTCTTTATGGTAGATAAATACACTCACATGATGTTAACAAAACAAGAAAGGGGTAACAAAGCAGTCCTTTGGTCAGAATGTATGCCTTCTTTCACCTTATTTTTTGGATTGAGAGTGTACCTTCCTAGCTAAAACCAGTCTCTTAGAAATAGACAAATGACTCTAAAGTGACTGTGGTGTTGGAGAGTCTATTATACTTGCTAAGAAGTGTGGTTCCCCAGTTGACAATTCACCTTACATTATAGACTATAGGTACTGTCGTAATCTTGTGGATGATGAGGAAAAAAACAAAGCATGGAGATTTGTGGCTCATTTTAAAAACTACAGGGCATGAAATTGATACTCTTATGAGGAACAGAGAGAGAAAATCCCTCATTAGCGTCTGTATGTCGGTGCAAAGCTTACAGTGGCTTTATTGTTTACTGATGGGTTGGTGGGCTTTTTATGCATCTTCACAGTATCACTCTTAGACATTCCACAAGGAGTAATACTTGTGAAGGATTGACATTTCTCCTTGTTGTGGTTCGCAAATGGTTTAATTTTGTTTTTATGCAAGCAATAAACATGGTGGGAGAGTGATCATTACATAAATAGTTCCATTGAGCACTTACCAGGTCAGAACCTCCAGAGACTTGTTTTACAGTGAAAATGTTTACACTACAGACCACAGGCTACTTAAGAGGAGCCCTTGTGTTTCAGATGGCCTAAACATATTGAGGTTAATCAGAATCTCCTGGCTTTACATACCAATAAGGTGGCATGAACAGTTTGTGGATCAAGTGCTTAATTCTGAAGCATTGCTTTAAATATCTCTTTTGGGTTGTTCCCCCAGACATTCATTCATAGCTCATATTAAACCCAAGTGCTCATTCTGAAATGTAGGAGAAATTGTGACCCAGGATTGCAACCTGTTTTGGATGGGGGTTTTGCTCTCTCTGAAATATCAGGTTTGCAGTTTTGGAGTGCTTCTGGGTCCCACATTGCTCCTGAATGACCCAATGGCTGCTGAGGCTAGGAGTGCCTTTACCAAAGCACAGCCAGTGTGCCAGATACATCTCTTTCTTGGGAAATCAAATCTGATGCATGGTTACATATGCCTTACTAATATCTAGGTTAGATTACTGCAACTCACTATCCATGGCCCAGCCCCTGAAAAGTTCAAAAAGTGGCAGTCTGCATAGCCACTATCACACCAGTCTCTTGTTACAGTTGCACTGGCTGATGGTTCATTTCCATGCTGAATCCAGAGTGCTGCTTATTACCTACAAAGCCTTGAATGGCTTGGGAGTGAGGTGTTTAAAGGACCACCTCTTCCCACATAGACTTTCCCATCATTTGCAATCAGAGTTGTAGTCCAGCAACACCTGGAGGGAGCTACCCATGCCCTAATTGCACCTGTCACTACCTTGGATTCAATAGAATCTAGGATTTATTTCTGAACACTCAAGTCGTTGCCAGGATTTCCTTTTAAAGATGAGGACAAGAACTATACTTAAAAATAAACCTGGGATTCTGAAGATTCAGGCAGAGATCTCAAGGTTTGTTGCTGATTCTTCATCAAAATGGTTATTGTAATAACCCCACAATCCTTAGTTGATTTCTGTGCAACAGAAGTGGTGCCTGTATAATGTATGTGCGTGTGCCCGCACATAAAATATATACGTAGTTAAAATGTGGACCATGCCAGAAGCGGTGAGAGTGAAATTCTGTTGCACTAAACAAAATTCAAAGGCAGTTTGTTGAATTCTATAAACCAATAAGGATTTTAAAATAATTGATTGCACTGAAAGATTCATGATTCAACTCCGAGATGTGTGAATGTTGATTTTCCCTCTCCCAGTGGCTCAGATTATTGCGAGATAAGATTAATGAACATCCCTATGTTGGGCTCAGAATTTAACGGGTGTTTTCCAAGTGTTGCCTTCAAGTACTTGCAGAAGCTTGACAGATTTTGTGTGACCTTGGAGAAAATGCTTGCAAAACCCTGATGTGCCTATTGAATTCAATAGAAAGAGACAGTGGTCTCCACTGATTTCAGTAGGCAAATTTAAAGAAGTGGCATGGCCAGAAATAACAGAGGAGGGCAGTACAGTGAACCACCCCTCTTGCACTTAGAATCTTTAGCAGTAGGATTGCTCCTTGCATTTCACCATCCATTTTTAGCCATGGAGCATGCTTAAACCTGCCTTTTGAAATCTGTATATTGATTTAAACAAACTGGCATGCCTGGAAGCAGCTGGTGGGAGGAAAATAGCAAGCAGACAAACCCAGAGATGATCATGTCACAAGGCTCTTCGTTGTCAGGTCACTGCACCCACCACCAGCCATATTTCTGGAGCTGCAATCTTAAAATCATTTGAGCCTTTGTGTATCTTATCAATTTCAATCTGAGAGCACTGCAGCTGCAAAATCAGCTGCTATGGGGTAAAAGGAAATAACCCAAGAGGGTCTTCAGTGGTGGTTGCTTTTTTCTTTGTGCCTGGTGTTTTTGCAGCTCTAGGGCCAAAGGTGCTGGCAGGCATTGTCAGCAGTCTTGATCTTAGGCTGCAAAAGGCAGCCAACCCCAGCGCAACCTTGGGGAAGGGGAGACTGGCCCACGATGGAGTGCAGGCAAAGAATAGATAAGCAGTTTCTCTGCCTCTGATTACAAAATACTTTTGAGAGCAGCACTGTTGTTGTAAAAGCATTTTTAAAAAATCTTGAGAGATCCTTCCACTTACTATCTGTGAAGCTATCTTTACAGCAGGGAACAATGAAACCAAGAAAAATAAAACTATCATATATTATTGCTATTGTTGAAAATACCTGGTCTCAGGAGCTAAACCTAAAGCTCCAAACTGACCACAATGGAGGGTAAAATTGGGCTGCAAGACCAATTGGCATGCTGTCTCAAACCCCAAAATAGAACCCCACCCCATAGGCATATCTTGAAAGAGGGGGTGCTGAGATCTTCTTTCCCCTTCAAAATGAGGGATTTCTCCCTTATTATATAGGGTGGTTATTCTTGCTGTACACCTATTAGTAGGAATGGTGTACAGACCCAATTCTCTTCCATCTTATTTTTGCATGTGTTCTAACTCATGAATGCCTGTTCTAATAGATAGTATCAGCTGTCGAGAGGAATGACTAGCACAGGTAGGCAAACTAAGGCCCAAGGGCCTGGGCCAGCCCAATCGCCTTCAAAATCTGGCCCACGGACAGTCTGGGAATCAGTGTGTTTTTACATGAGTAGAATGTGCCCTTTTATTGAAAATGCATCTCTGGGTTATTTGTGGGGCATAGGAATTCATTCATGGACTAGATGGACCAGTGGGTTGATCCAGCAAGCTCTTCTTATGTTCTTAACCCCTTAGCTGCCATTTAGGCAAAGTTCAGATCCACCTTATAGGCCCAGGTTATTAAAAAATGAATCTAGATAAAACAGTGGTGCCTGGGTGATTTAATTTTTTGTGGGGAAGATCATCCTCTCGCTCCAAGATCAGCATTATTCATTTCACAAAATGTACCTTGGATTCAGATACATTCGTTGGCCGTAAGAGTATTTTTTACATGTCACTGGAATAATTTGTCTCATTGTGGGACTTGCAGTCTCATCCTATGTGGAGTACTGCTTATGCCTAAATTCATTGAAATGTATGTGCTTAGACATGCCTAACTCTGCATGGAATTGAGTGGTAGTTCTGCTGCATCATGCTAGAGAGAAAGAGACTGGGATGTGTGAATCATTTCTTCATTCATGCAGATTTCTAAAGGATGCTCTTATTTCCATATAAAAGAAACATGATTAATCTTTGAAATTTCCCCTCTCATTTTTGCATTTGGTTTTCTCAGTGAAGACTAAAATTAACATAATGTGGAAACAAGTCTTTAATTGTTGATAAAGGAAATAAAATGCTTCCACGCATTTCCTTGGTAACAGGCAGAAAGCTATGATGAATTATCATGGCTCTGAGCTCTGCAGGGGTTTCTCAGCTGTTTTGTATAATTTCTTTATCAGTAACTGGCCCTGGTAACTGTAACTTGGCTGTTAGATGTGGTAGCATGGCAAAAGGTGCTCTATAATCTACAGGTAGGCATTATTGCTCCTATTTTAAATGTGGAGGGAAATGAGAGACAACAGTCCTAAACTGGACAATGGAAGAAGAGAAGCAGAACTTTGAATCAGTTTTCTGCCACAGTGAACTAATACTTTATTTCTAACAGTTCTGTCTTATATTTTCAGCCAATTTGGGGGTTGGTAGAGGTAAAGTAGCTTGTTGTGTACATACTGTGATCCAAAGGACAAAAATCAGATTTGATGTCCACTTAACCTAGCAGTTTGAAAGCACACCAGTGCAAGTAGATAAATAGGTATCACTGCAGCAGGAAGATAAACAGCATTTCCATGTGCTCTGGCTTCCATCGTGGTGTCCCATTGCATCAGAAGTTTAGTCATGCTGGCCACATGACCCGGAAAGCTGTCTGTGGACAAACACCGGCTCCCTCGGCCTGAAAGTGAGATGAGCACTGCACCCCATAGTTTCCTTTGATTGGACTTAACTGTCCAGGGGTCCTATACCTTTTTACCTTTACTAGGAAGGGAAATCAGTGATCTCTAGAGACAAAGGAGAGTGGACTATAAAGTCATTGAACCCACCCCCAGATTCAAGAGTGTACTTGGAAATGTAGGTATATATCATTAAAGTGGATTAAAGTGTTTTGTTGCCCTAGCGCAAGAAATCCACTTTAAAAAAGAAACAAACCTTTTTGCATTTAGGAAAGTGACAAGGAATTGCTTTGAGAAGCAGTGGGTGAACAAATGATCGATACAAAGCCATAGAAACACCACACAAGCTAATGAGGATGGATGTTAATTGTCATATACACGCCCCACAACAAATTGGAACTAAAGCTCAGTAAAGACCAGATATGGTCTAACCTCCTCAAGCAAATCAGGAGAGAAACACATAACTTCCTTCCTAAGTCAACCTCTGTTCTCTTCCCATTTCTTTTCTGGCAAATTGGCTGGATACTTCCCCATTTGAAGCCCTATCCTCTCTTTTGTACTATTTCCTTGCTTGAGCCGGTTCTTCACTCAGTTTCTGTGTTGGGTTCTCTGGAGATTCCGCAGTCCCGGTGAGGGTGCATACGTTACAAGAGACTTGTGCTGAATATTTATGGCGCAGACTAAAAGTAACAGTGCAAGTGAGACTAGAAGCTATGCTATACTGCTTTCCCAAGAGGACTGAGTAACCACCTCTATTAGATGCTAACAAGGTGAAAAGCGTGTGAAGACCAATTTTGTTCTCACTATTTAGTTGGAAGGAGGGGGCCAGAACCAGAAAAGCACCATTGAAAGAAGGTGAAATATTACAGTTGCCCTGGATGTAGCTGAAAATATAACACAACCTATCATTATACCTAATTGCTTTTGTAATTCTGAGTGTGTTTTGGATGTATAAGATTGATTCCCTGAATGGGAATTACAGTCACAGTAATAACTATACCACATAGCTTGTCAACCCTCTATGCAATTCCACTCCGCATATGTGACTCAGCCTTTAGGGATATGAATTTTCAAAAGCTCATAGGGACTGTGGTGTTTACTAGGAAACAGCCTTATTATTACAGCTGAAGTTCAGATTCATAAGCTTGATAATTTGTTGCTTAATTTTCAGCAAATCATAATGGGCTCAGGTTTATTAATGAGGGCTCCCCCCCCCCTCCGGGAGACATAGTCTGCTTGCAAATCTGGAAATTAAACATTCATGTGGTTCATATGTTTTCAGTAGATATAACGAAATAAATGGCTACTGCAGAGCTATATTGTAGCTCTAGTTAGGATCTCTTATTTAAGAACGACAAAGGAATTATATAACCAAAGTAATTTATTCCAGTTACAGTGTATTATAACATGAAACTTGCAAGTACCTGAATGCAGCTCATTTGAATGCCTGCTAGCACCTCCCACACACTCTTATTTAAGAACAATAAAAAAAATGATATGACCCAAGTAATTTGCTCAAGTATTTCAACATGAAACTCGCAAACACCTGAAAGCGCCTTATTTGAATGTCTGCTAGCTCATCCCACACTGCATTTTTAAATTTACTAGATATGCATGCAGACATGAACAGCTAACTAGCAGCAGCAGCCTTTCCCTACCCTTCCCATCCTTAAGCTTTTTAAACATCTAGTGTGATAAAGAATTATCCGCAACTTGAAAGTTTGCACACTGCCTTATGACATTACTGTTCCTTCCCTGTATGGGGTTGGGGGGGTACTCTTCTGCAGGAGTAACGTGAGCAACCACATAGTGGTGATTTGCCCTATAGAGGAGAAGTGGAGATCAGACTATTTAAGCCCGCTCCACCACATGCTCTCCCCTCTTCTCACTGAGTCAGGCTAGGGAGAGTGTGTGTTAGTGTTTGCCCAATAAAGGTATTGGCCTAATGCTGCTTTGGGGGAGATTTCTTATGGACCAGCATGGCTACCTTTGTTCTTAGTGTAATATAGCTCAGTCAGGCATTTGAATCTTAGTTGTCTAGTTACATAGGTTCCATCTCACACCAAAGATTGTGGGTGCCCACAACAATGGGCATTGACTTTGAGGGGGCCCAGCCCCCACCAAGATATTATTGTAGGTGCTGAAGCACCCACGGCCCCCTGGAGTTAGCTCCAGTGTCTGATTAGGATTGTGTGATGGCTGGGAATCTCAAAATACAGCTACCTTTTGTTATCTCATGCCTCTTAATAATCATTGAAGAATGGTACCACAGTCTGACCAAATGTAGGTACATGTAACTTGTTTGGTTTTCAAAGGAAGCTCAAGCATGTGCTTTAAGCATTTATATCAACAGGGTTTAGAAGCACAAAACTTTGGTCAGACCATGCCCTGCGCATCATATTTAATGGAGCATCAGGACTTCCGGCGGCAACGCCATCGCGGGCGGTCGTGGGTTGCCTCGGCAGCGAGGCGACTCAGGCTGGCCCGGTGGTTGGAGCCCCGCTACCGCTAAGCGGGGCTCCGGTGAGGCGCGGGAAGAGCGTCCCGCGCCTTGGGCTCCCCGGCGGGCCCGCCAAGGCTCCGAACCCTTCCCTCGTTCCCCCTGTAAAGGGGGAGTGGGGGTGAAGGGACAACGGAGCCGGGCCATTAGGGGACATGCCCCAACCGGGTCGGCGAAGCGGCGGCCGCCGCCCGCAGTGAGCAACATCGTTCTCCCTACAGGAAAAAAAAAACAAGGAAGCCCGGTGGTTGTGAGTACATGATTGGACTTATTTCTCGTATTTAACGATCCGGGAGGTATTATGGAAAGGAAGCCTGCCTCCCTCCCTTTGGTGGAAAGAAAATAACTGTTTTGAGAGACTGCTGTTACAGTGATGGTTACAAAGTATTGCTTTTTTGACAAGTGAGACTATTTAGACCTCCCTTTGGGGGAGCAAGACGGTGGAGAATATCTCTTTTTAAAATTATACTCTTTGCGCCCTGGCTCCAGGGAAAATGGCTGCGAAAGCTTGAGATTGAGTGGAAAACTACTGGTACTAAGATGGAAAAACATTGAAATTGAAACTGAAATTTGATACCAATGCCCGCTTCTGCCATGCTGGGTTTCGTTTTTGAGTTGGTTCTGAACCATGGATTGACTGATGAACAAAGGATTACTTTTTTGAGACTGGAACTGCTTAATCAGAAATTGGTGATATTGAACCGGGATATGGCAGAGAAGGTATTTCCCACAGAGGAGACTTTTCAGGACATGGCTGCAATGGAAGAGAGCCTTGGCAAAGAGCTGAAGGGGATGATTGAAGAACAGAGCAAAATGGCTTGGCGACTCCGGAAAAAAGAAACGTCCTTTGGGGGTGGCAGACCCAGGACGGGGAAAATAAAAGAAGAATGGAACATTGAATCAGAGAAGCTGGAAGAAGATGATCTGCGTACCCTGATGCTCTATGCAAGGATTGTTGTGGACTTTGTCTGGATCTGTGGACTTACAAGAAAAGAGGACAATTTGAGGAGTGGTTCAGGAGTAAGACGGAGAAGGAAAATGGTTAGAAGGGGGATAGGGTGAATTGTATTAAGGGTAAAGTAAAAATGATTTATTACGGTACCCTGAAGCCGGTGTGTCAAGATTTTAAGTTTTTGAACTAGAAAAGGGATATTTTGATTTCTTTTTATTAGCAGCAGTTTAAGGGAAAGAAGATGTCTGTTATGATTTGATTTAAGAATAATACGTTAAGATATGGAGTTTTGTTACTAACTATTATGAAGTTATAATATGATCTGATTTTAGTTAAGTTAACAAGTGGAATATTATTGTAAACTAAAAAAATAAGATTTTAAGAAGAACGTTTAGTTTTGAATTTGTAAATGAATTTAATTTTTAGAATGTGAAGTTATTAAAGTAGAATTTGGAATTGGAGCCGAAGGAGAGAAGGCAGGGGAAGTCAACTGTAATGATTCGACCAAGAACTTTTTTTTTTTGTATTTAAACAAGAAGAAGAATCGTTGGTATGTTTGTATTTGTTTAGTTTAGTTGTGGTGGGTAAGTGTTGGGTTAAGGTGGGTGAAGGTGTTGGATTGTTCTTTGTTATGGAAAAACCAATAAATTCTTTTAAAAAAAAATTAATGGAGCATCAGAAGCATATAATTGTCATAACTGACTTCAGCAACATTGTGGGGTGTAGAGGAGTCATCTCAAATGATTTTTACTATGATTGATGCCCATGGAAGCTTATGCTACAATACAATTGTTAGTCTCTTAAATTCAATGGGATTCTATGTTATTATTAGGGTTGCTTCTCATATTAGCCCTAGTCCAGGTATCTGCACATACAGCTATCAAAGAAAGTGGTCTGCTCTGAAAGCCCTTGGTATGTAGGGAAAGGTCTGAATTAATATTTGCCAATATTAAACTGATAGCTGTTGCTCAAGGCTACTGTCTTCTAGAACACTGGTCTTCAGCTGGTGGATTGGGACTCGCCATTTTGTGGCCTGATCCAAGGTGGGTTGTAACAAGAGTACTACCACTATGCAGATGTATGGTAAAATATTACGAAATTGATCTCTAAATGCATGTTTGTTAGTTTTTTAAAAGTCCTGGTTCCTGGGTGTGAAAAGGTTGAAGATACCTGTTCTAGAGGATGCATATGTGGAGCTCATTTAAATCAGATGGCAACATGTCAGTCCTGAATTCTGGAGGTAGGGTTAGGGTATTTAGTGTACTCCATATGGTACCCTGTTGCATGCAAGACACTGTCACGGTCTGGTCTACGGGTGAATGAAGTCCCAGCAGAGGACATCAGGACCAGGGGCAAGATGGTGAGGTGGGAGCAGGAATGCGAGTCCAGAAACCAGGGGTCCGAGGGTCAGGAAGAAGAAAGTCACGAAGTCAAAGGTCCGGGGGTCGAGAAGCAAGGAGTCATGAAGGCGAGGGTCGAGAAGCAAGAAGTCCAGAAGCAGAGGTCCGGGGATCAGGAAACAGGAGGCAGGAATCAGGAGGCCAGACGCAGCAAGGCAGGAAGCGTGTTTCTGTGGCAAAGAGCCCAAGGGAAATGCTGGCCTTATATCCCTTCCCAGCTCTTGCCACCAGGTGCAGTGAGTTACCAAGCAGCCTTACCTGTGCAGCCACGCATTGCCTCTCCAGAACAAACTTAGGAAGGCCCCAGTCCCGAGAAGCCCTGCTGGTCACGGTGCCTGGCTCCTGCATGCACACCTGACAGACACAATGATGCGACATGATTCTACACAGAGCCCTCCTTCTGGGCATGGAGTGATATGGCAAGCTTTTAAAAACATGGATGTACCCTTGAGAATCATATCTTAAAATATGAAAATGAAGCTCATGCTTGGAGAAATAGGCAAACTGGTATGAAAAGGCTTTGACAAGAGGAACAGACTTAAACTCCAGCCGTTTAAGTAATTCCTCATTTGTATTCTCCATACTTTGCAGAGTTAATAATTGGGTAAACAGCCAACCACTGACCTTGTTTCAAATCTATTTAGTTTCAAACAGAGTTTGGCCTTGAGCTTATCAGGACATGTGGCATAGCTGCCATAGAGGGAGAAGCATCCAAGAACAAATTAACTCTCACAGACAGCAACTGGGACTTAAGGGACCAAGATGCTACAGATGTCAGATTATAGATTATTAGTCTAAAAAGAATGGTCTTTGCATCCATCCGTTAAATGTTTGCATTTCAAACCCCATCCTTGTTGCATCCTTTAGTTTTAAAACTAAAATATACTACAATAGATGCTATTGTATTTCTTTGTTACATTTTCATAAAGTAGCATTTCCAACTAACTTTGATGGTTGCGGTACAGTGATTTAATAGTCAAATTAAGGCAGCAATCCTGTTCAGCCTTACATGGGAGTATGACCTATTTGACTTATTTATTAGTAAACATGAATAGGTTGGGGTATGACTTTATTCTACTGTTTTTGCTCTTATGTGTAAATCTCTTTTACATAATCTGTTAACCATCTTGGAATCAGTAACACTGAAGGAGCAAGGTTCGTACAATTAAACAACAAGACAGCTGCAGAGAAAGCAGGATCCATCATTTACCCATCAACTTCTGACAAATACATGGGGTTTTATCCAATGCTGTAAAACTGATTTGTAAAAATGTTACATGGAAAAAATACGAGAGAGACATTGCACACACTTTTGTAAATGAAAAAAATCTTTAATTTAAAAACAACAACAGAGTTCCGCTTGAGCAATTGGACTTCCTCTCCTTGTGTGTCCCTGAATCCTGCTCTGGAGGGTCTCCCAACCCCCTGAAGCAGTTTTTGAGGGTGCACAGATGAGAAGTGAGGAAAGGGGAAGTCCCATGGCACAAGCAAGTCTGCTGTGCAGGTGAAATAGTAGCAGTGGATTGCAACCCACTGAATGTAGATACCTTCAAAGCAGAAATCAGGCCATTCAACTGCTTTCAAAGTTCTGTTCTGAAAGTTGGGCTCTTTTCAACGGCTTGACATCATACGCCACTGGTTTGGTGATTCATGTCTTGTTACTGGAGACAAGGAACTTGTTTCATTTTATCCAGGTGCACTTGCATACAATGTGCTTCCTCTGAGCCTTGTTCACTACTACTCTGTTTTGACATGATGATTAATTTTCAGGATGTGAGGAAGATGTGACTCTTCATGAGATAAACTGAAGTGTGTGCCACACATTGATGTACTTAGACAAAAAAAGGACCACAATTTTGCAAGGTGCATGTATTCTCAGTAAGTCCATAGATTGCTTGGGTGTCCCCATAAGGATGTCATTTGCATTCTTGAAAAGATTAATATTATTAATGCACATAAATGTTCATATCAGCATGAAATTCAGGACCATATATTTCTCATATTCATTGATGTTTATCTCAGGCATCCAGCCTGGTGTTTTATAGCCATCACCTTTTATAGCTGCCTCTCATATACCTTTTATCAAACAGGCTGTTATTACTTAGGTTTCTTATCACAGTTGGGAAGCAAATCTGCCCAGTCCTTTTACAGTATCTTTAGTGTGGATATCCATCAGCACCTTCATACTTCAACAGTGAAAGGTTATTTTGTAAATGCCAATGTAAATAAAATAAGTGCATTTCCCCCCCTCTTTCTTACTGTTCATATGCCATAGTTTATATAAAACAAAGGACGCTGCAGTAAATGAGTAACCCAACAGCTTAGTCTGTCTTGCTTGTATTCAGCATACTGCTGAGTCAGGGACTTCCCCTTTCCTCCCTCCACATGCCCCCTAATTCTGTTCTAGGGGTTCCTCCAACCCTCCAGAGCAGATTTGGAGGACGTATGAGGTATGTGCAGCAGGAGGGAGGAGTCTCATTGGACTAGCAGTACTCCTTGTGCTAACAGGACAACTTAGCTGAATACCACCCTCCATTTTATTTTTATTTTTTACAATGTAAAGTTTGCTTACTTGAAATTAATTCCTTTGTGTGTATGAAGCATTCATATCAATGATCACACATTAGTTTTAGCTAGATCCATTTCTATATGCAAATGACTACAAGCAATAATGGGTTGGAGAGTGTTAATCAGAGCCTCTCCCTTTATATGTGCTGCAGGAGGGGCACTGAGAATTTCTTTTACTAATGAAGCAGAATGGTTTTTTCCAGGATTTGTAGAAGGAACATACAAAAATTTAATTATATGCAACTTATTTTTTCCTCTAGTTGGTGCTACTAAATAGCATTTTGTAAAAAACAAAAACAAAAACCAATATATACTGTAACATTGCTATTGAGATCTTTAGATTACTTCTTCATCAAGCTCCATGTAAACTGTAATCAAGGCAATGTCTTGACTTACTAAAAGGCATTAAAAACATGTTTTATCTTGAATAACTAACTATTGACTGCATTGCTGAATGCTTGTTAGAACAAAGGATTAATGGTTTGGTCTTAAGGGTTCTGTTCTCTCTTTGTCACTGGCAAGGCTATATGTAGGTCTTGCCCCCATGAAGGTTATAACATTGGGTTTTAATAGCATTTTAATTGGGCATTTCATCTTTTTTATCATTGTCCTCCCAAAGATGTCAGGATTCATTTGGCTATAAATACAAATAGACTGGGCTGGGGTACATTTTTCTCAAGACCACCAGTATTCTGGTCAGCTTTTTTTTCCACCAAGGCAATGTAAACCTTTCCTACATCAGCTTCTGTGGAGGACCTACCCAAAAAAGGGGAGTTGTTTAAGAGCCTTTATAGGGACTGGGACCCCATATATCTGGCTAGTTTGGGGTACATGCCTTTGCAACTCTAGTGACTGACATTTTCAGACTCTGCTGATATTACTTGTTTTCAGACTGTTTTTTTATTTCACATACAGCTTTTCCTGGCTGCCTGAGTACTCTGGGACACAATAAGCCACACAGATAACTAATTTATTGTTCACAGATTCCAGACTAGATTGAGGGGGAAGTTGAGCCAAACAGCCCTTGACAGACATGTGATTCACCATAAGTACATAATAATAAATAATGTCTGTTTCTTTCCCATTTTTAGAGCCTGTTTCTCAGTGACAGTGATTTTCTCACCTACTTATTCTTGTTAACTCATTACCGGTAGTTGCTCTATGTGGGAACCTTAAGTCCTGGCGCCAAATGCAGCCCCAAATCCAGCTTTGTGAACCCCCAGGCCACAATCTTCATTGACCCTGCTCTGTGGCCTCCTTGAGTGTGTTTGTAATCATGCTTCTTGCTTGCCTCAAGGGGGGAGATGTGGGGCAGCTGTAGAAACCTCTTTGCATGGCTGGAAGATAGCCTACTGCACCAAGCTGTAAGTCATACTCCCATTGCCCCATCACCTGAGAGTAAGAGTGTGGTGCCAAAGAGACAGGCAATAACGCTGTGCATCCATAGCAGCAACCAGGTGAGAAATGATTGCCTGGAGGAGCAAGGGGGAAGAAACACCGTGGTGTGTCTGCAGCAGCACAACCATCATCTGCCCCAGCTGCAACATGTCTCTCCCGCATAGGTCTCTACAGCCACAGCAGGTGCTGTAACCATCCAGCAGCTTGACCTCACCCCCAAATTTGCACCACTCCATTGTCTCCCCAGACCAACAGATGCCAACGAAGGGTGTGGTGCCAAACCCCACCCGTTCAGACACACCACCTACAATGTTCTAAATACATGGGATGTTTCCACAAGTACAGGAGACTCCCACTTCAGACCTTCATCCTTCCGCTTGTGGAGGGCTATGATGTGCTGTAGCGTGCATGTGATTTTCAATCCCCAAATAGAACTAGAGTAAAAGCTGAAAGCTAGTTGTGAGCACTGAGACCCACTGGTCGTGAGCGCTGAGACACACTGGGTATGGGGGTGGCGCTGTGGTCTAAAACACTGAGCCTCTTGGGCTTGCTGATCAGAAGGTCGGCGGTTCGAATCCCCATGATGGAGTGAGGTCCCGTTGCTCTATCCCAGCTTCTGCCAACCTAGCAGTTTGAAAACACTCCAGTGCAAGTAGATAACTAGATACCGCTGTGGCGGGAAGGTAAACGGCGTTTCTGTGTGCTCTAGCTTCCGTCATGGTGTTCCATTGCACCAGAAGCGGTTTAGTCATGCTGGCCACATGACCTGGAAAGCTGTCTGTGGACAAACGCCAGCTCCCTCGGCCTGAAAGTGAGATGAGTGCCGCACTCCATAGTCACCTTTGACTGGACTTAACCATCCAGGGGTCCTTTACCTTACCTTTACTCTTTTTTTACCTTGGGGATCTGATATGAGGTAGCAGGTCTGGTGCCTACTGGGAGTGAGTATGCTGCTTGATTCCACTTAACTTCTAGTTGTATATTTATTAATAAATCAGATATTACAAAAAATGCCATAAGCTCCTGATAATATTTTCTCCAAAAAGGAAGCCAAACCCAAGGAGTGTTGCTCCTGGAACGTCTCAGAGCTCAGGGAAATGGGGAGTGTGTAACATTATTTTCCTTCAGTCATTTCTGAACAGATGTTCTTTCTTTGTCTTACACCAAGAACAATTTCAAAGGGATTATTTGAGGAACTATTCTTGACATTTCATTATATAAAAGTCTTTTTGCTTTGGAGTGATCATGCTAGTTACAGTAGGGCAATATTGAAAACAGAGAGTGTTTACATAATGCCATATTACCTTTGATTGCCGGCTTTTAAAGAAAAGCTATACTGTATCGTTGTGAGTTGGATGGATTTTCTTAATAAAAGGATGGCTGTGAAGCAAAATCAAGTTCATAAATCATCTTGCAAGTGTGTTATAAAGTTCTGTAGAATTGTGCCTCTATTGCAGAAAGCTTTTGGGAGTATTTATTTGTTATCACCCTCACATGTATGAAGAATAGATTTGATGTGTTGTGTGTTTAAAACATATCCTGGAGCTACAATATACTCTTAATATGCTAGCCCTCCAAAGGATTTCTACTATCTTGACTTGAAAAAAAAATTCTCTCAGGTCATATGTCTGTCTTTAATAGTAGCTATATATAAGCATGAAATATAATGGGAAAGTAGTTCAAGCACTGTTGTTAACTCTTTGTCCAGCAATGATTTGTATTAAGTTACTCATTTTGCAATAGGTAAGGGACAGAGCAGCCTGTATTATTCATAGCAAAATGTCCTGCTCTCTGGATCATAAGAAGGCAAGACAAGTAGGGGTCTGAAATGCAGCCCACATTGTTTGTGTATGTATGTGTTTCTATTTATTTATCTACCTACCTATAACAAATTCTGGTTGGTAGTTTGTTAAGGACCTAGTACAGTTGTTGGCGTTTACTTCCCAATTATTTCGATAGCTGTGAGAAGGAGCTGCAGAGGATTTATAGATTTAATAAGGGGCTTAGAAAGCTATGAATAACAAAAGGTCAGCTGGAAAACAGTGAAAGAAGATACTCTCGCTGCAGCGGGTACATTCCACCCTTTAATACTTGAAGCCAGAAATTTGCTTGGATAGCTTGGCTTTGGACAGGAATTTGAAACACTGTACATAGATGGATGAATCTTTTAATCTTGCCTTGGGTTTAGCTGACCTTTTGCCTGCCTTTCAGCCAGTGTGGCATCTCAGCAGGTTTTGGTAGCCATAGAAACTCTATATCAAGTGAGTTGTTGACCTTGACTCTAAACTTGCTCCCAACCATGACATTCCTGTGAAATGTTCTTAATCCCTCTCATCAGTTGTGAAAATTTGTGTTGTTTAATCTTGGTCATCTTAGTGAAATTCCACAGGCCTGGCAAACTCTTTATGTTCCCGCCAAATAATAAAGAAAGTTCACCTTTTCAGGGGAGGTGTTAACTTTATTCTTTTAATTCCCTTCTCTGCCCTGCCACCAGCACCCTATGCAGATATATTTTATGACCCATTTTATGACCCACTGGTATGTAGGGGTGTGTGTGTACACCAGGCATAGGCAAACTCAGCCCTCCAGATGTTTTGGGACTACAACTCCCATCATCCCTAGCTAACAGGACCAGTGGTCAGGAATGATGGGAGTTGTAGTCCCAGAACTACAACTTTGTTTGCCTATGCCTGATGTACACCGACACACACATATACACCCTGATACCAGCTGAGTGACAGCTGTATGGGAAAGATTTGTACAACTGGCACTACCCATATGGTGCCGGTTCTTTAAACATTACTGCAGTGCTTTGGGATGAAGCTATGGAAGGGTGGCTGCTACATGAGTTCTGAATCACAAAAGGGCACCCCCCCCCAAAAAAAAAAACAATTCCCAAGCCAAGAGAGAATATACATTTTAGTATTCTGAGTTCCTTCCATACTGAGCAGAAGATATGTACTAAAGAGCCACAGTTGTAACAGACGTCTGTTGGTTGAAGGAAATATTAACTGACTCAAGGATGCAGTCAAAACCAGCTCCTCAGGAGAGCAATTTCTGCAAAATTTGGGGGAGGGACCCCATGAAGGGCTTCATACTACTTCACACTTCATTTACAGTTTCTTAAACTGTGGGTTGCCCTCTCTCTCTGCATGCAGCATTTGCACACATATGTAAGATTGGATCCAATATACAAGCATAATGTATATTCACTCATGCAACAGCATTTTGCCTTTCTTGCCTCCTCCTCCCCTACAGCCTCCCGTCTTGGGGAACACTCTGGGCAGATTTCGGGGGCAAGAATGTCTGCAGAGGGGAGGGGGAGAAGGTGAAATCCCATTGCACATGCAGAACACTGAATTCAGCCTTTAGTTTACTCCTGGAGCACCTATTGCTCATGTGAGAGCACTGCGTTAAAAGGAGTCAGTCGCAGGTTAAGGACTCTGTAGACCAGTTGCTTGTTCATGTGACACACTGCACAAGTATTTTGCTTAATTGCATTTTTTTTCCTGAAAATGTTGCTATGCACACAGCATAGCAAACCTGTGTGTTTAAAAATCAGTAGGCACAATTCAAATCTCCTATTGGGGACTCAGAAAAAAACATTAAAACTTTACAAGGTAAATGTGTCTTTCGAAAAACCAGCCATAGTTTTTAGTAAAAAGTGAGGTGAATACTTTATTTATTTATTTATTTATTTAAATCAATGGTTATATTCCCATTAAAGAATCTGCATGAAATGATTAGTCACATGCCTTGACTCCTGGCCTACTTATGCAAGCAAACGAAAATTGGATTGGGAATGACTCTGCTTCTGATGGCAACAGACTGCTCTTCTGAAGAAAACGCCACATCATATACTGAGTGAATATAGAACAGTCTGTGCATTCCTCCATTTTGCAAACATATGGCCTTATGTTTCTCTGTCAGTTTTATTGAGAATCACCCACACAGAGAGAGACAACTTACAATAATTTCTAAACACTGCAGGAATCTTCTGCTCAGATATTAGATTATATATTACACCCTGTTGTCTCTTAGAATTGTTTCTACAAATTATGTATCTTGACATGGTAGATGCAACTCCAGCATATAGGTATGGTGGCTTCTTTGATAGCAGCATACAAATGAAGGGTGGATGGGTGTGGGAATGTTGCCTTGTTTGAATTCTGTGGAAATGAATTAATGAATTCTCAGTCAAGGTGGCAAAGGGTGCTTCCTTTCAGTGGCATGGCAAAATTTTGACTATTCTTTCATAAAACTGAAGTGCAGCAAGGAAACTATCCATGTAACATCACCACTGTGAGCTGCTGTACCACCTTATTATAGCACCTATTTGCATTTCTCTTGCAAGGTCTTCATGAATAAATCCTTCATGCTCTTGTCTTCCTTCCTTCTCTTCTTCTTATGTGCCGAGATTTGCAACTGTTCGCTTCAAAGCTTTCACGTTCAACGCTTTAGGACACAAAGAACTGTGATGACAAAATACAGGATTTGTTTCTCTTTAATCTTTTTCCCATGGGTTGCCTTCCCCTACAGATGATGAGCATCTGCTCCTAGAAACTGATTAATGGCGCATGATCCATCATTAGCATATTTCAGAAAATGACTCTTATACTATGCACAAGGCAGATGGGATTGAGGTGTTGTCTCTTAAAAGTGTGACCTAGCGTAGTCCTTTAAGGTGCTAAGGAAGCACACTCATACCTCATGTTGCAAATGTTGTGGGTTATGCATTTTCGGGTTGCGCTCCACGCCGAACCCGGAAGTACTGGAACAGGTTACTTCCAGGTTTCAGCGCTCGCGCATGTGCAAAAGAACCAAATTGCAACCTTTGCGTGCGCAGGTGCAGTGCTGCGGGTTGCAGACGCTACGGGTTGCAAACGCACCTCCCGCATGGAATGCGTTCGCAACCCAAGCGTCCACTGTACTATCAGTCCTAGGAAGTGTTGAATGCTCAAATAATCAGAAAGAAAATACTACCTTTTTGTTTTTGTGCATTCCAGATTAGCGGAGCTAAGTGCCATGTTTTCTTTTTCTTATTTTGGCTAAGCAATAAGTAACCCAATGTGGTGCCCTCAATAAATTGTTGAACTACAATTGCGCTTCGAGGACCCCAGGACCCCCTCCCCTAAATAAATTCACACAGACACATATTTTAGTTTAAGGTTGATGGGCAAATAATTTAGGTCACAACTTTATTAAATACACAGTGTGAGCGGTATTGGCTTAGGCACTGACAAACTCCAACTGACTCCTGCCCTCCCAGCAGGGAGTCTGGAAGAGTAAACCACACGAGGGAGCTACATTGATGCAAATCAATTGAAACTCACCCCAGTGTTCCTGTGGTCTTAGCATGGCCCTAGCCCCTCAAGCAGACTTCGGATGAGATCCAGGACCCCCAGATTCCTTTAACGGAATGCCCTTTTCATGGAGGGGCAGGCGATGGCTGCACCTCCCCTTCCCCACACAACACTAAGCCAATGCCTAACCACCAAACCTTACAAAGTTGTGATGATTGCTGGGAGGTAGGCGAAAACCCAATGGCCCGTGCCAATCTGCCAAGTGGAAACCCTGCCACAAGACAGGCATCCAACTGAAGTCCCAAGCAAGGCCAAAGCACAGACACCAAAAGAGGGAGGGTGGGCGGGAGTTCAGCAGCGCGAAGCAAGTGCGTGTGACGCGTCATGCTGCCGTTTTTATAAACCCCCCCCCACGGTCGCGCCAGCCAGCGTGATTGGCTGTTGTGAGTGGTGCAATTGGGGGGGGCATCGCAGAGAGAGCTGGGCACTCCCCTCCCCCAGATGTAACGGGTTCCCGGGTTCCCGCGTGCAAGCAGGACCCTCCCTGAAGAGGATCCCAATTCCTGTTATCTCTGATCATTGGCTTGGTGGGAGCTAGTGTCTATCCATAGCATTCCTAACAATGAGAAGGAGAATCAGAAGTTCATTTGCTTGCAATGATAATGATATGGAAATTATTTATGATTCAAGTATATAAATAAGTTATAGCTCTCTTCATTCTGCATATACCCTAGTACTTTGATACTTTGAATATAAAGAAATCTGTCCTAAACTATAGGTAAAGCATTTTTCTTTCTATCCATGAGAAGAGACAAGTGATAAATTTGAATGTTGCTATGCAGCAATGAATCTGAAGTGCTGTGATGAGTCAGCAATGGAGGGTTTTGTTTTCAAACTCTTTTTACAGCTAAGCTGAACCTGTTCTTTCAAGTTCCTTCAAATTATACATAAATGTTTCCTTAATGGAAACTAATGGAAGGTTGGCACTTAACCCCATAATGAACTTCTGATCCACCTTCTCATTACCTACTCCTACAGCCTTAATTGTATTAAGGTGCCAAAACTATTGACACTTTTAAAAATGTTTATTTTGTTTTGAATATTTCCAGTGACTTGTGCTAAATGTACCATATTCAGTACACTTGCACCAGTTGTGCTCAGTTACCCAGCATACATTTCAAAGGCGTGTTAATGCAGAACTCTATTGTAGTTCTAAATACCTGAGCCAACACTGAGCAGCTACAATACTCAGCTCTGGGGGACGGGACTGAGGAAATTGCTAATTGTGAGACAGTCATCTGCAAAGTTAATATTGGTGATAACTGAGCTGAAATGCGGAACATACAAAGGTTCCAGTAATTGGTCCTTAGGTAACTATTCCAGAGTAGCTGCAGACTTTGCTAATGTTCATATGAACATGGATCTTGGGGGCCACTCTAGTAAGTGCCTTTTCTTATAAAAGCAACGTGTGCATTTGTGCTTGTGTATATATTTCAGAAATTACATATGTGTATTTATTTATGCACATACTTTCTCCACCATTTTATGTGCCCACTCCATGTGTGTTGACTCAAATGGTTCCGTTTTGCCTTCCTGGGAAGGAAAGCTAATAGAGATGTAGCTAACCAGGCAGTTCAAGTTTTAAAATTTCACACTGAAATGCTCCACTGATGGACAAGTGTGTGGCCCCTGTCACTATTCAGCTAGTATGGGACCTCCTCAGATCATAAACTCCAAGCCTTTCTCCTGCTCTTAAAGAAATGGGAGTGCCTGATCACCTCATCCGTCTCCTGAGAAATCTGTATGTGGGACAAGAAGCTACAGTTAGAACTGGATATGGAATAAATGATTGGTTCAAAATTGGGAAAGGAGTACGACAAGGCTGTATATTGTCTGCCTGCTTATTTAACATATGCAGAATTCATCATGCGAAAGGCTGGACTGGGTGAATCCCAAGCCGGAATTAAGATTGCCGGAAGAAATATCAACAACCTCAGATATTCTGATGACACAACCTTGATGGCAGAAAGTGAGGAGGAATTAAAGAACCTTAATGAGGGTGAAAGAGGAGAGCGCAAAATATGGTCTGAAGCTCAACATAAAAAAACTAAGATCATGGCCACTGGTCTCATCACCTCCTGGCTAATAGAAGGGGAAGAAATGGAGGCAGTGAGAGATTTTACTTTCTTGGGTTCCATGATCATTGCAGATGGTGACAGCAGTCACAAAATTAGAAGATGCCTGCTTCTTGGGAGAAAAGCAATGACAAACCTAGACAGCATCTTAAAAATCAGAGACATCACCTTGCCGACAAAGGTCCGTATAGTTAAAGCTATGGTTTTCCCAGTAGTAAGGTATGAAAGTGAGAGCTGGACCATAAAGAAGGCTGATCGCCGAAGAATTGCTGCTTTTGAATTATGGTGCTGGAGGAGACTCTTGAGAGTCCCATGGACTGCAAGAAGATCAAACCTATCCATTCTGAAGGAAATTGGCCCTGAGTGCTCACTGGAAGGACAGATCCTGAAGCTGAGGCTCCAATACTTTGGCCACCTCATGAGAAGAGAAGACTCCCTGGAAAAGACCCTGGTGTTGGGAAAGATTGAGGGCACAAGGAGAAGGGGACGACAGAGGATGAGATGGTTGGACAGTGTTCTTGAAGCTACTAACATGAGTTTGGCCAAACTGCAGGAGGCAGTGAAAGATAGACATGCCTGGCATGCTCTGGTCCATGGGGTCACGAAGAGTCAGACACGACTAAACAACAACAAACCAAAGCCTCACTATACTGCCCTTTTGAATTGGCCATTGAGAGTCCTGAAAAATTAAATGGCACTATACAATAAGTACCATAAATCCCACTGCAACCTAGACAGTGGGAAATAGCTCTCCTATTTAAGAACATCAGGCCTGTTGGATCATGCCATCTAGTTTAGCACCCTGTTCTCACAGTGGTCAATCAGATGCCCATGGGAAGCACGCAGGCAGCGCCTTTGTTTTCTGTAACTCTTGATTAAACACCAAAACACACACTTCTCCTGTATTTGTGCAGTCAGTATTCACAGGACTGGAACCCATCTTTTCTAAGATCATCTACAGCTGAGCCACATGATGAGGCACTTTATTCAAATAAATTTTGACTGGCCAGTAGTTGGCCATATCAGAAGAGTCCACTGTTTTAAATGGTTGAATCATTTATTCCTTCAGAGCTGGCATTTTCTCCATCCACCCATTCTATTCTGTCTTGGCAATTCTGGTTAGCAAAGCTGGGCAAGTATTGAGAATGCAAGTCATCATAAGGACAACAAAACAGTTGTCTCTGTTTAAAATATATCCTGAACAACAGGGCAAGCAGACTCTTCAGATAGCAGACATTGAACCACAGACAGCTGCTCGTGTCCCATCTCTGACGCTTCTCCCAATTGAATTATGCAAGCTCCAAAGAGTGATTTGTGTTGAGATGCAGCAACAATCAGGAGTGATTCAGTGAGATCCAGTCATGCATGATAGCGAGACAAATTAAAATTCCCCACCCCAGTGAAGTCTGACATTAAGGACACAAGGCTCAGAGCAGTACATTACGCAGATGTATAATGGGTAACCTCCTTTGTGGGTGGGATATTTGGGGTTCACAGGAGCAATTATTCGGTGCAATCCAGTGCATGTCTACACAGAAGTAAGTCCCACTGAGTTAAATTAAGATTATTCCAAAGCAAAAGGGTAAGCCTGCCTTGAACATAGTGGGACTTAATTCTGAGTAAGCATGTTTGAGGGACGCAGGTGGTGCTGTTGTCTAAACCAATTGGGCTTGCTGATCAGTAGGTCGGCGGTTCGAATCCCTGCGATGGGGTGAGCTCCTGTTGCTCGGTCCCTGCACCTGCCCACCTAGCAGTTCGAATCGAAAGTACGTCAAAGTGCAAGTAGATAAATAGGTACCGCTCCAGCGGGAAGGTAAGTGGTGTTTCCGTGCACTGCTCTGGTTCACCAGAAGCGGCTTAGTCATGCTGGCCACATGACCCGGAAGCTGTATGCCGACTCCCTTGGCCAATAAAGCAAGATGAGCACCGCAACCTCAAAGTCGTCCGCGGCTGGACCTAATGGTCCCTTTACCTTTACCTAAGCATGTTTAGGTTAGCACTGGTAATTACTAGATTTATTCCTTACAGCACCCTACCTTGTGTATTATTGCTTTGGATTGACAGTTTAAACAGTTCATCCTGATGGCTTCTTCTAGAAATTGGGGGGCGGGGTTTGCATGCATAAGCAGCAACAATATACAAGATAGTCATTATGACAAAGTAACTGCTTATGTACATTTTACACTATCAGTTGATTGTTGGCACTTGCAATGTCTGACTTGATAGCATGCCTTCAAAGTCCATTTGCAGCCACAGTTTGGTCTCCAGCTAACCCTCAATTGGAAATGAAAAACATCTGTTTGCTGGCATAGTTTGAATTCAAGCTATACCTGAAAATAGAGTACTTTCCTATCTCTTTGCAGATATGGTTTAAATGCAAACCACACCTGCAAACAGACTTCAAAGGGGTCCTGTGCAGTCAGTGTCAATCAGCTCCACTGGTGCTGAGAGCAACCTCCTTTGAAGTTGTCACCTGACACCAGGTTTTGACAAATGAGAGGGCCCGCCTGCTATCAAATTTGGTCTTGGGGGAGGTAAGGATCCAGCCTACCAGCCAGATCCAACTCCACTTCTTTATGAGCAAAGTTGTTTGTAATCCAAATTTCTATTTTACATTGCCTGTCATGCCTCATTTCCAATACTACCTGAATTTTGAGTATCTGGTGTACTGTGTCAATACGACTTCAATACTTTCTGCTGAAACCTGCTTGATGTAGAGATTTACTAAAGGGCTAAAAATGAGGTAGAAAAGGGAGGATATTAGTAAAGGATGGAATGGCGTCTTTCTGAGTGGTGGCAGAATGAAGCTGGACTTGAGAATCATTACTGCATGAGATTTAGCTCCAGAACATTTCTCACAGGGTCAGATGATCAAAGTCTCAAATGGTTTCATTCCTCTTTCTATCCACTACTAATTTATCCTTGTCAGACATAATTTATCCCTGTGCCTCATAAGCATATATCTGAGAGCATGCAGTTTCCCCCTTAAGAATAGATGAAAGCCAATGTGAGGAACTCATTCACCTCTGTGAAATGCTGTGAATATGTATCATAGGTGGCAAGGTGCAGCTATTCTGCATATTAAATGGACATGTAATTAGATTAATTGGTGTGACTTCTGGGATGCCATGCCATGGCTAATATGCATGTAATACATCTTCTGAAATACTATTTGCACAATTTTAGAGCGACAGAAAAGCATTTCTAAAATTTCTTGGAAGATGGTTCTCAGTTAATCAGAACATGAATTTATGCACTCCTTATGGCTCAGCAGATATATTTACTCAGAAATCTATATAGAGTGTCAGAAAGAGTTAAAGATTTCAATGTAGCACTTAATGTGGGGAAGCACATTCTAAAATGCTTGAAAGTAAGACAAACCATCTCCATGCCATGCATCCCATTTTTCCAAATAATAAATTGTATTGAAAAATGTAGTAGAAACTTAGAAATATTTGTGTATTTACAATAGTTCTCACCTCAACAATGAAGCTTTAGCAGGCCACGGAGGGCTGACTCTCGGGCCCTCTGCTCTTCTACAACAGAGGGACAACAATACTGACCTTTGTTATTCTAAAGATGTATGAAGTAATAAAATGTCAATTGCTTCACACTGCACAATTTCACTAAATAATATGAATGGGAAGCAGGACCGTACTGCTGTCTCTCATTGAGTGAGCAGCCCAAAGCATAGCTGTCAACTTTTCCCTTTTTTAAGGGAAATTCCCTTATTCCAAATAGGATTCCTCGCAAGAAAAGGGAAAAGTTGACAGCTATGGCCCAAAGCCTGATAGAACATGCAGCACATTAAGCCTTCTCCACCAGACAGCAGTTTGGGAGGGTGGCAGAACAACCACCAATGCCTGCTTGTATACCACGTGTCAACAACTTGTCCGCTGCCCACCCACAACTGCAATTCAAAGTGAAAGCCAGTTGCAAGCCCATGGACTTCATCCTACATAACCTCATTCAGCAGGTGAGGGGAAAGCAGCAATACACCTGCTGACATCAGCACCCCTGCTGGCTGTGTCTTCCAGTGTCCAAACATTTGTCCAGGAGGTGATAAGAGTTTTTGAATGCACTGAGGAGACTTTCATACATTCAGCCATGCATTCATAGACTTACACTGACAGTGAGCACATGGACATTGGAGTCAGAGCATGCAAGAAGGATGCCGCCCCCGCTTGGTTCATTCAGTATCCACACAGGATGAGTGTATTTGAAGCAGCTTGGATAGAAAGCAACAATGCAAAAATTGTTCCAATAATAATACTGTCCTTGAGTTTCAGGCATTTCCTTCCTTCTACCCTTCTGTTATGTTCACATATTCATGCTGCATACACAAAAGGTTTATCATAAGCTAAATGGGACATTTTCATAGGAGCCCCGTCTAATTGTTGGCAGAACATCAGTGGACTGCTTACAGTCCCTCGAGATCTTTTTTTGGATGTGAAAAGGTTTTAATCCTTGTGTCCTGGCAAAATTCCAAATTTGTAATTATTTTCCTTTCTGTGGAATTAAAAAGACAGCCTGCAGTTTCACCACGATATGACATTATTAATTCCTTTGAATCTACATCATGGATCGGTGCTGCCTTGCTCTGCAGAGATGGGTACCCAGGTGTAATTGTATTTAACTGGCAAATGGAGCATCAATCCGCATGTGTGTACAGAGAACTTCAAAAGTTCTTTTGGATTCTTTGTGAGTTAATGTTTAAAGGTGTGATTGTTGCAATAATGATAGTATCTCTCTTCTACACTAGTATTTGTATGTCATGCTGGCAGTAGCTAGATCTGGCATGCTGTGTTTTTGTTGATTTTAGAATTATGCTGAATACAAGAAATCACACATTGTAGTAATACAAGATTGCTTCTATTATATGGGGCTGAGCAATCGCTACATGTCCTGCTGCACAGTAGCAGTCATTAAGTAGCTGGCTGTACAATTCTTATTTCAATAGGTAACAGTGGCATTTTGCTACAGTCCAGAGTTCCATGCATGATAGACTGGTGATGTTCTATGCAGTACTCTTCTTTAAAAAATCTTGTGTGATCTAGCTAAAAATAGTTTAAAAAATCAATTATGATGTGGATGTTAAAATCAAAGGAAAAATGCATAATGGATACAGAAAGCAGTTATTCATGCCAAATATTTTGGAGTCCAGGGGGAATTGTTATTCAGACTGGCACCTAGTTTTTCAAGCAACCTTTTTTTGTTTCTTTTCCTCATCCTGAGCAGTGGTGCACCTTCACTACTTTTATTTATTTATCATATCAATTGCTATTGACTCTGTACTTATCTTTGATCTAATAATAAACAGTTATGTCCCACTCAAATGGTAGCATGGGGAGGCAAGAGGTGGATTCATCTAGCTGTGTACAGTTCTGTGATTCTGCAGATCCAAGCAAAAGTGTATGTAACTAGCAAAAAACCTGTGATATTGCAGTGGTTAGAACACGGGGCCTGGATAACAGATCTATGTAGCTTTGAATCCTAATTGGATGGCTATAAAGTACATTGGACTGTATCTGAGCATAATCTTTCTTGCAGAGTGGTGAAGATAAATAGGGTAAACATTTTTACACTGAAAAGTATTTCCTCATGAGATGCTTGGCTCATTATTTTGGCTAATGAGGGAGGAGAGATAATTTTCTAAACTATTTCTTTATATCTTGCTTTTAATAGCTCTTGATCCTTCCAAAGACCCATGTTTGAAGGTAAAGTGCAGCCCACATAAAGTGTGTGTCACTCATGACTACGAGACAGCCATTTGTGTAAGTCGCAAACAACTGGTACACAGGTAAGAACGTTGTGATTTATAGTTTCAACTAAACAGCTATGATTGGTTTTCAGAATATTCTGGGAGCTGAACCTATCAGTGTCCTGATGTTATGGCACCACATAGCCAATGTCAGTGAGAGGAAATGAAGCTTCTGATTTGGGAGAGGGAGGAAAGAAGGAAGATTGGGACAATCAGATGGTTCCAGTCTTGTCATGTTGTGTGGGTGGTTTCATTTTCTTGTAGCAAAACAGGAAGAATTGGCTTGGTTGCTTGAACCACAGGGGCCCAGTCCTTCTCCCCCTCGACACTGTTCACCCTGCACAGTAGGCAAACATTATTTGCAACTCTCAGAAAATTATCATGCTTTTTGCAAGGGTCAAAAGGACCAGTGAAAAGTCTCCTCACTGCCACCACTGTGGGTTCAGTTCTAATTGCAAGTGTGTGAGAAAGAGGCTTCTGAGAACAATATAAAATATAGAATAATATAGAAGATAAAATGTAAGAATTCCCATGTGTTACAAGAACTCGATCCTGACAGTATTAAGTATCCAGCAATTAGTCCGTTATATTGGCTCAATGCTACTGAAGCCTTTGTTATGAACCAAAGAGGCAAATAGTGCAAACGTGTGTGCGTGTATGCATCTGCGTATGTTTTAAAGATCTGGACAAGTTCCCAGATAAAACATCTGTCCTCCTACATTGCAAATCAAGGCCTTCTGTTGAGTAGAGAGGCAGCAGGCACCACTGACAACTGCATTTATCCCAAAGAAGTGGAGCTAATCTTTCTTTCTTTCTTAAAAAAAAATCTAATTCCACTAGTTAGTTAGCTCCCTGTGGCAAATAGAAGCTGCGAAGTCATTTCTCCCATGCATACTAAGCTATAGTTGCTTCCCTCCTAATCTACAGGGTGTTTCATCCAGCTGTGCCTAAAAGGAAAATTTAGGAAGGGAAGATACTAATCATTGCAATAATTTCTTATTCTTGACCACTTTAAAGAGATGAAGTAGGATTTGGGGCATTTTGTCTCCTTTTTAGCCTTTCTGGATGGGTTTTAACAGTGTGTTATTCTTAGTTTTTTTCTGCCTGTGTGTGTATATAGACACCATTTGCATTTTCTTTTAAGATTTGTTGAATATAAAGCCTATACAACTGAACAATGTGTCATTAATCTACTTTTTAAGTCGCCTATACATACCCATGTTTCCCTCTTTTATGTTCATGCTTTACCAGAATGTTAATTAAGAGCTGACTTGCATCCAAGCACTCATTTGGGGGCAGTTTTTCCATGTATTAAATGTCTGACCCTTACCTTTTTATAGCCAAGACAAGGTGAATGGCACATGATTCTTGAGGCATTCCTCATTTAATTCTGAGCAACATACAAATGAGTAGCTAGTTATGGTTTTTATATTTATATTTTATTTATTAAATTTGTATCCACACTTTATCTGAAGCTCTAAAGGCAGTTCACAGCATTAAAATACAAGATAAAAACACAAAACACATAAGAAAAACAAGAAGAAAAAACAGAGCAAACCCCACCACCACCATCACACACACATACACACACACACACACACGACTGGTTGAAGATGCACGTTTTCGCCTGGCACCTTAAAGGTGTATAATGAAGGTGGCAGGTGAGCCTCCCTCAGGAGAACATTCCACAAGTAGGGAGCCACTGGAAAAAAAGTCCTGTTCTCATGTAGCCACCTTCTAGACCTCTCATGGAGGAGGCACATGAAGAAGGGCCTCCAATGATGATCCAGGTCAGTTCAAAGGGGGAGAGACAGTCAATCCAGCCGGATGCTTACAGACGCCCAGCAGCAGGACTCATCAATTGTTTTCTCCCATTGTTGTTTCCCAGGAACAGTTATTCACTGGTATAATGAACCTGGAGGTTCCACATAGCTATCTTGATAGATGCATCTTCCATCAATCTGTCTAATCCACATTTAAAGGCGTTTACCACATCTGTGGTAGCAAATTCCTTAAGTTGATAGGCATTGTGTGAAGAAATACTTTAAATGTCCTAAATCTTTGTTTCAATCTATTAAAGCAGTGGTTTTTAACCAGTGTGCCGTGGCACCTTGCGGTGCCTTGAATGTTGGTCAGGGGTGAAAACCTCTGTATTAAAGCATTATTGGAACTGCATTCAAACAACTCAGGTAGGGTGCCGACCTTCTTCCTCTTCCATTACATATTTGGGAAGGAGCTTAGAAGCTTTCCCTTCTAATTGTAGTAAATAATACTTGGCTTATTTCTCTTAATGTAGCAAACTATGGTTAGCACAAACCATAGTTTTCCCTCAATCCAGGATCCTGTACCCGGATCAAACCATGGTTTGCCATACTGTCTTGAGAGCTAACTATGTTCTGTGCAAACTACAATTAGTTGCTGAGGCATCTAAACTTTCATCACCTGTGAAGGAAGAGTAGGCAAGTGCCTGCGAGCCCAAATCTTACTGCTGCACGTTATTATACTGACAAACCATGATTTGTTATTACATCCAAATTAAGCCTCTAACTTCTACACCCCAAGGGAAAACTTGAGAGTGTATCTGTATCCCTTCGGGAGAGCTTTTGAGGCTGAGCAGTACAGGAAGTGATATTCCCAGGGAAGGGCTGGAGTTCAGTATTACAGCATGTGTCTTGCATACAGAGAGCCCTGTGTTCATTCCCTGATATCTCCAGATAGGCCCAAGAAAGTATTTCTGTCTGAAACCCTGGAGAACTGCTGTGAGTTGCGCGTCGAGGTCCTCAAGCCACCCCCCAAGAATTAAACACAGAGACATAATTTTTGTTTGGGTTTTTGGCAAATAATTTAGGGCCACAACTTTATTAAAATACAAATTTGGTGAGTGGTTGCGTAGGCATTGGTTCAGACTATCTGTCCAAACGGGACAGCTGCTGACTTCAGTCAGCGTCGGGAGAATGCAGCTGGGGAGAGTTAAGGAGGCTGGGGACGAAACCTCCCCCTCACCAGCGGTCCCGGGGGCTCTGCCTATGGCCCTAGCCCCAGACCTGGGGTTCGGACAAAGCAAAAGAGCCGCCGGATTCCTTTAACGGAATTCCCTGTACCAACATAAACATGATTGTGGAGGTGGGGCCTCACCATCCGAGCAATCCAAAACATAACCAATGCCTAACCGCCACAGAGCCACCGGCTCCCGCCAAAACCACTCACAAACCAAGCCCAACCTTAAGGCCCTCAACTATTGCCGCCAACCACAAATCGTTCCCCTCAGGGGAAAGGTGGACGCCATCCCTCCGAAACAGGGAGGCAGACTGAATGGTGATACCAGGGTGCAGAATGTCCCAACTTCCCAGGGCACGGACCGTTTGGACCGCTAAACCATTGACCCGCTTGCGTGCCCTCTCAACCGCTGCCGGGGATCGAGCTCCCCGCCAGGAAAAACGTTGCAAAAGGTGCGACCACACCAAAATAGTGTCGGGCAGGCAAGCCCCCAGGGTCCACAAGTTGTTGTGGATGAGCCAGCGCAAGGTGCGGCAATCCATCCTGGGCAAATCATTCCCTCCCAATTGCAAGAGCAGAACATCGGGGGGACCCAACCAAAACACCCTATTCTCAACCAGGGGAATGAGCTCATTCCATAGCATACCCCGCTTGCCCAACCAAGTTACCCGGACCTGGGGAAAGAGTCCAAGATGATGAAAAAGCCCCGACTCCCATGCCCTGGTGCTGGCCCAGTGCACGATGCTGCATCCCACAATCCAGACGCGGATGGGAACGGGACCTGGAAACAGAATACAAGCAGTATCAATTCAACATCAGGGCCGAGGTCTTGCATACCCCTTAAAGGCTGCGGACCTCCACCTTCTGATTTCTTTAATTCTGTCTGCCGACAAAACCCCAATGAACTGCCGTGGTCGTTTGCACCAATTCGAAACGAATGAGGGGTGTAATTGTTGGCCGGGACGCCGCAGGCAGCAACGGCCTTGCGCATGACCCCAGCGAACTGATGTCTGGTGAGAGGAAGGGAATTGGCATGCACCAAGAATGGGCCATCCCCAACGGCCAAAACGCCAGGTACTTACACGTATCACAGACTGGGCAGGGGGCCTGGGTGCCCCCATTGCAGGCAAGCGAACGAGGGTCCCCCCTATGCAGCTGGTCAGTCATAGAATATCTGATGGAAATGACTACCTCGGTTGGCGAAAGAGATACGTCAAGCAGTGCCAAACCCCTATGACCAGCTGGTGTGGCTTCCGAGACAACTTCACCTACCCTCAACGCACCAGACGATAGGGCCTGGAACTATAATGGGAATTGCAGTGGACTGAGTCTGGATGATATTAGGGCCTGTCCGAACCGGAGCAGGCGATCCAAGGACTGCAACGCCCGCTCGGAGGATAGGAGCAAGTCCCTCCAACTAGGCAAAACTGCCAGCAAAAGGTTAAGAAGTCACTCTGGACCTGCTCAAAGCCCAAAGTGGCAGAGGGAATGGGAGCTACTTCTCATAATAAATAATTGCCGCTAAATTCCCTCAAGAGTTCCAGAAAATTCTGGCTCCAACTAGGCAACCAGAGCCCGGGACCTGAAGGTCCCCATCTGAAATATGGGAGAGGGCAACATCGACACCTCAGATGAACCCGTGAGAACATGAACAGCAAACACCATTTAAACCTTAAGCAGTGCAGCTGACAATGTGTAAAAAGGTGGGCAAAACTCTACTGGAATGTGAGGGCCATTTGCCAAGGGTCCCCACTGCCTGGTCGCCATACCAAGCCTAGCTACTGGACTCGGGGCCATGGCATTGAACAGCTACCGCCCCTGAATTAAAACCCTAAGCAATTCCGGTAGCGTCAGAATGCGCCTGAGACAATGTGCAGGTTCATGAATCCTGCCATGTTGAACACTCATGCAGTCGCCTGGAGGTTGTAACCTCCGACTAAGCTCCGTCTGCGGCTTACTTGGAAGCAAGACGGGGAAACACCTATGCAACTGCTTTGCCTGCAAAAGTAATTAGATGACCTGTCAACAGGACACACGGCTCCTCAATGAAGGAATAAAGGTGCCCAATAACTAAGCCGTGTTGTCCCATGATCCTGCGAGAATAATAATCATATTAACAGGTTACCCGGGTGCACAAGGTTAACCAGACTCACTCTCCAAGACCAATCAAAGAAGGTACTAAAGGTCTCGAATGCTGCACAGGCTATTTGCGGCCCAAGGCGACTCCTTATCAATAAGATAGGCTCCTTCCGCAAGAGAGCCCAACTACTTCTGTGATGAAAGGGTTATTGGATCTTAAAGTGCTGACGGAAGCGCCCACAATGGCCGGGAGACTCAGCCAGATGGGCAGAGTAGAAACAATAATGATTATTATTATTAATTAACAACATTAATATTCCTTAAAAGTTGTGGGCGAACTGGCAATAACCTCAAGGCAGATTTTGACCACAAGGGCCATTTTGCCCGTTTGCTTAATTGGTTGTTGGTAAGCTTTGATAAACTTAACTGCCTGATCCAAGACACGTATTATATGGAATAAGGCAGTGTTTTTCAACCACTGTTCCGATGTTGCCTAGTGTGCCGTGGGAAAAAATTGTTTATTTGATTCCTATTCAAGAGAATTACTTTATATTATAGTCAATATAGGCACAGTTTTTTTTTTTTTTTTTTAAACATTTTCTAATGGTGGTGTGCCGCGTGATTTCTTTTCATGAAACAAGTGTGCCTTTGCCCAAAAAAGGTTGAAAAACACTGGAATAAGGTACCGACGGGATAGCGTCGTTCACTGGGGGCATGTAGATGCCAGGATATGGATCAGACAGAAATCACATGAGACTTGCTTAAGGACCAAACCCCAATGTGGGTGAATGCAAGTCAGGTACACAAGGAGAATCGGAATGGGACCCGCCGTGCAACTCAGTGCAGTGTCCTAGCTCGCCCCTCCCCCAGGCTACTGCAGGTAGCTCGCTACCAAATTTAAATTGCTGTGTTACTGACCCAAGGCTGAAAGCCCTAGGAATACTAGAAATAGTGGGGAGACCCTTCCCACAAGTACAAAGCAGCTAATTAAACCGTAAAAACTTCTTGCCAGATTTTGATAGAGATAAACTTACAGGAGTAAGTGCAAATGGTAAGGTTTTATTGCTTGTCGAACCCATTCCCACTTGGCAGTGGGCCTGATGAGCTGCTGCTGAGCCCCTTCCCCCCCAACAGGGGGGTGCAACTGTCTGGCAGCAAGTAGCGAAAAGCTGTGCACCCAATAGCGAGAGGTGTCGTGGAATCAAGTAACTGACAAAGTGAGTGTGGCCCTAAGGGTCATATTGGCCAACTTCCATGGATCACAACAGGTGAATCCCAACCAATTTAAACTGCGTAAGGGCCTGCTTAGCATTGCAAGCATGCCAGCACCTATGTTGCTGCCCCGCCAAGAGGTGCTTCCATCATGGCGAATCGCCCCTTGGGCCGAGGTACCTGGAAGAGGCCGTTGACAAAAGGAGAGACTCCCCGTCTCCTATATTGCCGGCTTTCTGGAATGTCTTTGTGGCGGCACATCCGCCCGAAGATACTTGTAATGGCACTGGCAGGCTGACCTCAGCAGAGGACTCAGGCGCAGGATCCTGCAGCAAGGTACCTGGGAGAGACTGAGGAAAGGAACACGGGTGAGATACCAACCCCAGAAGAAGACCTCCCAGCCCGGGAGGGGGCCATTAGCAGCCCCCTCCTCCTAGCTGCCCACCGAGCTGATGCTCCCACCACCCGCACCGGGGCCTGCAGAGAGGAAGGAACCGGACTCTGTGAAATTGGGAATCAGAAATTAAAAAACCCTGATGCCAGGGAGCTCCTCTCCCTCCTCGCTGGATGCCGAGGTGGCAGGAGACGAAACCCCATCAGGGGCAATGGCCCTGCTTGAGCACTGAATTGACAGGTGGAGCATGGAAGAAGACTATCCATTCCGGGTGCAAAGCGGGCCCGACGCTTCTGGATCACTGCTAAGCAAGCTATGAGGGATTTAATATGGCCCATAGCACAACTAAGATTGGTGAACATGTGACTGGGACGGCCCCTTAATAGCCCCCTTTGCTGGGATAGGGAGCAAGCTGCATAGAAGGCCTACTTTGGAGCAATTCCAACAACGGGTTAAGGAAGAGTTTATTACCCATGGGCCGTGCGGCTGCTGAATGAAATACAGCAACATCACAGCTGATGTTAGAGGTTGGTGGTAATACGGCAGCTCGAAATGTGACAAGTACTGTGAAATTGGGGGGAGCGGGGCACATTCAATCACACTGTAAACATGTGATATAGTGACAATAAATTATTTCCATTTTTATTCTACCTGCCCAGCAATAGAGTAATCCCCAAAAAGAATCCTAAAGATAGACATCTAAAATGGTGACTAACCTAACAGGGCAGAATATACTTGAAGAAAAATAGGCTTATTCAGGAAACAGCAAAGCTAAAGGAGCATACACAGAGTGCCCCAGTATTAGAGACCCCAGGAGCAACCGGCTCCACCCTGTCTGCCTCAGAGATGCATCAGCAATAACAGTACAGACATTCAGGCAGTCACACCCACACAGAGCTGCTAAGCCTGCAAGGAGACTGATACAATTGTATAGGGAGAAAGAGTCACATGTCACAGACTCAGCCATTTTCTGTTAACAGTAGGAGGCTTAGGCTTCAATGGTTTGAGCAGGCCGTATAGGCCTCAATGATTCTGCTCTTAGGGATCTTTGTCATGATGAGGCCCACACAAAATGAAAAAAAGAAGCAGCCCAAAACAGTGCTCACATCAACGGCTAGGAAAGCACGCTCACAATAGCAACAGCTGCAGAATTAAAAGAACCTCACAATAGTGCTCCTGCCCATGGCTAGATTAAAAAACAGCCAACAGTGCTGCACACCCCCAAATTAAAGGCAGCCTGCAGGAATACTAATGAAAGTGATTCCTCAATCTAGGAATGGCCCTGACTAACCCCACTATTATAAAACGGGAGAAATGGGGGAAAACCTTTTGTGTGAGGAAAGCCCTAATGGGGGCTCTCATTATTAGGAAAAGCAAGCCAGGAGGATTATGCATGGGCAGAGCTAATGGGCACAGGGATAATCTTCCCAAGGAGCAGGGGAAGAGCCCAAACAGGCCTCTGGTGTGGCAAAGCCCCCGCCAGGGGTGGGGTGGGAAATCAAACAGGAAAAAGCAACCCCCTGCTGTTATTATTATTACTGGTATCTGCTATTATTATTATCAAATATTGAGAAATACACACCAAAGCCCTGGGGCTGCAGAGTGATTTGCCACCCTCTTAGGCTGCGTGGACACAGAATAGCTGGCAATAAAGATGCCCTATGCCAGAAATAAATGTAATTTATCCAACTACTGTACAAAAGGACCCCGACAGGCCACCCAAATGGCGGGAGATGTGTGCGTGGAAAGGCAATCAGGGGCCTCCTCGTGAGGAAGCGGCATGGGCCTGCAAAATTGGGGCATTATCACAAGGGAATTCTTAAAACGAGGGTGGTGGGTCTTAAAGTTAACCGAGGTAAATTAAGAACAAAAGGTACAAGGCCAAAGGTTCAAGGGATAAATAAGGGATAAATAAGGTTAATACAACCGTGTTCACAGCCTGGTGATCTGATCCGAAGCTCGAAGCCAAGAGAGGGATCACCCTGCGTGCAGAGGATTATAAAGGACGCTGACCTGTCCATCACAAATTGCTACATCTCACTTTGCCCAGTAACTCTGCCTGACCAATCCTGACTAAGGCCAGCGTCCAGCCACTCCCTACAGGTCAATTTAGTGTCTTGCCAGGCCCCGACCGCAACACGTGCTCTTACTCAGGGTAGAACCCGATTAGCTAAGCTTAGACAACCATGAGCTAGATGTATCAATGTTCCTATTCATTTCTGCTAAACCTATACATACTTCTTTTTCATCCACTGTGTATGGGGATGTTGTAATTCTAGTTACACCAACAAAGGCTGGAGCTTCCCTTGCCTGTGGAGACATTCTATAAACTTCATTGGCTCAAAAGAAAACAATTCTGTAAAACTACTGTTATTGGGATGTGTTTGCCAGTGTACAATTTCTCTAGTTACACTCCAAGTTACAAGAGAATGGAGAGTGCTCACATTTTTAGTTATACTGCTATGTTTAGAGATTTAGAGCTCTTTAAACTTTTGTTGCTGTAGAGTTGATTTTAGAACCCAAAGAGAACATTCAAATATTGGTTTCATCCCTTATGGGGGGGAAAGATAATCAGATTTATTTGTAGCTGGGGAAAAAGTGGAAGAATATATTCTGGTTTCATTAAATGAACATATGAGCAGTAACCAGTAAGCATTCTTCCTCTCTGGTCCATCCTATAATACTTCCTAATTACATGAAATTTGCACATGTACTGGAAGTGCAATGTGGGCCAGGACAGACTCAGCATTTTAAAAGTTCTTCTTTTTATATTTAAAATATAATTCCTTGCAGTAGGTTCCATACTTTACCATTAGCACTCACCAATTGTACATTTAAAAGTATCCGATTATGGTTTATATTATCAGGAGAAAGTTGATCTGGAGGTCAAGGAAAAAGGTATTACCAGACATGTAAAGAAAGAAGAGAAACATATCGAAAAGCAGAAAGATATATAAAGCACTGAATCTTTTGCCTATTTTACAAGATGGCTAGACAATTTATTACTATGCACTGGAGCTTCAAAGTTTATGACAAAGAAATAATAGCCAGCTAGAAATATCAAATATTTTGGTTCTTTCCCCTGCTGATGGAAAATTGCAATAAAATGTCTGTTGGGTAGGTTCTGTTTGGACGTATTTTGCAGCAGTTTTGTTCAGTCAAATGCCCTTGAGAAGTTTATTTTTAAAATGCAAGAAATGTTGTCTGCAGTTGCCCCATAGTTGAATTTTAACTATGTTACAGATATAGTATGTTAGTTGTTGTTCATTTCTGCATTGATACATGAATTAGTTCAATGGTAGGCAATGTTGAAGGTGTTATTTGAGCCAGACTGTCGATTTTCTTAGAAAAATACTTCTAGTGGAGATGCCCTTTTATCAGTTCACTTCCAGAACAGCTATAGATATATATGCTGCTGGTTTGGATTCCTACACACTTTTGGGGGAAGTGAAATTTATTTCTAAGTAAAAGTATATTGATTCCAAATTTAAGAATTTGTTTGAATTGTCTGATATTTCCCTTAATATTATCTGAGCTGCGCTTCACAATGTTTCCAGTAGGAGTGGGCAGAAGGTAGATCAGAATCTGTTTGTAGATTTCTGGGTGATTTGAGGTCACTCAACAAGGATTTCTGACTCCAAATGTCTAACAATTGAAACATTTTTATTCCAATTACGGTAGGCTGCTGAAATGAATAAGGCTTGGGGAAAAACTGAGAATGGATTTCTGTGTGAAAGGCCATGAGTCAGTTCTAGTACTGAAGACAAATTCTTCAGAGGTGCCCTGTTCCTTACTTCTAAGCTACTGTTTTGTACTTGGCTTCAGCTGGTTTCAGCCTGGGGTCCTGGGGAAAAATAAAGTAGATCCCACAAGCAAGAAGTCCACTCACCCCTGACTTACAGTGTAATTGCCTTTTATTGTCTAAAAGTCCCTTTTCCCCAAGTTTAATGTGTTACTGTATCTTTCTATCTGTGCCTGAATGCTTTAGCTTATGCCAGGGCAACTGGGGAGTCCTTTAGGATGCAAGCCTCAAATCTACTTTTCTTTCATCTTAAAAAAAATGTCTCTGGCAATTAAGAAGTCATTTCACTGTTGTACTGTGGTACAGTTCTACTGCATTGGAACAATATGATTGAACAAACACCCATGTATTACAGATTTTGTAGCAAAATGCAGCAATGAATACAGTACATGCCCCAATATGAATGTTTGTGATTTCTGAATAGTTGAGGCAGCTCTGTGGAAAGATGGCACTTGGTTGTCCAAGATGTTTCAATATTAGGGCTACTTTGTGGAACAATAGCCAGTGTCCTGTGTTGTAGCAAACCAGAACTTTCTATCCTAAGTAGGGTGGTCAAGACTTTGTATGGGGGAACTAGATGAGGAACAGTAAGTTGGTCAATTCTTTAAGTGGGAGGCCATATGCAATTAAGCCTCAACATTGTGAATAATCATAATATTTTCATAAGGGGAGAGATGTGTATCTTGTTACCAAGGATTCATTTTACATGTGCCCCATGCCTCTTGTAATTTGCCCTATTGTACATCCAAAGATATATGTATTGGTTGGGTGCAGTATGTTTTGGATTCCATGTACATGTGTAGAAAGGACACATGATAATGTCTGTGCATATGCACTTTTGCAAAAAAAAAAAATCACCATACTTTTCCATGTATAAGATGCCCCCATGTATAAGACGGCCCCTATTTTTGAGCCCAAAATTAAGAAATAAATAATTGCAACATTCCATGTATAAGATGACCCCCAATTTTAAACTTAAAAAAATTGGGGGGAAATATAGTCCTATACATGGAAAAATACAGTATGTGCTTTTATGGGAGCAGGTAACAAGGTGCAATAATGATCTGAACTAACCTGTGAACCAACAAATAAGAAAACCCTACCCTCATGAAAATTCCTGACCCCAGAGATGTAGTGTCAGTTTTGACAAGAATAATAAGATTTTACCCATCATTGCACTTAAACATCTCTGTTGATTATCCCAAAATATCCTAGAAGGAATACAGGTCAGTAGTTGGAGCACTTCAGTGTTTTGCTTCCAATAAGCATTCTCCCTTCTTCTTTATTCAAGCTCTTACTTGTCCGGCTATCTTTCCTAGCCATTATCTTAATATTAATCTTAACAGTTTGCCCATTTCAGAACTCAGTAGATAGTTGTCATGTTATCAGTGTGTTGTTAACTGTAGCTGAGAAATCCACAAAACTGGTTCTTTGATTTGAATGCTTTTTGTCTTTGTCCTGTTTTTGTCTTATTATCATCAAGCTCTTAAGAGCAGAAAAGGGCAAAGTGAACTCCTTTCACGCCGGGGACATCACTGTAAATTAGTTGTAAGTAGATGGTTGTCATAAGTGTCTTCCTTTGGACAAATCTTGAGAGACCAGTACTAAAGAGCAATAAAAAGGTTATGCTAGTAAATATATGCTAAAATTCTTTTAGTGCATCCTTTGTGCTTAGGGAGAGAATTAAGATTACACATGCTGCAATAACTCTGACATTTTCTTGACTGATGAATGCTTCGTTGAGCAACCTTCATGTTTCATTACTGCATGGTTTGACTACATTATTATTATTATTAATCATTTCAAAATAAACATCACCCATCACACCTATCAGTTTCCAGCATGGGCAAAAAGTGCTACAAAGGCAGTCATGACATAATCTTGAAGGTTCTCACCATTTTAAACTGCACCAATTCCCTGTATACCCAACTCTACATTTCTTGGCTGTAAAAACAACAGCTGTCCAGCATGACTTGCTTAAACTAGAGGCCAGACATGATGCTCTAAGGCAAGGTTGAAACAAGTATTGTACAAGGCCTATCAGAAAAGCACCAGGCAAAAGCATTCCTTTTCTCTTAGCCCTTTGGCAGATTTAACAGTCTATGGCCTTTTTAATGTGTTGTGGGGTGTTATTGTTTTGTCATTGTTGTTATCTTATGTATTTTGTGTTTTTATACTGTAAACCACCCTGTGATCTTCAGATGAAGGTTGGCATATAAATTTAATAAATAACAATAAAAAGAAAGGCATTGGAATATTAGGCACCATTACACACTCCAATTATTTGACTCCCACCAGCATTCAAGCCAGTTGCACTTTGTACCAGCTGTGGATTCTGAACCATCTTAATGACACCCCCACATAAAGTGCATTGTAGTAGTCCAGCATAAAAGTAACCAGGGCTTGTATAACTGCAAGATCCACTTTCTTCAAAGAAAGTCACAATTGGTGAATCAGCATAAGGCTCTGATACAAGGTACCTCTGTCTGCAAGTTTCCTAGTTCTTTCCTCAGCTAGACTATCAAGACTTAGCTTGAGGGTCACAAAAATGTAACTGATTCTAGTATGTCAATTGTCAGCTTTGACCCAGCGAGAAGAGGGCTTCCATAATTCCATGGTTCATTGTGATAGGGTCATGCTGCCTAAAATCCCCCATAATGTTTTAACATATTTACAGTTATAACAGTATTGAGTGGCATGGGGGAGTGTTGTCACTCACCTGCCCTCCTGTTGGCTGCATTGCTGCTGCTGACCAGAAGCAAGGAGTAGGAACAAGGTGGAAGTAAGGTTGGCGTGGTAGTGCAAATGCACTACCACCATGCCAACCTCCCAAACCATCTCACCCTAGCCTCTCTACTTCCCAGTAAGCAACAGCAGCATGAATGTTCAGAGGTCAGGTGAGCATCATGCCATCCACTACTGAGTTATGATAACTGTGACGTAGCTGGCAGTGATGCTGAACACAGCTATTTATTTTTATTGTTTATCCATGACTAAAATTGTCTGAGCATTTCATTCAAAAAGAAATTGTTATTTAATGTTCACAAATGACCACCAATGTTGCTTCAATCATTTTTTATTTATACAATAATCTACTTACGAGAGTTTCTAAATTTATTGCTTTTCCCCCTGTAAAGCCTCGGGACATGAATGTGTTGAGCAGAAAAGTCATTTTAGTGCTAATAAAAGGCATGCTTTTATAATATTGAAATTGATGTTTACAGGGAAAGGATTTTTATTAAAGCCTTTCTTCAGTTCCTAACATCCATACTATATTGGTGGGAAAGTGTTAAATGTACAGCCTTTTAAATTACTATCTTTGGGCAGATGATATTACAAACTCCTGTAGCAGTATAAATTATGAACACAAAATATTCATTCATATGAAATATGCAGATTATCCTCTTTAAAATATTGCAGTTCCTTTCAAGGTGGCCAGTATATAAACCTTTTCTGCAGCTTTGTATCCATTATGAATTAGGAGTTTTCTTCTCATAGTGTTATATCATGTTAAACATAATCGGATGGTAACATACCTTGATTTCATTTTTTTTTTTTAAAGTGGGATCTACAGAGGAGTGTTTTGATATTTTAACTGCTTTGGAAAGGTCATTCTTCCTTTCTACACACAGGCCTAATTTGCCCAACTGTTTCGTAAATTCATTCACAAACCATAATATGTGTGAAGTCCCAACAATGGAAGCTTGAACATTCTACATACCTATTGTTGGAACATGTTCCATTAATTCCTGGAAGGCTTACTTCTCCTCTGAGGTATGGTTGATGGTATCTCTCTTTGCTTTTTGACACCAACCGAAAGTAGGTTAGTTCAATCGGGGATTTATGGAATGTTTAGTGTCCAGACTATACTAAAACACTAAGATGCATTTTAGTAGTTCTTACTCTTCTGATCTGTTCCTCCCCCCCTCATTTTATTATATGATGGTCCCATTGCTAATATCCCTTTTAGCTGAAAGGTGATGGCGGGGGGAGGTTAAGCACATGGAAATGGGTGTGCATGTTGTAGCCTACTCCTTAAAGTTCAAACCTGCACCTAAACAGCTGTCCAAATCTAACAGGGACATGGCAAAATTATGTGAGTGTTTTGTTATGGGAAAGGCAAATCAATACTCCATTCCTATAGCCATCTTCTCTGGTGCTTAAGTAACAGTCTGCATTTACCAAACAGCTGAACATACCAATTATGAATTTGCCCTCACTTGAGATCAAGTGTTCAAGTATCCCCAAAGCAGACTAGCTAAGTTGGTAGTGATCCAAATACAAAAGGAACATAACAAGATCTATGGTGTCCTGATGTTTCAGATTCCCCATGTCTCCAAAGCAGCTGTCGTCATTGCCTGATATACTGCCCCCAAATTCAGGGGTGGGCGGGGGTTTAAAAACTGATTCCAACACAGTAAACAGAGATTTGTGTTACCAAACAAAACAACAAAGCTGTAGCAAAGTATATCCATGCAAAGGATCATTGACATCAAAGGCTCAAAACATAGACACCTTTAAGACTGCACATTCTTTCTTTTTCCCCTTTTATAAAACAAGACTTGGATTCCAAACTGTGGTTTATTAACACAGACTCTGATATATCTCCTTCATATACACTCTCTTCTACCAAAGCATTGTAACGTGAGCAACCCATGTAGATTTATTTCCTTAGTAACAATCTCAGTGGCAATTGTACTTTAACCTTCTAGCCAAGATAGGGAAGTATTTCACTATTTTCTCAAAGGTCATGAGGCTTTCAACAGGCCAAGCAGGAGTCAATTTAGGCTTTGGTCCTGGAAACACATACCTGAAATGAAGCACTGCCAAACTAAATGGGACTCACTTCTGAGTATACATATGTAGGACTGTGCTGTCAAGAGTTGTAACACTAAATAATTTAGCGCACACTCAGAGTTGTTGGACATGCAGGAGATGCAAATGACAGTCTCCTTCTCGGAAGGTGGGTAATTGTGCTGCATCTAGAATGATTGAGTGATCCAGTTATAGTTTATGCAGAGATGTGGTACAACTTCCCCTGTGAATGGGGTCTTGAATATTTTATTTATTTATTGCAGGATAGTAGCAATTTTCTAACAGTAGAGCCGAGGAACAACTGGCTTAAACATGGGGAAATCCCAACAATGAATGCTTTATAAAGCATGTGGATTAAGCAGGGGTGGCGCAGCCCTTTTCACCACCTGAGGTGAATTGGGAAGCTGCCATACACACCACCAGCACAGCCTTGCTTATTGGGGTTGTGTTGTGACCACAGTAGCTTCTGGTGAGATCTCACAAGAGAAGATCTCACTGGAAGCCACACCAGCAGCTGTGCAACCCCAGTGGTAGCAGAGGTGGGCAGGAGCAGGCTCCTATCCAGCTTTGCTTGCCAATTATTTGCTCTTTTAATTCTTGCTGTAGTCCTGATGCAAATTCCACCCACCTACAATCTGCTACTTGCAGCTACTAGGAGAATTGTTTTTTTTTATGGGGACCATAGTGTGGAAGTTAAGCTCCCCCTCTCCATTCCTTATGGTTCTATTGTTTCTACTCCAATACCATGCTTTAAAAATCTTCGCCTTAATTGCAGTCACACTCTTTTTAAAGTGAGTTTTCACAATGTACTAATCTGATTCCAAGAGAAGTATCATCCGGCAATCACCAAACATTTCTGCTTTTAAGTATGAGGAAAAGATGTGTGTACATTGAGTGGTTAATGTGCATAACAAACAGTCATTGTGCACATTCCCCAGGCCCCTATGCATAATTACTGGAGAATGTACAAAATATATTCACAAGGCCTGTTGGAGATTCTGTGCACAATTCCCTCTTGATGGTCAGACCATGAGTCCTGTTGAATGTGCACAATGACTGGTTATTATGCATATTAATCGCTCAACGTACATTCCTACTAACACACATATTCCTCTGGGGTCGGCAATGTGGCACCCTCCAGAAGTTACTGGATTCCAGTTCCTGTAAATCCCAGGCAGCATGCCTAACAGACTCAGGGAAGATGAAATCCAAAAGCAACTGGAGTGTTTGTTTGTTTGTTTGTTTGTTTGTGCATACACACATTCTACAAAGCTCATGGTAAAATCCTGAGTTGTCAATACTAAAATAAAAGAATTTAATGCAACAACATTTTTCTGTTTGACATATGTGGTCTTACCACATTTATCTTCTAATCTGTTACTTCCTAGTACTTTCATTTTTCAGTTTCCTCTTCTCTCCTTTTTCATTAATAAGCCTGCAATTGCCTGCTTAGCATTCTGCCAAAACTCATAATGAGTTCAACCCACAGATTTTCAATTTAGTCATTTTCTATCAGATTAATTTGACCAATGAACCATGAATGACATTATTTATGGGCATCAGCTATATAAGTACAGTCTCTTTCAGGCTCTGATCTTATGGGTTATATAAATGCTGGTCTAAGATTAAACCACATGGATTTGCTTTTTAAAAAATAGATGTACTGATATGCCATTGTTTTAGTTATAAATTATTTCCAAAAAGGCCACTAATCTGGTCTGCACCATGGTCAAAGAAGAGCACCATATTTCACTTTTAGGAGAAATAGATAGTTTCATATTGTGAAGTCAAAGAATGCTGAA